>NW_026591086.1:57715009-57743261 GCF_907164565.1 Psammomys obesus
AGAAGAAGAAGAAGAAGAAGAAGAAGAAGAAGAAGAAGAAGAAGAAGGCGGCACATCCAAGAGGAGTAGATGGCAAGAAATAATCAAACTCAGGGCTTGAGATCCAATAAATTAGAAACAAAGAGAGCAATTCAGAGAATCAATGAAACCAAGAGCTGGTTCTTTGAGAAAATCAACATGATAGACAAACCCTTAGCCAAACTAAATAAATGGCAGAGAAGCACTATCCAAATCAACAATATCAGGAATGAAAAAGGAGCCATAACCACAGACATTGAGGAAATTAAAAAAAAACAACAACAATTAGGTCTTACTCAAAAAGCCTATACAGCACAAAATTTGAAAATCTAAAGAAAATGGACAATGTTCTTAATAGATTCCACTTACCAAAATTTAATCAAGATCGGGTAAACAAATTAAATAGTCCTATATCCCCTAAGGAAACAGAAGCAGTCATCAAAAGACTTCCAACCAAAAAAAAAAAAAAAAAAAAAAGCCCAGGGGCAAATGGTTTCAGTTCAGAATTCTACCAGACTTTCAAACAAGAGCTAAGAACAATACTCCTCAAACTATTCCACAAAGTAAAAATGGAAGGAACATTACCAAACTCATTCTATGAGGCCATAGTCATCTTGATACCTAAACCACACAAAGAACCAACAACAAAAAAAAAGAATTTCAGTTGAATCTCTTATGAAAATTGACTCAAAAATTCTCAATAGAATATTTGCAAACCGAATCCAGGAACACATCAAAGATTTCATCCACTATGACCAAGGAGACTTCATCCCAGGCATGCAGGGGTGGTTCAATATACGAAAATCCATCAATGTGATCCACCATATTAACAAACTGAAAGAAAAAAACCACATGATCATCTCCAAAGATGCCAAAAAAAGCACTGACAAAATCCAACACTCATTCAGTCTTGGAGAGATCAGGGATCTCTATGTTTAGGCACACACCTAAACATGGTAAAGGCAATATATGGCAAGCCTATAGCCAACATCAAACTAAATGGAGAGAAACTTAAATCAATGCCACTGAAATCAGGGACAAGACAAGGCTGCCCACTTTTTCCATCTCTTCAAAATAGTACTAGAAGTCCTAGCTAGAGCAATAAGACAACTAAAGGAGATCAAGAAAATACAAATCAGAAAGGGAGAAGTCTAACTATCATTTTTCACAGATGATATGATAGTATACATAACTGACAGCAAAAATTCTACCAGAGAACTCCTGCAGCTGACAAATACCTTGAACAAAGTGGCTGAATACAAAACTAACTCAAAACAAAACAAAAAACAAACAGACAAAAAAACAGTAGCCCTCCTCTACACAAAAGACAAAGGGGCCAAGAAAGAAATTAGGGAAACAACACCCTTCACAATAACCAAAAAACTTAAAGTATCTTAGTGTAACCCTAACCAAGCAAGTGAAAGACTTGTATGAAAAAAACTTCAAGTCTCTGAAGAAAGAAATTGAAGAGGCTATCAGAAGATAAAAAGATCTCCCATGCTCATACATTGGTAGGATTAACATATTAAAAATGGCCATCCTGCCAAAAGCAATCTACAGATTCAATGCAATTCCCATCAAAATACCAACACAATTCTTTACAGACCTTGAAAGAACAATTCTCAACTTCATATGGAAAAACAAAAAAACCCAGAAGAACTAAAAAAAAAAAAATCACATATGATAAAAGATCTTCTGGAGGAATCTCCATCCCAGATCGCAAGCTGTACTACAGAGCAACAGTAATAAAACCTGCATAGAAACAGGCTGGAGGACCAATGGAACCGAACAGAAGACCCAGAAATAAACCCGCACACTTACTAACACTTGATTTTTGACAAACAAACAAACAAAAAAAGCCAAAACAATACAATAGAAAAAAAGACAGCATCTTCAACAAATGGTACTGGTCTAACTGGATACTTACATGCAGAAAAATGCAAATAGATCCAAATTTATCACCCTGCACTAAACTAAAGTTCAAGTGGATCAAAGACCTCAACATAAAACTAGACACACTAAATCTATTAGAAGAAAAAGTGGGGAAGAGCCTAGACCTCATTGGCACAGGAGACAATTTCCTCAACAGAACACTAACAGCACAGGCTCTAAGATCAACAATTAATAAATGGGACCTCATGAAACTGAAAAGCTTCTGTAAAGCAAAGAACACTGTCATCAGAACAAAATGACAGCCTACAGACTGGGAAATGATCTTCACCAACTCTACAAACATAAATAACTCAAGAAATTAAATTCAAAGAAAACAATCCAATTAAAAATGGGGTACAGAACTAAACAAAGAATTCACAACAGAAAAATATCAAATAACAAAGAAACATTTAAAAAATAATCAACATCCTTAAATATCAGGGAAATGTAAGTCAAAACTACCACGAGACCCCCATCTTACTCCTGTCAAAATGGCTAAGATAAAAAACATCAAGCAACAGCACATGCTGGAGAGGATGTGGAGAAAGGAAAACCCTCCTCTATTGCTTGTGGAAGTATAAACTTGTCAACCACTTTGGAAATCAATCTGGTGCTCTCTCAGACAGTTGGTAATAGTGCTACCTTATGATCCAGCTATACCACTCCTGGGCATGTACCCAAAAGATGTTCCACCATTCAACAAGGACATTCTCTCAATTATCTTCTTAGCAGCTCTATTCTTAATAGCCAGAATCTGAAAAGAACCTAGATGTCTCTCAACGAAAACTTAAGCACAGAAATTGTGGTACATTTACACAATGGAATACTACTCAGCAACTAAAAACAAGGGAATCATGAAATTTTCAGGCAAATGGATGGAACTAGAAAAGATCATCCTGAGTGAGGTAACACAGAACCAGAAAGACAGGCATGGTATGTATTCACTTATAAGCTGATATTAGCCACATAATATAGAATAAACATACTAAAATCCATAGACCTAAAGAAGCTAAGTAACAAGGAGGACCCTAGGGAGGATGCTTAATTCTCATTCAAAAGGGCAAATAGAATAGACACTGGAAGTGGTTGAAGAGAAGGAACAGGAGCCAATAAATCTGGGGGGTCCTGCAGAGACTGACGTGCCTAACAAGGACCATGCATGGAGAGGACCTAGAACCCCTGCTCAGATGTAGCCGATGGGCAGCCTAGTCTCCATGTGTGTTCCCTAGTAAGGGGAACAAGGGCTGCTTTTGACATGGACTCTGCTGCCATGGTTGGGGGGCTTTACCAGGCCACAGTGGAAGAGGATGCAGCCAGTCCTAATGAGACTTGATAGACTGGGGTTAGATGGTAGGGGAAGAGGGTTCCTTTTTGAGGAATAGGTGAGGGATATAGGGAGGGAGAGGGAGGTAGGGTGGGACTGGGAGGAGTTGAGGGAGAGGGCTACAATCGGGATGTAAAGTGAATAAGTTATAAAAAATTAAATTAAAAAATAAAATAAGTAAAATTTATAGTCAGCATATATAAAGTTGAAATAATGATTTCCCCAAGTCTTTCTTGTTCTAGGAAGACCCTCAAAATGAGAGTTAAATATAAAATGTTGTGGTTCCAAATTGACCTAGTATGTTTATTTCAGTTACTGAATAAATATAAAATAAACAAACCCAGATGGTCCTCAACTTGTAATGACTTGACATATGATTTGATTAGATTTTATCATGGTGCAAAAATGACATTCACCAAGTAGAATCTACACTTCACATTTTTTGTTCATATATTTTTCCAAGTTACCAATATGTAGCTAGTCTGTCTCATGACAAGGACCAGCAGCAGCAGAGAGCTCAAGTTCCCAGGCATTCCTCCAACACAGAGCCGTGAGCTGGGATGGTTAGCAGCAACTTACATTGTTTTCAAGTTTTTAAAAATAATTTATTCATTTTATATCCCGGCTGTAGCCCCCTCCCTCATCTCCTCCCGGACCGCACCCTTTCCTCCTTCCCTCCCCTCCCCCAGCCCACTGAAAACGGGAGTCTTCCTCCCCTACCATCCGACTCTAGTTTATCAAGTCTCATCAGGACTGCCTGGATCCTCTTCCTCTGTGTTCTGGCAAGGCAGCACTGCCAGGGGGAAGTGATCAAAGAGCAGGCAATGGAGTCATGTCAGAGGCAGCCCCTGCTCCCCTTACTCGGAGACCCACATGGACACCAAGTTGCCTATTGGCTACATCTGAGCAGGGAGTCTAGTTCCTCTCCATACATGGTCCTTGGTTGGTGCATCAGTCTCTGCAGGGCCCCCTTGGCCCAGATTTTTTGGTTTTGTTGGGCTCCTTGTTGGGCTCCTGTCCCCTCCAGGTCTTTCTATCACCTCCTTCTTCCATAAGACTTTCTGCACTTTGCCCAAAGTTTGGCTGTGAGTCTCTGGATCTGTTTCAATCCCCTGTTGGGTGGAGTCTTTCAGAGGACATCTCTGGTAGGTTCCCATCCTGTTCCTTCTCTTCCACTGCTTCTGGTGTGCACTTTGTTTGCAATTCTGAATGAGAATTAAGCAAGTTACTGTGAGTTTAACAGGACACATTTCCATCGTAAACCAGGGAGCGCCTGATTTCTTCAGGCTGGAATAACTGGAATCCAGCTGTTCAGGCTGCTCTAAGTCTGCTCAGGAGTCTGAATACACCTCAGGCCTATCTCCTAATACATGCAGCCCAGCATTATGCTCCTCCATATGACAAAAGAGACTTAACAGAAAGGTTTAAGGTCCTGACATAAAGAGATTGTCTTAAATTATCCTCACTAGCCTCAATAAAATGATAAGCATCCTTTTAAGTGGGAGGTAAGAGCCTGTATGGAGATATGACCATGAAAACTGTGAGTGGAGGATTCGCTTTGAAGCTAAAGGCCATCAGCCAAGGAACACAGGCTGGAAAGGACAAGGGGAGATGTTTTCCACTGGAGCCTTGAGAGGAAATGCAGGGCTGCCAGCACCCACCCACAGAAGTACGTCATAATACATTCATGTGCTCTGAACCACTAACTTCCTGGAAGTTTGCTAGGGCAGCCACATGAAAATCAACCCTTCTCCCCACTGAAAGCCAATGGTACAAGAGCCTCGTCCAGAGACTGGGCATCTCCATGGCAACTCACCCCTCCTTTCTCTCCTCACTTCAATTTGTAACATTTGTCCCAGATTCTCCTCTATGCCCAGCTAGTTTTGATCTAGGTTACTAACCCAGACTCACTGTCTTCATGACACTGCTGTTCGTCTTTGACAAGCAGCAGTAACACCTAGTCTCAGCCAGTAATACACAGCTCTCAGAGCTCAGCATCTGTCCAAAGGCATTACACAAAGGATTAGAGATCCGTATGCCAGGCACACTTATCATGACACCAAAATTTTCCGGACGTATAGAATCATGTCCAGCTTAATTTTGAATATATCCACCTAGCTCTTCATATATGTGCTTAAAGAAATGTCTAAAATAGAACAGACAATGCTCACAAATCTCTTCTCTGCCCCCGGAACTCCAGCTCTGCTTATTAGCAAACCAGGTGCCTCCAAATTAACTTAGAGAACCTCCCATCTTCCATGTCCAGGCTCCAGCACAGAAAGACATCCAGTTGTTTGCTTTAGGCTAGTTATATTTTCTGATTAAAGAAGGCTTTTGTTATTATTTTTACTAGAATTAAGCTATCGCCGGGGGCTGGAGAGATGGCTCAGTGGTTAAGAGCACTGTCTGTTCTTCCAAAGGACCCAGGTTCAATTCCCAGTACCCACATGGCAGCTCACAACTGTCTATATCTCAATTCTAAGGGATCTGACACCTTCACACTAATGCACATGAAATAAAATTTTAAAAAATTGTTAAAAAAAAAAGAATTAAGCTCTCATTGGGCATTGTTAAAAATTACATGTGGTTTTGTATAAGAGTAACTGTAATACTGAAAGATCATCAATTAACGGAAGAGGTTCACATCTATATGGCTGAGGCTGGATGACTCATTCAAGGCCAGCCTGGTCTGCATAGTGAATTCTAGGCCAACATGAACCACATAGCCATCTCCTGCTTCAAATAAACAAAACAGTAACAAAAAGAGAGAGTGAATAGGAAATCACAAAAATGCCATAGCCTTGAACAACGCTGTTAAACCGCAGGCCCTAAATAACACGTGATATATGTTAGGTAATTGTTCCCTTCCTAGCTGGAACATTGCCCTGAGCCACCAACTGCCCACCCACAGGTACTTCCCTCCTCTAGTGGAAATTAGTCTAATATTGCAGGAGAGGCTGTTCCTTTTCTCATGCTATGCCAGTGAACATTAAGAATGAACACTTAACTTCATTAATACTATAATCTGTTGCAGGAAAGAGACAGTCTACTCTTGTCACCTTCTGTGTCCAAAAAGTACTATCCCAATAAGGTAATATATTGAAAGTGGTCCAGGAGTTCCCCCAAGTAATCACTTAATGAGCCTTTGTTGTAGGGACCCGTTGGTTCTACTGACCCATTTCTACCCTCAACTACAGCAATGAGAGTTTCATTTCCAAAGGCTTCCTGGGTTTGCGCTTTTGTCATCTGGGCTATGGCGTTCTTCAGTGTTCTTCCTGAGTTTTCTCGACATCTTGCAATGGTCGACGTGCAGACAGTAAGGGAATGTACAAACCATGTTCTTTTGTAGCTTAGATGAGAGAGTACGGAACTTCCTATGGTTTTCCTGCTTACAAAAAGTCAGTTTCCCAGGGCTGGGGACATGAGTTCTTAATCTCTAGAACTCATGTAAGGCCGGATGCAAGGGTTCTGTGAGCACAGTCTTCCGTGGGAGACGGGAGGCAGAGACGAGGGGTTTCTGTGAGCTTGGGTCAGCTCGTCTAGAGACTCAGTGGAAAAATAAGGAAGCCCTGTCTTAAACAAGACAGAAGTCAAGGACAGACACCAAGGTCGTCCACTGACCTCCACATACTCAAATGAGTTCACAAGAATTTTAGACTTTAAAAAAATCTACCTGTCATTATTTTAAGAAGCATTATAGCAAAGTACCAACGACTAGACAGAGCTGTCAAATCACACCATCTCATTAAGGAATCTGCCCCTGGCATGTGGCAATGTTTGCATTTGGCTTATATCCCCATATTTTTATCTCGTTAACCAATAACTCAAAGTTTTTGTCTGTGTCATAGTGGGAAGAAATGAAGCAGCGAAGCTAAAGGGTTCCAAACGAGGAAAGCAGCCTGCCGCCTGTGCCATGGCAGCCAGCGTGAGGAATCAGAGCCCAGAGCTACACACACCACTCCCTAACGTAATTAGGAAGCCCAGCCCATTCATTCCCTCTACCTCTGGGAACTCCAAACTGTAACAGGAAGAAAGAATGTGGCAGCAGACAGCTTCTCGCCTGCAGTGCACTAGGGCTGGGAGGTTAGGCCCCAGCCCATGGGGAGCCGGAGGAGCGCTTGACCTACCACAGGACCCCGCCGGACCCTGTGTGTTTCTCACTGCCAGTGCGGACATCCGTGCTCATAGCAAGGTTAGTTTGGGTTTCAGGGGGCACATTTTCCCTAAATTCACTCACAGTGGCCCTTCGAATGAACCAGAGGGCGAACAACGGTCAGCAGCTGCGGCCACTGAGAACGCAGGCTGCTTCTAACCCTCATCAGATTTCAGCTCTGCTCTCTGTGAAGGGGCCAGGGAACCCGCCAGTGCAGGAGCCTCCCAGGCTGTTTCCGAGGGTTAGCACACAGGTGGCGGTGAGGACACGCCCAGGTGAGTGCTGTCATTCAGAGACATCAGAAACCGTTGTCTCTCTCAGCGCCATACTCATACTGTGGCCTCAGAACCCTGGAGTCTCGGGACACGCACACATGCGCACTCCCGTCTTTCCCCGTGTCGCTGTCTGAATCACAAAGCCCGTATCTGCCCCACTCACTGATATGCCCATAACCTGACCTCTTGCATCTTACGGCTTTCTGAATAAACTGGCAGAATGAACCAAACATCTGCCTGCAGCTAATGCGCGAATAATTTTCCCCAGATAATCAGCCACATGCACGCCAAGGCAGACAGAAGGCAGAGACAGCGAGAAGGCCTGTCTCAGGGCTTGTTTTTCTGAAAGCCCACACTGGTTTCCTTCTGGCAAGGGGCCAAAGCTTCCTCCAGCGCCCAGCCTAATCTCCTTAAATCTAGTCTTCTCCATTACTCTGCTCTGTCCGTCTCCTGCACCTCACCCTTCCCCATCCCGTGCCTGCCATCTTGTTCTTGCTCATATCTTCTGGAAAGAGCCTCCATACCTTCACCCATACAGCCAGCCTCCCCCTTTCCCTCTCTCCCTTCTTGCCCCCTCTCTCCTTCCCTCTCGGTCCCCTCTCTCCCTCTCCCTCTTCCTCTCTCCCCCTCTCTCTTCCTTTTCCTCTCTCTCCCTCGCTTCCTTCCTCTCCCTCTCTCTCCCTCCCTCCCTCTCTCTCTCTCCACCATCATGTCAGTTGAACAACTCACACATCCCTTGACCCAGCATCCTACCAGTGTGAGATGTGTGCTCCATGCTACTTTTACTAGGCCATTGGAACACACATCTGCTCTCTCCAGTGGTCACTTTAGTCATCTTGCCTTTTTGGTGGAATAGGAGAGAACCTTCCACTTCATTTTATACGGACATATGTGCAGTCGGAAGCAGCGCGTGTCCATAGCAAAAAAAAAGGAAGCAGAAGGGACAAAGTGGGGAAAAGAAGTTAGCAAGTCAGGGAGGAACCATGGAAATTCCCAGTGGAAGTAATGCTTTTAGCCTTGTTAGGTTAAACCCGGTAACTGATGGAAGAACCAAGATAATTTCTGTCTCTGTGGAGACAGTCATATATGTACACATATATTTATATTTATGTGTGCATGAATACACATAGTTATGCACAAATATGTGTATGTGTATGCATACATTACTTATATACATGTATGTGTATTTGTGCATATGTATACAAGTATACGTATGGTATGTTTGTATTCTGCATATTTTATGTCTGTATACAAATGAATGTGTGTATATATGCATTTAGATTTGCAAACACACTAACTTATGCAAATTTTAGTCTTCCTAGCCCTTCTATTTGGCCAGCTATCCACCCCACTCTGCATATTAATGATTCCAGCTAAAGGGGCAGAGGAGGACCTTTAGTCAGTGTTCAGCCTCCAGTTACTGCTGTTTGCTTTCAGAAGCACCTGAACAGCGTGTGCAGCTTGGAGGACCATGTGTGCCACCTGCTACCTAGAGCTGTTTCAATCATGCCTGATTATGACAACAAGGGAGAAGAATTCCAGTGAGCTCGGCCTGATAGGCATTTTATCATTCAGTGTGAGTTTGGGCAAAGAAGCTCAAACCATGGGTGTCAGCTCTGGCCACCTGCACAGCGGGTCGTTGGCACCGTGTCCACGTGTTCTGTTAGCATGACAGAAAACAAACTCCAACTGGCCACAGCAGGTGACACTCAGCCCTTCCTGAAAAGACCCATGCCCACGCTGACACTGGCAACGCCGTGAATAAATTTCTCGGATCCTTTGTTCCATGTAAATAAATCTATAAAAAGAAGCAACAGTCGTTTGGATGCAGACGTGCAGTGTGGGCCAGCATCGTCCGCTTCCTCCCCGCTGCCGGGCACGTTACAGTTTGCCCGGCGTCTGCACGTAGCGTTGCATCAGCTCCTCCCAAAGTTAAGGAAGAGACATGGAATAATGTTGTGTTTGTTTTCATAAGAAATAAAGAAAATTAGATCAGAGCAGGAAAGTTAATTTCCCAGAATTATCTACTGCAAGACGTGATGTGCCAGGTTTACTTCAGATCAGAGGCTTATTTTAAAACAGAAGTGCATTCTCATACACACATGACAGCTTTAGAGGGGGACAGTCCTAAGTCTGTGCATACAGCTTTGTGACCCGTGGCCACCCAGTTACCTCCCCTGGACCTGAGGAACTCACTCTAAAATGGAAACATCTACACTCTGCCCCAAGAAGGTTCTGCCCAGGGAAGAGCATCAGGCACTCACCGTCCCTGGGGCACGCGCCTCACGCTCCTCAGCCACCCAGGGCCAGCTGCACACGGTCAGGCCTGGCGCTGGCCTTCCCGTACCTAGATTCAAATCCCAACAATCTGTGCAGAGGAGATCAGGCTACACATCGGTAACTCAGGACCAGAATTTATCTTTCATTGTAATTTATTACCTACTGACTAGCACAGTCTCCTGCTGTTTTGATTACAGATAATAACAGCACAAAATTCTGTTGCTGGTTGGTGTGTGTGTGTGTGTGTGTGTGTGTCCATGTGTGAGTTTGTGTGTCTCTGTGTCTATGTCTGTGTGTGTGTGTGTGTATCTGAGGTTTGTGGAGGGACACCCCTGCCAGGAAATGCATGCAGAGGTCAGAACAACTTTGTGAAGTTGCTTTTCTGCTTCCATCTTTTCGTGGACTCTGGGATAGACCTCAGGTAAATGGGGCTTGTGTAGCAGCTCCTTAAGCTGAGTTTTTAATGAAAACCTGATACCTTTATTTGAAGGAAGTCGAATGACGCTGGAGAGAAGGCTCAGCCAGCAAAGGGTCTGAGGACAAGCACGAGGACCTAAGTTCAAAACTCCCACATGACAGCCAGGGACAGCGTGGGGAAGGGAGGCAGGCACCTCTGCACTTCCCTGCTCCAGCAGGCTAGCCAGTCCAGCTCTGAGCTCAGTGAGAGACCTTGCCTCAGAAAATAACCCTGAGGACAGGGCTCAGGTAACAAACATGCTTCACACAGACATTGTGTTGTGTGTGCACCCTCAGACACACTCGAGCACACACACCTAGGTACTCCACACACAAATAAATAACAATAAATAACAATATTAAAATATTTTTAAATAAAGTGGATAGTGACTGAGAAAGACACCTGACCCCAACCTTTGATCTTCACACACACACACACACACACACACACACACACGTGCAACACACACACACACACAAATCAATAAATAATTTTCCTGTTATGGTTATACTCTCACACAGCAGAGAAGGATTAGTTCTGACAAGGGTCACCCTCAGAGCTCTACCCACGTCCTCACGTCATGTCATGCTCCACATGTTCCCTTTGGAAGTTTAGACTCAGTTTACCCAGATGTGGCCAGCATTCTCTTGAGGACCTGTCACAGCAAGGACAGAGTGCGAGAGGAATGGATCTTCTGAGCTTTGACTTGGAAACCTGCTTCAGGCGAGGCTGATCACTTGCTGTCTCCATGGGCAGACGCGTGTGTGTGGACGGTGAGAAAGAATGTCACAGTGACATTGCTATTTTTGGGACAGCGAGGGAGATGACACCCTGCCGGGAAGAAGAGGCTGGGAAGGGGCATCCCCTCCACAGCTGCACCAAGCATCTGGCACAGGGCCAGAGGGGAATCACCCACCCTGCCGTGGCCTCTCAAGGAAGAAAAATAATGTGTTCCAGGCCTGCACTGGGGTCCAGGACAGGACACTCACCGTTTAGGTGTCTGTGGGCTAGTGAGGGCTGCTCTGCATTCTCTGATCTTTATTCCTGCTTCTCCTTGTTATAGATGCAGTCACTTGTTAGCTGTAAGATCTAGAACACAGAAATGGCCTGACCCGGGGATGGTCAGTCCCGTTACTATGGCAGCTTGGCTGGTCCTTATAGGTTACCATTACATCCTCATGTAGAAGATAGTGGGAAAAAATGTCATCTTTAGAAATTGAGGCACAACACATATCAAAGGATATTTACTCAATAAAAATAGAGGATAAAAAGAGAAAGAAATATTCATTGTTCATCCTTTCACATACACACAAATGTGCTAGTTATTTTAATTACTAATTTTTTTCATTATTATTATTATTTATTACAATTTATTTACTTTGTATCTCCTCCCTCATCTGTAGCCCCCTCCCTCATCTCCTCCCTGTCCCACCCTCCCTCCCTCTTCTTCCCCTATGTCCCTCCCCTAGTCCACTGATAGAGGAGGTCCTCCTCCCCTACTGACCCTAGCCTATCAGGTCTCATCAGGACTGTCTGGATCTTCTTTCTCTGAGGCCTAGTAAGGCCACTTTGCTAGGGGAAGTGATCAAAGAGCAGACAATTGAAAGTCCATTGCAGTGACCGCCCCTGCTTGCCTTACTAGGGAAGCCACGTGGAGGCTGGGCTTTCAATCAGCTACATCTGAGCAGGAGGACAGCATCTTCAACAAATGGTGCTGGTCTAACAGGATGTCCACATGTAGAAAAATGCCAATAGACCTATATCTATAACCCTGAACAAAAGTAAATTCCAAGTAGGTATTTTATTTATCTTTGATCTGATTCAATCACCTGTTTTCACAACATATTCATTGCTACCAGGATGGAGATTGGTTTGGGTGGGAACTGATTTGTTGCTGGAGGAGACAGGATCAGACAGAGGCTACCTGGTACGTATCAAAAGTAAACAATCAGAGGCTGAAATGAGACCTAATAATTTGACATTGAAGGTTGAGCTAACACTGGAGCTTAGAAAAATAATAATTATCCCAAGGATGAGGCCAGGGAGAAGAAGGACAGCAGTGGAGACCCTGGTACACACAGAGGACTCTGATAGTTTTAAATCCAGGCAGTCTTATAGACGCCCAAGTGAGCCACTCCATCCTGCCCCAGATCCTAAAAAAGCCCAGGACAGAGCTTTAAGCCTGTGCACCAAAGATGCACATTGCTCTACAACTCACCAGCACAGAATACCTCCCCATGCGTCACTATTCAGAGAGCGTGCAAAGACCCCGAAAGTACCGTAGGCTGTGTCATTACTCTTGGCTGCCCACCACCGTAGATGGACGTGTCCTATGGAAGACAGACACAGTGCAGTTGTGCACACAGAGAAATCAGGCTGGATGTGACCTTGACTCTCCCTCTCTGCCAGCTTACTCTCACAGTAAAGAAGATGCTCTGTGGGGTCCTGGGGAAGAAAGCGGTCAAGTTTGCACGGCACGACACTGGACTACTAAGCAATATGTGCCCATGACTGCCACCATGGTATGAATGCTACAGGGGCAACCAAGTGCTTCCTAGTTGGCGTTTCAGCCCATTGCACGGGAGGAAAGTATTGCCTAATGCTGTGGAGCTAGTCAAAAGCCCACAGTCACAGAGGACATTGCTCTGTTAACTGAGCAGCTCCAGAGGACATTGCTCTGTTAACTGAGCAGCTACAGAGGACATTGCTCTGTTAACTGAGCACGGTAACAAACCACTGTCCACATATTATGTTTGTAGCCACGTATCAGTGCTGCCTTCAGCCTTGTCAGCGGGCAGCAGTCAACATAAAGATCCTCGCTGCTCAAAGCGCTGAGAGCAGGCGCCTGTTGATGGTTCAGCTATGCTCAGGGCATCTTTCTCCCGCTCACTGGGCTGAACACTTCACTGTCAACCTGAAACAAACTAAAGTCATTTGAGAGCAAAGAATCTCAACTAAGAAAATGCCTCCAGAAGACCAGGCTGTAGGCAAGCCTGGAGAGATTTGTTGTTGTTGTTATTTTAATTAGTGATTGCTGGGTGCTGTCCCTGGGTGATTGATGGTGGTCCTGGGTTCTATAAGAAAGCAGGCTGAGAAAGCCATGAGGTGCAAGCCAGTAAGCAGCACCCTCCATGGTCTCTGCACCAGCTCCTGCCTCCAGGCTCCTGCCCTGTTTGAGTTCGAGTCCTGACTTCCTTCGATGATGAGCAATGCTGTGGATGTATAAGCTAAATAAACCGTTTCCTCCCCAAGTTGCTTTGGTCATGCTGTTTCATCACAGCAATAGTAAACCTAAGACGCATGCCAAACTCCAAAATCTACAGGGACTGTCATGGAAGAGGTAGGGAGAGTAGAGTGAGAGCCACAGGATGGGGAAGAGCACTGTATTCTGAAGGTGACCTGGCTGTAGCATTCACGACACACAGCTGCTGTGGTTGCCTGCAAAAGATGGCGCCTGTCAACACTCCAGCATGGATGGGGAGGGGCAGGTGAGGCCTACCCCTAAATGAGGAGCTTTTGGCAGGAAGTGGCTTCTGGGGCAGGCAGAGTCCTCTTTTTAGTGGTGTAGCCACTACTAAGTTGTAAATAGCCCACATCTCCGCTTACACAGGCAACCAGAGTTACAGTCACTTTAAGAGCAATGTAGGCGGGTACTTGATGGGATAAAAAGGGGGTCAGAGGGAGATTAGAGACAGTAGCGAGTATTATCAAAATACATCATATGCATGTATTAAGTTACAACAAATAAAGATACTTTTAAAATGGAGCTCACGTGTGCAGATTGATTCGTTGCCCCATGCTGCGCTCAGGAACTTGTGGGCCGTGTGTGGAAAAGAGTGCACAGAGGACAGGAATTGTTCTGAGAGAAGGTGGCTGTCAAGGGGTAGTGAGCAGACGGGACTGGACACAGACTACCAGGAGGAGGTCGGAAAGGGGTAAAAGGAAGGCCAGCAGGCAAGGAAGGCACAGACCCGCTGCCTGCCTGAGACCGAGGCAGTCTCTGGAATGCCCTCTCCCCTGGCTATGCCACGCTTAGGGTGGAGACAGTCTCTGGGGCTCATCTGGGTTCTGCTGCAATAAGAGGGATGGAGGGTGTGTGTGCCCTGAGTCGAAGGGCCAGACTGGGAAGGCCTGCTCGTTGGTCAGCAGGCCAGTAGATACACATAGGCAGACTTGGCGGCTTCCACGGGGATTCAATCTGAGCCGGTGGGGGTGGGGGCGTGGCTCGGGGCACTGAGGGTCTGCCTGGCACGCATTAACGCTGTGACTATGAGCTCCGGCATTGCATGAACAGGTAAAATGGTGCACCCCTGTAATCACAGATCTCAGCAGGTAGAAACGGGAGAGCCAGAAGCTCAAGGTCATTGGGAGCTGCCTATTGAATCTGACCCAGTCTGAGCTACATGAGGCACTCACTGTCTCAAGATAGGAAAAAAAAAAAAAATGCTGGGCAGGTGAGATGAGCTCCACCCAGGGGTAAAGTGAGGAGGTCCTGTGGCTGGATTCGATCAGAGTTAGGCAAAAGCACTTGACTCCCAAATGCTTTCTCAGCTGCATGTTCACAATTACAGTGCCCACTTCTAGGGGCTTTGTGCGGATTAAACACAGTAAGCACGGTAGCTGGCCGTTATTTGTCAGATGCTAGCTGGGACGGACGCAGCCTCCACGAGGAGCTTCTCCTTTGCTCTCCCAGCCCTGTCTTTACTGATCACCCCCCTTCTCAAGTGCTCTCACACTGTGGGCCGGTTCCCCTTGGCGTTCATACATGCTGGGATCAGCCTGTGCCTTCACACTTCAGCCCAACTTTGCTTTCAAACGCAGCTGCTTGAGAAGCTTGAGAAGTCTCTCTTCTGCTCTTTGCTCATCTGCTTTCAAATGGTCGTGTAAAATCTCACCAAACACGCGCAGGCAGGCTTCTCGGAGGGCCCTCCAACACATTCAGGGCTCACCTACTTCCCGCTTCGAACTTCTGTCCTTCCTTCTTACCACCCCTGCTTCACCTGTTTTCTACTCAGGAAACAAACTGGACTGTTGACGTATCTTGTGCTTTCTGATGGCCTCTACCGTGAGTCAGCTGGGACTCCTCATGTCTCACTGCATTTGCCTCTACAGTAGCTCGCTCTCTAGTGTGTCGTTTATGGCGGCCTCCTTAACCTCATCCTGGAAACTGCCCTGTCTGAAAGTCTCCCTACCTCTGCATGCCTTCCACACCCCTCAAAACTTAGACAACCTCATAAATCCCAAAAATGCCTGAAAGGTTGATTTATTATATTCAGTGTTTTGCCACCACTCTTAGACGTCTTCATTGGAGTGATTTAACCACTGACAAAGTTGTCCAGGTCAAAAACATGCGGAATTGGCTAATAAGATGCTTTTCCCCACAACCGTACGGCCATGCTTGCCACCTCTGCAGCCACCAGCTTCAATCCCTGACGGTGGCCGTCTTCCTTCTCACCCTGCCTCTGGTCCTGACTAAGTGGGACTCATTCTCCCTCTGTCAGCCAAGGTCACACCCTCCCGCTGTTTCCTGTGTTCAGACATCTTCCCGAGCACCTTCAGTGAGCTGTGAGACGTTTGGTGGACCTCGCGGCAGCCTCCCTTGGCAGGACATCCCTTGACCCTCCAATGCCACCTGGGATCTTTTTTCTCCGTCAAGCTGGGCTCAACACCCCCGGCCTTTCTACTGCTGCAGCAGGCCAAGCCCCTCTCTGTCCACAGCACACTCCCACCTGAACATTCTTTTCTCCACCCAGTCCTCGTATGCGTGAGTCACTGTCGGCCTTCAGCTGTTTCTGTGTACCTCCTCAGGAAGCTGTCTTCCTAACGCCATGTCCGTGGCCTACAATGCTCAATGTCCGTATCTATCCAACACATCAGAGTAGTTTTTTTCAAGGTCTGCTCTGACTGCACCCCCATTAAGATCAAGGGTCTAAGGTTCAAGTTGGTCCCCTCATACCCTGACCCCTGCTTTTGTACCTGGTCAAATGACCTACTCAAATACGTGTCAAGCAGCCCAAAGAATTACACTAAAATTCAGAGCCCAGCCCAGTCTCTTCAGCACACACAGACTATGCCCACCCGCCTGGAGCTCTTCTCTGAACATGTTTGCACAGCCATGCAGGGCATCCATACCCATCCCACACACCTTCTGCGTGAACTCTTCTCTTTCGGTATTACTTCCTGGACATTCTACCTATGCCTGGTCCTCCTTAAAAACTTAGACGTTCTCTCATTGAGCAGCATCTCTCTTAGAGCTCTGTAGTTGCCCAGAGCAGCCAGGGTGACACCGTCAGGCAACGTGGCCTGCTTCCTCCCCTGGACGTGTTTCGCCCGTGTGAAACCATCTTCTCCTTGTATCGGTCCCAAGGTCGTATTATCTGTCAGTGTGTCACCAGAGTTGATGACCTTACATGCCACGTGAGTGATGCTCAGAAAAAAATGATCAAATCTTAATGAATGAACGAGCACGTGTTTCTCACAGGGCTCTTGTCTTACTACAATCAATATGTTGATAATTTTAGGCTAGGAATTCAACATGGCACACAGGGTGAATTAGCCTGATGTAAGCCATGGTACTAAAATTAGACACAATAGTGTAATTATAGCCGGTACCAAATAAGTAGATGTGACAAGTGACTTTGAAAGGTTTTAGATGCATTTTCACTGACAATTGATTCTTGGCAATCTTGGGTATTTTAATGTTGTCAATTGATGTGTAACTTGGTAATGATCGATTACACGATTGATGAGTAACTTTACTTGTGAGGGCTTCATTTCTGCAAACTACTGTTATTGTTGTTGTTGTTTTCTCTAATGACACCAAGTGCAGCTCTACACATTAATTACACAGGACAGCGACAGGAAATGGTAACTAGAAGATAATCTTCAAGGACATCTGGAGTCCCAGGAAGACAATCATGTACAGATGACTGCACTCCTTTTAGCCCGGAGGATGCTAGTTTTTAAATATTGTAGTAAATTTTTCTTTAACAATTCCATACATATATATTGCATTCTCATTACCTTCTCTTGCAACCTCCCTTCTCTCCCTCCCATCTCTATTATCCTCCACCATCCTAAAAGTAGCTTTTGTTCAGCTATAGATGAAGAACTAATTGATAAAACCCTGTTATTAAAAACATACATTGCTTGGTTGCAAGATAACTGAGAAATTAAGATGGAACTGAGCTGGAACCTTGCTCCCTGCTGGCCAGCTTTCATACTACTGGAAGGTACAATTCAGGCTGCTAGAGGCTAGAAGTCCTCAGTGATCTTACTTAGCTGAGAGCCCTACAAGCTATAATACCAACGTACCACTCAAGATGTGCCCACTCCTGGAATGATGGCTGTTCTGTGTGGCACCAAGTTCTTTCTGATTGGATTTGAGGCCCATTCCACAGAAGGGGATTTGTTTCTGCAGCTGTAAATGTTGTTTAAAAACACATAATTTTAGGTTAGGTCCTAGGGGGAAGCCTACTACTGTTGTTTATCCAAATCCACACGGAGCCAAGCTATTTTCTAAATACTTGTGTGCATTTCCATATACAAACATTATTCCTAATCTTCATTAGAGAAATGTCTTTTGTAACGAATGGCAGTGAATGCAAACTCACGGACTATACAAGATTGTCAGACTTCAACGTGCTGGTTGAATGCTCTAACTTAGTCCAAGAGGTAGGTGTTCTGACCAGAACATCAAAACGGAAACCACTGTTCTACCAGCAAGATGAATCTATATGATAAAATAAGCAAAAACCTTTGTATATAGACTTTAATTCATCAATGGTTTCTGTGCATAAATGTTATGATTGCACAAAATTTCAACTATAGTAGGAAATACTTTGTAGATTATAAGATTATACGTCAATATTTCTTTTCCTCTTAAAAAATGCTTAGCACTCTTATGCCATTCAGGGAAGCAAAAATCTATTTTAAATGATTTAGAAGATTTTAAGCATGGGTCTATGTTTATAGATGCATTGTCTTGGGAATTGGCACTTATAAGAGACACTGAGGCACCCAGAGATTAGTAACAAGGGGAAGGCACTGTCACCTTAGATCCAGAGGAGAGAAGAAAGGAGCAAAAGAAAAGAAACCACAGCAGCTGCTGGAGTTACTGAGCTTCCTAGTGACTTCCAGAAATGAGGCCCAGAACCAGCAAACATAGTACTTCTCCCTGGATTCAATCTGTAGTACTCTCTGGACGGTGGGAATGAGGGGGGCACAACAGGACCATAACCAGCCCTTCTGCAACAGCCCTTACACACCTTTTCTCCAGAACCTGCCTCATCTCCACGATGCTGCTCGTGACCACATGGTCCTGCAGATTCATCTTCGAGAACCAGCAGCTTAGAAAGATGCAATTTAAACTGAAGGCCTCTCTAAAGTCCTTTCTATGATCTTTGTTATTCAGATTGTTTACAAAGACCAAGGGTCACCAATTACTTTGCCCCCAGAGCTGGATTGTGGAATGCCAGGAAATTGCTTTCAGTGATACTGCAAATTAAAAAGCAGAGTCACAGAACCTCCAAAGACACTGATTATCCAGCCTGCTGCTTCAAGAGGGAGGTCACAAGCCTCCCACATTAGTGCTCCTCTCTGTAGACACGGGCAGAATGTTTTTCTCTAGTGTGAGTAAAAAAAATACCCTTTGTTTTGGGGGTAGACAAATTGTCTTGATATCATGCTTCTGCTTTTATTTAGAAAATTATTGCTCTCTACATGTGTAATTATCCTGCTGTATAGCCTACTCTTTTCACTAAATCAGAACAAACTGAAGAATAAGTCCATAATCTCTGCACCAGATGAGCGTTCTGAAGTGACACTATCCATCCTCCACCGGGTTCAGACATGGTTCCTGGCTCCCAGCTGCTGAGCTGCTATGTCTGTCCATTGGCGTGCTGAGACCCACTTCATGCTTAGTTATTTTCCTGGAACCTTATTGATAATCTCTCACAAATTTTCTGCTACAACTGCTTTCCTTTTCATTTGTTCCAGGGGCAGTTTTTCATTTGTTCAGGCATTTTCTGATTAGCTAATTTTTCCCAGCCACTTTTGTGTTCATTTTCTCTGCTTTCTTTCTGGTACTTAAATCTCTCAATATAAACCACAGCAACACTGTCTCTGTGCTCTTTGATCTGCAAATGCACCACTAGTTTCTCTGAAATACTTCTAATTCCCCTCATTTTGGTTTTGGCAGTGGGGTGTTTCTCTAGAGAGTAATATTATTGTGTATTTGGAGTATACTGAGATCAATTAAACTAGTTAAGGTTATTAACTTATTAAATATTTGCCTGGTTTTTATCCTTGTTTTCTCTCCACCTTCATGGCTGTGTAAGTGAGCATCTGCTGCTTTGTTGGCTACAAACTCTTAGCAAGGTCAGATTCTGTTATCATGGGGATGTTAGTGAAATTGTGAATTCCACAACTTCATCCTCCTTTGAGCATTCAGGAGGCATCGGTGATGGCTAGTTCTATGTGTCAACTTGATGGGGACATGAGCTGCCCAGATATTTGGGGCAACTCTTTGGGCTGCTTCTGTGTGGATTTTGTTTTGTTGTGGGTTGACATTTAAATGAGTGGGTTGAACAAGTAGAGTGTCCTCCTTAAGGTAGTGATCTTTGTCTGCGCAGTTGACAGGCTTAATAGAACTAAACTGTATTCCCGAACTAGAGGTAATTTTCCCATTTTGTTCTGACTCCCTGGAAAATTCTGACCAATCCATCACTTCAAATTTCACACTTTAACTGATTTTTTTCATCTGTCCATCTTCTCTAGTAGTCTTCCTGGTTTCAGTAAATGGCAATTCTACCCTTCCAGACTCTCAGGACAGAATGCGTGCAATCCTAATTGGCTTCCACTTGTCTGGCATGCGCTGCAACAACTCTTCTGAGCAACCTGGTGGATCTGTCTCCAGAACACGAGCAGGCATCCCTTGTTTGTCACCTCTTCTGCTCCTCTGACACAGACCACCATCACCCTGAATCTTCCACGCTGGCCAGCTGCCTCTTGATTGGCCACCATGTTCCCAGTTGACTGTTGAAGTAGGAATCGGGTCAGCCACCCTTCTGCTTATCCAGACAGTGTTGGTGGATTACACCAGACCCCAATAAAATAATAGACTTTTCAAAGTACTGAGAGACCATCCACCACCATTTGCCTGGATACCTCTCTGTCCTTGTGCTTCTCTGCCCCCGGCTCTTCAGTATGCATGGGTTGCCATACTGCTAGCCTTCTGAAGCCCCAGGCTTTCCAGAGGCCAGATACTGGCTCTCTTATTTCTCTCGTGTTTGCATGCCAGGACCACTCTGTCAGAAAGCCTCTCATCCTTTGGGAAGCAGCAGCCCTCTCATTCAATGGCTATTTCACCTACCTTATTTTCTCCATCGCAACTATCACTGTTATGCCCAGCACAGGTGAATGCTGACCTCTTGTCTCTTGCACTGAAATATAGACGCCATGATGATAAAAGTCAGTGTAGGACACGTTCCCTGTCTAGCGTCAGGATTGTGCCCAGAACAAAGCAGCTGCTTGGGAAATGTTTGTTGACTGCATTAACAAACATGTATTGGTAACAACTGAGTACAAAAATTAGTAATTGTATATTCATGAACAACATGCTGTAGGTGTGCAAAAAGAGGTTACTTTTATCTACAGAAAGGACTCACTCAACAGTTCCACCTAGCTATGACATTCATGACTAGAACCTATTAACTGCAGAGGAATTTTAATCCAGCAACATAGCTGCTCTGATCACATCCAAAGATCTTCTAAATCTGTGTGATCTGGCTGGAATACAGACACACCTTTAGTACACACCTTTAATCCCAAACAGCTAAGGTAAGGTTAGTTTATAGAAGGAAAGGAAGCAGCCATGTTGAAAAGTGGCATTTCACTGAGAGGCAGACAAAGTGACTAATCAGAGAAAGACTTGACAACAAAAGTCAGAGACAGGATTTGCCCAACTCTCATGAAGACAGACAGGAAAGAAAAACTACATAAGAGCAGCACAGGAGATTTGAGAGAGGAGGCAGAGAACAGCAGAGAGCAGAAAAGACAATACAGTAGAGAGTTCATTAGAGAAGTGATTTCTGAGAGTTGAGTTCAGTTCCGGTCATCTGGAAGTCAGTGAGGAGTCAAGGCAGTTGAATACGTGCAGTTCAGCTGAGTGCAGCTGAGCTTAGTTAAGTTCATACAATTCTGTGCAGTTCAGTTCATTGAGTTCAGGAGCAGAGCCATTCAGGAGGAGCTGAGAGAAACCATTTTGAATCAGTCAGCTTGGTGAAGAGTTTTGAGCCAGACATCTGAAATGAACCAGAAATGTTCTGAAATGAATCAGAAAGAACTAGAAAGGGTGAGCTTATTCAGCAGTAAGCGTCTGAGATGACAATTAATCTGGCCAATAAAGGTTAATTTTATATATAACTGCCACTTTATAAAATCAGAGTAATTCGTAACTATATTCTAAACATTTGTCCTTATAACCACAGGTAAGTATAGTTCTCACTCTTCAGCAAAGAAACTTTCCTTTTCAATATATGGAGACCATTACAGAAAACTACAACCAATCAAAATGCACAGTTTGGAGCCCAGTCCCAACAGATACATCTACAACACAACTCCTCCACCTAAGACTAGGGGATCACTACTGAAGGACTGGAGAGAATGTAAGAGCCAGAGAGTCAGAGTTTGCTGTGAGACTGCATCCCCTAGGAGTGTCAGAAACTACACTCAGAAAGCCTCACCAATATGACTGCCCAAATATAGGTGGAAGAGAAAAGGCAGCCCCAGACCTAATGTGGACAGGGTAGGAGGAAACTCAGAAAGCCTCAGCCTTCCAAGAAGGGCTATGGAAAATAGGAAAGCCAAGAGTAGGAGAAATAGCCTTCCCATATCGATTGTTTATCCAATACTAAATGGTCAGTCCTGAAAATATGTGTACAAATAACATCAGACAGACTGAGTAAGTTCTTATTCATATATTCAGAACTACATGTACATACGACAACAGGTAATGAAAAATGTGGCCATGAATTTGAAAGAAAGCAAGGAGAAGTATACGAGAGAGCTTGACAGGGAGACAGGGAAGGGAAGTGATGTAATTATATTATAATCTCAAAAAATAAAAGAAAATTTGATAAATAAATCAAAATAAAGTTCAAAAAGGATATGCCATTCTGACATAGAAACACCACCTCATGACTGTTTTCATGCCCTCCGCAGCTGAGGTAGTGACATTTGGGTAGACGAGAACACATTCTTAGAACCTCTCTACACAGAGAGGAAATTAGACTCAGCTCTTGCAACTGCTTAGAACAAAGGAAAATTCTAGCGTTCTTGTTTTGCACACCTCAGCCAGTGACTTTAGTCACAACTAAGAACGCCGACCCTGAGTCCACCGAGCTACTAATCCTACCAGGTAAACTGAATAAGACTTTGGAAAACACGAAGACCCAGGCTTGAAGGCTTTCAGGGCAGCAGTGTAGGAGCGTACTGCAGATCCACTGTTGCCATGGAGAAAGGCACAATTCACACCTCCGAGCGGGGACACAGAGCCAGCACCTCTACCTTTGCTTCCAGAAAGCATCAGCTGCGACCTTTGCAATTCTAAGCAATATCGTCCAGAGTCTAGGGGTGTCTTCTAAGTGGAGGTTCATCAGACACAGACAGGTTCATGTCACAGTAGAACTGTGAACAAGGCCAGCAAAAAGATCTTCCTGAGCTGAGACTCAGGACAAGGACAACCCCCAGACACAGAAAGGAGACATTTTAAGTATTCCCAGAGACCACACAAGTAACAGTTTCTGCTGCTCATAAAATTTACAATGCCAGGGTGAAAGAATATTGACTAGGAAGCGATGAGAGTTGAGTTCAGGGTTTCAGTTCCAGGGGAAATATCGGTGGGGTATGCCTGGCAGACCTCTGGAACGATGAGCAACACTGGGGACATCATAAAAACATGAAGGCTGCTGTATAGAACCGCCAAGCAGTTGCTTGGTAAACCCTGAAGAGTGGTTTATGTACATTTGTCCTCCATGGTGGTTTTTAATTTCGAGAATATATGTATAGCTGGAAAAGTAAAATTAAAAATGAGACTCAAAAATCTAGCTTGACTTTGCTAAGTCATATATGTGTCTCCTTATTAGCTAAAATAATATCAAATAAGCTGAGAACCTATGGAATTATTTAACTTCTGAGCTGCTAGTCTTAATGGGCATAATATTAATTAATAATTACGTTGATGCATTGAAAAAAATCTAAAAACTTACCTGATTCAAATAATTTGCCAATTTGGTGGCTGCTTATATAGAGTTGACAGAATTTTCTTCCTTCCTGCCCTCAATGAATTTCAGTTTTGTGTGTTTTTCCTGCTTCTTCAGATAGTTGTACCAGTCAAGGATGGGTGAAGAAGCAACTTCCCACAGTGTAAAGGAGGTGTAGGTGCCCAACCCTCACATGTTTGTGGGAGCTGGGGGTGCAGGGGAGACACGCAGAGCTGCGGACTTCTGCCTTGGGATATATCTTGGAGCCTAAACTGTGGAAGCCAACGGGTCTGCTAGAGCAGTAAGTACAGAAGAAAGCTGGCTACAACCACGAGAAGGCAAGCAGGACCTTACCCTGATGAACTGGAGCCCCACAAGGTCACCGCGAACAGCCGGGGCTGCGTCTCATGGCCTCCAGCTCTGAGGTCTGCGGGAGAGGTGCATAACCCTCCCATGAAGTCGAAAACGCTGAAGGAGCTGATCTCCAGGGAGCTGAAGCAGCGATGAGGTCAGACGCTGAGTCATGAAGTCCAGCCCAGCTAGCATGGAAAGGATGGCTTCCAGGTGGCTCTGCTTCCAATGTCAACTGCCTCTTACGGCCCAAACTAACCCAGCACCTTACAGGGAAAAGGATCTGAGGAAATGCAGAGCCCGTCCCTACTCAGCTAGACCGACTCACCACAGTTTGCAGAATATCTTCTCATAATATTCACATTTTATACTTCATCTGACTCTGTGGAATGTTAACCCATGCTGAACAACAACAATAAAAACCTGGGTTACACTGTTCACAAATTACATTTGTCATGAATTGACTACAAACTTTTTTTTTAAACAGGGTCTTTCTGTGTAGCTCCGACTTACTATCTAAGAGCAGGCTAGCCTCAAACTCAGAGAAATCTGCCTGACCCTGCTTCCTGAATGTTAGGATTAAAGGCTCGTGTCATCACACCTGGCTTACAAAGGTTTTTGGAGACACAATTATTTTCTTTTATGTGTAGGAGTATCTTGCCTCGAGTATGCCTGTGGCCCACATGCCTGCCTGGTGGCCATGAAGGCCAAAAGAGGACACGGAATCCCTTGGGTCTGGCAATACAAATGTTTGTAAGCTGACACATAGGTGCTTGAGGTCAAACCCAGGTTATCTGGAAGAGCAGCAAGTGCTCTTGAGCTTTGAGCCATTTATCCAGCCCCTTCTTGAAAGAAATTTCAGATACAGCCTTTTCAATTCTATGGTGTTCTGCGTGCCTCAATTCTGCCTTGCTTTTGAGAACGTGAGATCCTGGCACCGACACACCGCACTGGGGAAGACAGACAAACTCACTGTGGTGTCTTTTAAACCAAGCAGACTGAAGCAGACAAGTGCTGAGCTGTGAGGAAGCTCACTGCTCACCCCTCAGTCCTGGAGCATCCTCCCGGCATTAGAGCGGTGGGTGAGATGGCTCCTCAGAGCAGCTAGGCTGTCTGACCTTTCACTCAAGCTCCTCCCTTATTCCATGTATGGGGAGCGCGTGCACACACGAACGCTTGCATGTGTGCTATAGGGAACGCGTGTGCACAAGCAGATGCCAGACTCTCTCCACCTGCCGTAGCCTGGCCAGGGTCAGTCGCTGCACCAGAGTCTCTCCTTGGCTAGTTCAGCAGCAGCTCATCATCCACCCATAGCACTTGAGTTACACAGACAAGAACGGTCCAGCCTGCCGCTGTATGTGGGTGCGGAGGACTCACACTCAGGTCCCTGTGCTTACCCACTGACTCAGCTCTCCACTCCCACTTCCCTAGGAACTGCTGAGACGTCATTACTCTGCCCATTCTACCCTTCCTCCCCTTACAATTTCAGACTCTCTTCCCTCCTTGACATCATTTCCCTCTCTCATACACTCAAGAAAAGAAGAAAAAAATCTTGGTTGAAAGCTACTTCTTCCTTGAAGACCTTGAATGATGGCCATGAAATGACCTATCACATTCCTCGTAGTGAAATGAGGCTGGGGTCAGAGTGATTTAATTGGCAGAAGAAAACCAGAGCTTCAAATGGCCATCTTTCCTTGGAGGCACACAGACCCTCTTTCCAGAGTGCATCTGGGCTTGCAATTATTTCTCTTTTTTTCTCCCTTCATTACACATAATAAGTCAATGATATTTATCATGTTCTTCATGATAATAGGCTATGAGAAATGATTTTTACATCACTATTTTTAAAGCCTCTTTAGCTGAGCATGGGTACGCCTGTAATCCCAACAACTTGGAAGGCTGAGGCGAGAGGAGTGAGAGTTCGAGGCCAGCCTGGCCTATCTACGAAGACCCTGTGACAGAAATAACTAAGTACATGAACATTAACTGTGGACATGTGCCTGGCCCTGTGTGCAGGTAAGGCTCAGGCGGGTAGGTAAGTGAACTGGTGGGTGTCGGATGTGAGCTCACACACACAGGTAAAGCATCCGACAGGAGCGATCCCTTCAGAGTGTTTGCTTCGCTTACTACGACTTTCAAATACTAACATTTCTGCTTTTAAGAGTCTTGATGGATTTTTCCCTGGGGGGGGGGGCTTTCTTTATTAAAGAAAATCCTTTATTCCAGTAGCTCTATTGACATTATAACCTGCAGAAGGTTGAGGATTTAAGATTTTTCTACTACATATCAGCGACAGTTTAAGCTCTTGGTGGTGTACAGAGCAGAGGGGTTGCAGGAGTGTTTGTGAGGCGTGGGAACACGGGAACTAAAATGTTTAATGTTGACTTTCTCACTGCCGATCACCATGAAGACACTGCCCAAGCAACTTGCACGTCAAATAGACTCATTTGATGAAGCACTGTTGATGGGCAATGTCTGGATAAGATGCTGTGATTACTGGGGTGGTGGATTGGGTTTTCCTCCCGCATAATATCGTGCAGTGACTACTAGATCATGGCCTTGTAGTTAAAGCACAGCTTGTGAGGAGAAATTTGAAACGAGAAACTGCTCATGAATATTTTTAGATATAATAATGGTACAGTGATTATATATATTAATATATTTTTTAAAGTTCTCATTTAGAAACACATGCTGGGATATTTACACATGAAATGTTCTGGTGTCTTGGATTTAATTCAAAATAATACTTTGCTGGAGAAAAACAGAGGAACAGGAGTGGCTTTCTGTGATAATTACTGAGGCCAGGCGGTGCATGCACCCGGCCTGTTATGTTCATCCCAGAGCTTCAGTTCATGTGCAGAGTTCTCCACGACTAAATAAATGAATAAACAAAGCCAAGGACTGGAGCCCAGAGCTGATGGGAATGGGCCCAGGGTCAAAAGGAGCAGATTGAAATTGCTGACTGGCCAGTTCCTGGCTCAAGTAGAAGAGGGGCGCGAAGCTTATGTGAGAAACCTGCAAAGCTTCTCCAAACATCTGTAATCGCTCAGTGTCACCTGGCAGGTTACCACTGTCACCGCCATCATTTGTAAAAGCCTTTTTCTCCGTCTCCTCATCGGCAGTGTGGCGTAGCCGTTAGGTAAATTTGTAGGCCTGAGACAGAGGCATGCATAGGGACGGCTCGGACTACTTGCTGCAGTGGACAGGTTATTCTGGAGGATGGAGAGAGGGAAACGGGAAATGCTGTTCTTCATGAAGACAAGTTCTCCTGCATGACCCAGCCCGGCTGAGGGGGCCTCTGCCCTGCCGCCTGCAGCCTGCAGCAGAGCACTGGCAGGTTTGTTCTTTGCCTCCTCTTCCGGGTCTGCACTTCTCTTTCCTTCTGGTCCTTCCTATGTTTCCTTCACAGGAAGCAATGTTGCTAGAGTAATGAACACCCCAGCTGCACAGATGCACACATCTCCAGGTGCTATGCGGAGACAGGGAAATTAGAACAAAATATACCTTTCAATAGAATTCATGTTCTAAAACTTTATTCTCAATACACACCCCTTGTGCATGAAAAGTCAAGGTGAATTGCTTTGCAAAAGAGATGTAGGCCGTTAGGCGAGGGAAAGCATCAGTTTTCCAGGGCTCCTCTTAGTGTATAGATGGATGTGGAGCAAACCCCGGCTTTGTAGTTCATGCACAGAGTGGTGGCTTTAATGGATAAACAGCTCTAAGCACAGAGGCCCAAACTTTCAGAGCCCTCGTCAGCTTGTGCCCAGTGTGCAGCCCCTGGCCATCCTCCGCTGCTGCCCCCTGTTCTCAACACTCTGATTGCTACGTGGGAGCACGTCTTCACCTCAGCATCTGCGGGGTACTGCCCCCTCCATCTCAGGAACCTCTTCCTCTGGCGTGTCTCCGTGGCTTGCTTCCCTGCTTTCTTTTGGTGTTTGATCAAATATTAGTTGCTTGGCCTGGTTGTCTCTGCCAGCTAACTGGTGTTAGCGACACTGCCTGACCCTGAAATCGGGATCCCTTTTCCCTCACTTACTAGTTAGTATCCCATTTACCATGTTTAAACATGGTGTTCCATTTAGATCGTTTTTGCTATAAAGGTATGTATCTAGGTATGCTTTACACTTTTAATTTTTTTTAATATATTTTATGGTGTGTGTGTGTGTGTGTGTGTGTGTGTGTGTGTGTGTGTGTGTGTGT
>NW_026591086.1:57743271-57759336 GCF_907164565.1 Psammomys obesus
TGTGTGTGTGTGTGTGTGTGTGTGTGTGTGTGTGTGTGTGTGTGTGTTGCCTGCAGGGATCTATGTGCACCATCTGAATGCAATGTCTGTAAAAGCCAGAAGGGGGCATCAGGTTCCCCGGGAACAGGGATCCTAACTGGTTGTGAGCCAACACGCCCGTCCTGGAAAATAAACTCAAGTCCTCTGCACAGCAGCAAGAGCTCTCAAACACTGAGCCCTCTCCCAGCCCTTTCTTCAGCAACTCCCCCATCTCTAAAACCTGACCTGACACACGGACGGCCTGAGAAACAGATGGATTCGACTGAATGAACAAATTAAGCCAACAAGAAAAATAAGTAAAAAATGTGAAAATTGGAGCTGTACATACTAGTAGTTCACTTATTTATTCACTTTAATCTACACGGCCTCAAGATAAAATTCTCAGCGAACTGGGTACAGAAAGAACATTCCTCCACAATGACACTGTGTGGTTCAAACCCACAGACAACATCATAACAAACCCAGGAACGTGAAAAGCATTCCCTCTAAAATCTGGAGCAAGAGGAAGGGTCTCCTGTTTTGTCACATTTGCTCAACATACTAGAAATCCTAGCCAGAACAATTAGGCAAGAGAGAGAAATAAATAACATCCAAATTGGAAAGGAGGAAGACAAATTATTCCTGTTTGCAGACAACACAATCTTACACAGAGGAAAAACCTAAGTTTTCTACCAAGAAAATCCAGTAAATCCAGCAGTCGAAGAATACAAAAATCAATATGCAAAACCTGCAATATCGCTGCAAAGCAGAAGTATCCTAGATGAGAAGGAAATCAAGAAAGCAATACCATTTCCAATTGCTACCAAAGAAACTATGAATAAATTTTACCAAGGAGATAACAGATATCTCTGATAACAATTACAAGACACTGAAGAGAGATATTGAAGATGACACCAAAAAATAGAAAGACACATCTTATTCATGAATTGGAAGAGTGGCGTCAAAATATCCATATTACTCAAAGTCATTTACCTAGTGTGTCTCCACAAAAGTCTGATGATATTCTTCGCATAAATAGAAAGAAATCACAGAAGATCTTAGTTAGCAAAGCAATCCTGAACAACGGTGACAAAGACGCGGCGTTGCAAGGCCTGACTTCACACGCACTGCAGAGCCGTGGCACCAAAGCAGCTGCTGTCTTCAGCAAGGGCGGGCTGCCTCTGCTCACCACCTACCTATGTCTCTGGAGACCACATGTCGCTCTGAAACACTGGCCACAGGGACACGTCTACTTCCTGGGAGACGACAGCCACGTGACCTTCCCCTGCAGGCCACAGGTAAGGTCTTTTTCTCAGTGCAGCAGGCTCCACTTTTCCAAAGAGCACCTCTGCATTTTAAAAAGTCCCAACATCTATTCAACAGAGGACGGTTTTATTCAGCCATAGCCATATAATCAAGCTGTTAGTGATGTGCAAGCAAGCTAAAGAATCCTACCTTTGTTTCTTAAACACAACCAATGCATTTTTTTTTTTTTAAATTAGGGAATTTCCTTCCATATGTGGTTAAGGTGGAAGGGCTTAGAGGGATGGCTCAGCAGCTGGGAGGTGGTGCTTTCACAGAAGGACAGAGGTCTGTTCCCATCAGACTGAGTGGAGCACAACCACCTGTAACTACTGGGGATCTAGTGCCCTCTTTTGGTCACTGCTGGTACTGCTCTCGGGTGCACAAACTTATACATAGATACACGCAATTTTCAAAATACTGAAATGCTGGTGGACTTGTTTGTGAAAACTTGTCTTCAGGAGTAGGAGGTGGAGCTGCCCATGTCACACCAGCCTGGCCCCAAAGCTCTGCAGATATCAGGTTCTGAGTCAATATGGCTGGCTGCTGAGTATCTGTCCTCTTCAGAGTTCTCTGCATAAAGCAAAGGGCCAAGGCCACGTGTGGTGACACACTCACAAGCTGAGCCCATCCCACGGGCAAAAGCAACACTGAGTAAAGCAAAACTAGAGGCTTGGAAGTTGGCTCAATGGCTAAGGGAACCTGTGTGAACATGAGATCTTGAGTCCAAATCCCCAGCACCCACGTAAAAGCCAGGCGTGGCTGCTAGGGGAAGACCCTGTGTCAAGGGAATAAGGCACAGAGTGGTGAAGAAAAGTGTCCGGCATCCTCCTCTTCTGGCTCCTACATGTGTGTGCAGGTCCCCTAGTGCAGACACACACATGCACATGAACACACACAGAGGCACACATACACACACACACACACAGTAAATAAAGTCAAAGGCAAGATCAAAGTGTTTCCTTAGGCCCCACTCCTTGCATTGTGTTTGTTCCTTAATAGGAAGCTGGGGTCCATCTGGTGGGTCCTTGACCACAGAGTGTCCTTAATGGACTCTAACTAGGCCGGTGCTGTTGGAATATAACTCCTCTTCCATTTTCCCGATAAGAAAAGAACTCTCCTTCAGAACAGGATCTGTCAGGGGTGGCAGCTGTTTCTGTTGGATGTAGAATTAAGTAAACAGTTACGACAGCGGGGCTTTTGCTAAGGTGATTTAATAAAGCTCGTTAATGCTGTTGGTTTATCAGCTGACCCAGATAGGACATTCAAGCCTGCTCTACAGCATGTGTCACCACAACAGATCCGTGCCGTAAAGGCACACTTGACGTTAAATTTTAATTTTAAATTTAATCCAATGTGTTAAGGCAAAAACAGAATGCCAGTGGGAAAACATGGGTGAATCCCATGAACCTGCTTCTCTACCTGTTTCTGCCCTTTTCTTACCCAGATATTCATTCTACCTCTTCCGGACAGCAGCTTATGTAACACACACAGTCATCTCTGAGATCAAAAAGCAAAGCTATTAAATCAATCGATAGAAAGCCAGAGAGTAGCTAGACATGGTGTCGGCTCTCGGTAAACATCCCTTAGTCATGACTCAGCAAGAAATCCCTTGACCTGTCAAGATCTACCTGTGCAGCCTTTGCTGCTGAGAGAAAAAGAGGAAATGTGGGCATGTTCCGTCTCTATCTGGCCGTGTCCACCGTGCTCCCCACGAGGCTGCGGGATCACAGTGAGACCAGTCCGGAGCCGAAGGTTCATATTCCCTGTGCTGTGACCGCTCGTCTTCCTGCAGCAGCTGATGGGAGCCAGAAGAGAAGGGCACGCTGCCTTTTGTAACTGACGGTAAAAGGCAAGCCCCTGCTATAAAATTTGCACAATATTAGAGTTAGGCTTCGAACCACACTGAAAACAACAGCCTGTTTCTGTTGAGTTTTATCTCCTGAGCACTAATGCCCTCGGTCCTCTCAAGAGTCTTGTGGGGCGCCCTTCTCTGTTGCAGGGATGAAGACTCCTAGGGACCAGGAATGCCCCTTTGATCTCCTTGATAATCTTAATAACAGTGTAATCTTATCAACAAGTATCAAAGGGGAAATGAGCCCAGGAAAAGCATGGAGTCTGGGGCTAGCAGCACGAGTTTACATTAAAACTCCAGGCTGTAGAGGACCTTGAACTAGGAATTCAGCAAAGTTTGGGCCAAGCAACTGGCTTGACACTCCTGAATGCCCTGGGTCCCTCTTGGTGTCTCCTCTTCCTTCACTCGTTTTCTCCTTATGCTTCTGTCTCCCTCCACATGCAGGCAGGTGAGAACTGCACCAGCTCGCAGAAAACCTCGGTAGCTAGATGCACTATTGACTGAAATGGACCAGAAGACTCAGCCAAAGTGAGTCCAAAGGGTTGTCTAGACCAGAAAGAGAATCCTTACTCGCTGAACCTGTTTTTCAGAATTGGGTTTCCCAAGGTAAAACTAGTTACCCATCTGGAGTTCAACAATATTAAGCATTTCTTTCCTGCAGAATGTCTCAGAGCTTTCTTTGCTCCAGCGTTCATTGGGAATCTCCAAATATGCAATACTTCCAAAATAAATCCCCTCTTAAGTCTTCTTAAAACACCTTGCAAAGGTGAGATTTTAGCAGGAAAAACTTTGGGAATGTCTTGGAGTTGGGAAGTACTGATTAATGAAAGCGGGAGTCAATGATTGCATCTCTGACCCGTGACTTGGAGGATGAGGCGACTTCACAGCCTGAGTCACTCACACCTGTGCTTTATTCAGACCTCAGTTCGTTTGCAGAGCTGAAACCAAAGCCTTCTGAGGGACCTGCAGCCTGGCCCAGATCGTACAGTAGAACAGAGCTGCTCCTGAGTTCTAGAAGCCGATTCATCATTTATCTCATGAGCCTCCTGGGATACAAACCTGGTCCTTAGTCCCTGAACCGTGAGGGATGGTGTGAAGGAATCCTAGTGGAAGACACATAAGGGTCAAGGCCTTGAGAAGAATTTGAGTGAATCATTAGCAGATTAAAAAGGAATCAGAGAATGGAGTTGTGTCCAGGCCCGAATGGAATCCACTTGGCTCAACCTTCGCCCAGTGCTGGTGACTGGGCAGTAGTATAGGTTGTGCCAGTATATTCTACCTAATTTTAAGTGTGCACGTGCTTCAAGAATGTTGGCCTTGGAAGGGAAACTAATACCTGAAGAACATTCTAGAGGTTTAGGTATGTAGTGCCATGGTCACAAGAGTATGTAAGCCATGGTCAGAAGAATGTGTAAGCCATGGTCACAAGAGCAGACTTGGGTGTTCACCCAGCGAGTGAAGGGATGAAGAATGGATTCTTACAAAGCACTATTTTGAGTGACAGCTATGTTTTCCATTAAACGGTTTCTTAAAGGTGGAATCAAAGACTTAAGCTGACCACATCAGCAGCTAACACGACACAAAAATGATCAAAATTTCCACAAAGATATAATTTGGACAAATCAAGTTTATGTTAGTTAAGCCTTTGTGTTTCTTTCAGAATATTACAGTAAGATCTCTATATTTCTGTTTTTCCCAAGACAATCGTACCCTTACTTTCTTCTATATAAACAGGAGGAGGATGCATCAAAATTTCACTTGCCAGTTCTAGCCCCGTATCATCAAACGGGGTGAGTTTTAGAGCTAGCCTGTGCCTCAGGATTAACTCGTTTACAGGTTACAGAGGGCTGCCTTAGCACTCCCCCCCCCCAAGACACCTGGGACTGCCTGCACTCCCCCTATGTCCCCTTCCCACACCTGGAAGAAGTCACTGCCCAGCTCCACTTGGAAGCAGTAAATGACATAAAGTGCATTTCAGGCGTGAGTGATGAATATTCATAACCTCCCAGGCCTGCAGCCTGGGGGTAAACAGATCGCTCTTCTGTCCCTTGAAAGCACTGGCATATTCCTTACTGGGACATCAGGGTATCCAATCAAAGCAACAAGTACTTGTCAGTTGATTCAGGATAAAAATGTGTCCTCATCACCCACTTGGTAAAATTTCACATTTCCCTACAAGTTTGGTGATCCTGAATCTAATTGTTTTCAGTGTCAAAACTCCTTTAAGGATCTGAGAGATGGTCAGTTGCTAAAGGCTCCTGCTGTCAGAACTGATGACCCCAGGTCAACCCTGAAAATTCACATGGTAATGGGAGAGGGGAAGGAGAATCAGTTCTCTAAATCTGTCCTCTGACCTCCACTAGCAAGCTGTGCCAAGTGCCCACCCCACCTACAAACAGAAAATAAGTACCTACATGGATGTAAAATAAGAGACTTCAAAGTCCTTTAAAGGAAAGATGTTGGTTTCTAACCAAAAGAAAATGTTCTCATTATATCTAAGTGTGAAATCTTGAGGTGAGAGAATTTTTCCAAGTGCAGTCCAAAATAATAGTTCGGCGAGTTACGTAACTCAAAAGTGTGTATCTTTAAAAGTGAAGTTATAAATGCTTAATTGTGTTAAAAATAACTCTTAAGACTTAAATAGATGAAAAATATCTTTGTTTCTCAGTCAGAAACCCAGCAAAGGGCGAGCTTTCCACATTCCTTTCAGAGCCTGACAGTCACCGTGTGCAGGCACAGGTAGAAGAGTCCTGTCCCTTCAGCCTAGCATCGTCCTTTGAAGCTCAGTCCGGTTTCCCTGCTGCAGAGCGCGCATTGAATAGGTTTCTGTTTGTTCCCCACAAATACTTTCCTGTCAATAGAAACATGCCAATGGCTGGAAATTTAACAACTTAAGTGATTCTGCGTGAAGGTGGGTTTCAATTACCCTACCTATATTGAGCTCCAGGCCAGTCTTGGAACTTATAAGCTGAGGAGTCTTGGCCCAGCTCCTTTGACATTATGATATTTGGATGTTACGATTCAGTCATTTGGATAACAAGAGTTTTCTGTGATGGAGGACACTGGGGAGAATGAAGGGGAGGGGCCTACAGTTGGGGAGAGTGTGACTGGATGTGTGATGGGACACGTTACGAGATTCCACACCGAGGTTGTGAAGAACCACAGACAGCCAGGGAGACCGTCTCTTCTTTAAAGATAACCCCTAGAATACGCTGCTATCCATCCCAGCTCCTCAGAAGTAGGGGCTGGAAACTCCAAGGAGAGGGTAATCTTGGTGCTCCAAGACCTGGACTAGAATTTCCACGTGTTTCAGGACTGGGCTATGTCGCACAATAAAATGATCCCACTAGTGAAAGGGATTGTTGGTGCGGTGGCCACCGCAGGAGTGCTTGGCACCAGTTTGGGAGAGACGGGAGACATGCAAAGCCCTGGGCACAGGGCAGAAGGTAGCACAAGAACATTTCTGTTCGCTTCTCTGCAGACAGGACACACTCATGAAGCCCTGCGAGAGAGTGACTCAGGGCTGTAAAGACAGTGACGCCTTCCATTTGCCTTAAGCCTTAAAGTCAGAGAGGCCTACGAAGCTGTGGTTGGAGATCTTGGAGGAAGAATGTGGTGACGCAGGCCCAGAATGATCTGACAAATTCATCGTGTCTGTGCACACGGGATGCTGCTGCTGCTGCTGCGACAAACCTGTTTCTCTCTCTGATCTCTCTGGAATAATTGCCTGCTCCTGGTAAGGAATAGGTCTATGATATCCTACTTTGAGTAGCAAATAAAACAAATCTAGGTGTTGTCTCTTAGCACAAATTATTTTTAAAATAAAGATAAAATTATTATTAAATATAGCAACTGTCCTAGAGAAAATTGTTAGAACACTTCATGTCGATCTGAGATTTTTACATTCATCAAAAACATATACCAAGCTGGGCATAGTGCTACATGCCTGTAGGCCCAGTACTCTTGGGAGGTTCGGAAGAAAGAACCCTCAAGGTCAAGGCCAGCTTTGGTTATGCAGTGAGACAACTTCTTAAATGTGAAAAAATTAACAAAAAAATCCCAGAAAATGAGAAAATGAGTGTACGTGTATCTATACTGACTTTGTGGGCAGGGTGATAACAGTTTACTTAGAACTTATGGTCATGGACAGACAAAACCGCTTCCCAACTGTGAGCAAATGTGTCCCCTAGGCTTCAGGACACCGTAGCTGTCCCCTCCCTGCATTGCTGCTGGTCGGGGGTTCTGTCACGGGAGAAGCGCAGCGGCACTCGGATGGAGCCGTGCGGGGCTCTGTCTTCAGCTTGGAAAGGGCCTTCACTGAGCTTCCTCAGGGCACTGTCATGTTTTCAGCCACCGGTGTGCCCCTCGGGTCCTGGTGGACCTGTGTGGGGGTCACGGAGGAAACAGGCCGGGGGGTGGATCCCGTGTCCCGGCCCCTCCCCTGCCCTACCTGTCTGCAGCGCGCTGACGGCAGCCCCCTCGGTGGCGAGTTCCCACAGCCGTAAACTGAGCGGGGTCGTGACGGACTCCTGGCCCTCAGTCCCTTCTGTCAGGTGTCACTGTCAAAGTGACACAGAACCACCCCGAAGCAGGCTCTCGCGCCGCGCGTGCCGCAGCAGCCCCCTCCGGCTTTGCCTCAGAGAGCGATCTCGCCTACGGTGCCGGCCTTCCTCGTGTCTGTCTGAGCATGACCCTTTCTCGTGTGCCACGTGATGTTTCCGTTGTGCTGCATGATTCCTGGCGGACAGCATGGACTGGAAAGACCTGCCTGGAGCGAGCGGGCCCCGCTTTTGGCTCGGGACGTGTGACTGGGAATAGTATAAAGTAAGGACACAGTGTGGTGTGGAGGGGGTCATCAGGGGCGGTGCCGAGCGGAGATGGTGTAGTTCGCTCTCCAGGCGCCAGGGGGCGCCCTGCTGGTCGGCAAACCTGGGCAACCATCTAATTGGCCTTCGGGACCCTGAAGACCAAACTAGGCTGCAGTCTCGGAAACTGTGCTTCCCCAAAATAGGGATGATGAAGCGCTGAGAGAATACACTTGACTTGCGCACTCCTGGACGTTTTCAAAGCACTTTCCCAGAATCAAGGCGCCAAGAAGTTTCAGAAAACTTCATCAAATTCCTCGTCTTTACCACAGATGGTTTCCGGCAAGAGCATCTGGAGACACGTGCCTGTCCTACCATGTCACTCTGGGAACAATGCTTGAAACTCTTGAGGTTTGGCCTCTGTGGCTCATCATTCATCTTCTGGTCTCGGATGGGGTCACAGAGCCTAGCCAGCTGAGACACCAAGAGAGAACTCTGGTAGAAAGAGAGGAGCTAGTGATGGGAAGCAGTACATCCTGGAGTCTTCCAGAAGGAGCACTGTGTTGGACTAAGCCTGTACCAGTTGCTTTGGAAGCACAAGCCGATTGTCACAGCTGTGAGGACAGGGACACCACACTTGGCCCCACACCTAGACCCTGCCTCCACGGCAGGGTCACAGGAGGCCAGTCATCATCACACGGAGATTTCCCTTTTCAAAGCCACTTCATTCTGCACCTGTCAAAGAGTATCCTCATCACATGACAGACACATTCTAGGGACCCCATCCAGCAGCTGATATCCATCAAAGATAGGTGAAAGCTGAGCCAGCAGTAGCACAGGCTGACGGGGAGTTCCCCCTTCCCACCCTGCCCCGCCACCCTGGTTCAAAGGCTTGGCTCTCCTGAGTCCCCAGGTGCCTTCAGAAAAGTTGGTCCAGCTTCGATGCTGGCCTTGTACGTCAAACACAATTGCTTATCACTCCTACACCATGCTTTAGTTTCTCCAATTTTGTTCGCTTATTGACCAAATCTTATTGTCCGGGCATCAAGACCCTCCTTGCCAGGCAATGAACTCACCAAGAATCACATAGGCAGTTAGCAGTAAATACCGAACAGGTCACAGGTATGACAAAGGGTGAGATGGGCCGTGGGAGAGCAGAGGTGGTAAGGGGAGGGTTGCCTCCTCCCGCCAGGCCAGTGTCCTGTCTGACCCACACTTGCCCTGAGCTCTCACTTGGGAAATGAGCAAAAGGCTATAGATGAAGAATCATTCGGGCCAGCCTCCCCCAGGAGGAAAAAGCACGCTGTTAAAATACAGCATTCAGAATGAGAGGCCTGTCCAGAAACATGAAGGAAGAGGTTGGGGCGGAGAGTCTTTAGTCCACATTGCAGGGTGGGGTTCACTCCCGTGGTGAGCGGGGAAGCTGCTCAGCCACCGGAGGAGCAAGGTCTCGCTGCAGAGACCAGTCGGTCGCTCTGTCGGGAGCTTTCTCCCCGCTGCTGCTCCTATGCCAACACGGCACAATTTTCCAGACAGGAAGGTGGAGATTAGCACAAGCTCCCTGAGCTGCATGGGCTGGCAGGACCCAGCAGTACCTTCATCTTACCTCGAACTCCCTCTGGGTCACAAACGTCTGTAATTTTAGAAAACCATAGTTTCACACACACCTCAAAACTTGTGAAATTTCAGATGCTCTTCAATTTAGGGCTGGACATGTCCAATAGCCTCTGGCTTGAGCTTTTCCTGACCCTGTTTGTTAGAGCTCTTGTTTGACTCTTGAGTCCCAAGCTGTGGTTGCAGGAACCCCAGCAGCTCGCAGGGATTCTGTGGAAGGTTTGCATCTTCAGGGGCAGGTAAGACTTGACATATGTTGGACACTGCCAACAGTTAGGCCAAGGAGATTTGAGATTTCTGCATTAGAATTATTCTGCTTTAATTTGGATACTTTGTGTTTGCGAAGTGGGATTCTCAGCAGCTGCTAAGATGAAAAGCAAATATCCGATATGAAAAATATTTTAAAAATTAGCATGGAACAGAATAGGAATACTGGTTCCAGCCAGTCTCAAGCTTTGAGAATTATATGCAGCGTACACCCAGTGGAAAAATACAGTCCTTGCAGGGGTAACAATGAAGCAGAAACTGAGGGAATGGCCAGCAATGGCTGTCCAGAGCGAGGCCTATGCCAGGAGAGGGAGCCCACCCAACACCCTGACTAGCTGATAGGAGCCTAGCACAATTGTCATCAGAGAGGTTTCACCCAGCATCTGGTAGTCTCCTATGCAGAGACCCACAGCCAAACACTGGGCAGAGCTTGGAGAACCCTGCAGAAAGGGGGGAGGAAAGATTATAGGACTCAGAGAGGTCAAGGACACCACAAGAAAACCCACAGACTCAACTAACCTGGGCCCACAGGGGCTCCCAGAGACTGAACTGCCTGCATGGGACTGAGCTAGGCCTCTCTGCACATGTGTAACAGTTGTGCAGCTGGGTCTTCATGTCGGACTTCTAAGAGCAGGAGCAGGAGCTGCCTCTTACTACATCACCTGCCTTTAGGTCCCTTTCCTCTAACTGATCTGCCTTGTCTAGCCTCAACAGGAGAAGATGTGCCCGGTCTTACTCCAACTTGATATCCATGGAAGGCCTTCCTTTTCTGAAGAGAGAGGGAGGAGGAGTGGATTCAGGAGGAGAAGAGGTGAGAAGAAGGATCAGGAGGAGAGGAGAGAGGGGAAACTGTGGTTTAGAATAAAATTCATTCATTCATTCATTCACTCACTCACTCATTCATACATTCATTTTAAAAGAGAAGAAAACCACAATCCATTAATAACTAATTGGAGCCGGAAGTGGTGGAACACACCTGTGATCCCAGCGCTCGGGAAGGCAGAGGCAGGCGGATCTCTGTGAGTTCGAGGCCAGCCTGATCTACAAAGTGAGTCCAGGACAGCCAAGGCTACACAGAGAAACACTGCTACCAAAGAAAGCAAGCAAGAAAGAAAGAACTAATTGTGGTTAAGCAAAATCTTATTTCTTTCAGATTATTTTGCATTAACCTTCTAGCTACTGAACTTTTAAAACATAAAGTGTAGGCTGCAGCTATTCAGTAAATGTGCCCCTTATTTCTGGAGCCTTTATGTCTGCTGCCTAATGTTCACAGGACTTGAAGGTACTGTGCATGCTACCAGAGGGGAAAGGTAAACACCAGCCCTTCAGTATAGGACGGTGATCTAGCTGCATGATACAATAGTTGTAGGAATAACCAGCTACTATATGATTGAATTTAAGGTCCACTCCGTGAGACAGGAGCATGCCCGCCACTGCTCAGATGGCTGACAATCTGAGAATACATAGTTCATGGAAAAACCAACACTATTGTTTCGCTAAAGCAAAAGTGAAATAACGCCCAATGACATTTGGCTCTACTCATAGATCATGCCTCAGCAGTCGTCAGAGATGCTTCCTCCTGCAGCAGCCAGGAACTGATACAGAGACCCGCAACTGGACGCTGTGCAGAGATGGGAGATCCTGGAATAACCTGTCCTGAATGGATGTCGTCGTCAACTCTCTTCTCTCAGAGATCAGAGAACTATGCAGAAGAGGAGGCAGGATGATTGTAAGAGCCAGAGGGGATGGAGGACATCAAAGAAACAGTGTCCTCTAGACACAACAGGACTGAGCACGTATGGACTCACAGAATATATGAACTATGGCAGCATGTGTAGGGGCTGCACAGGTCCAAGCCAGACACAGAGTCCCAGCTCTGAGACATGGAAGGGCACATAAGCTCCCCCACCCCAATTTTTTTCTCCAATTAACATGTGCTTGAAAAAAAAAAAAACTAGTGTCTCCAAAGGTATGTTACCAGGTATACCAATCACCCTTACCCAGGCCAGCAGTTAGATGGCCAACACAAAATGAGCTCCAGGGTGTTCTTGGAGATATTTTGTTTCATATGCTTTGTTCTGCTTTTCTTTTTTTTTTTTTTTTGTCTTGTATATTGGCTATTATACAGTTGTATATTATTGTTTCTGAGTTTGATTTTTTTATGGAGTGGGTGTGTATGTGCTTCTTGTGTTCTTTATTTTTTTGTTGTTATTTTTGTTTATAACTTTGTTCATTTAGTTTTATATTTGTCATTTTTATTTGCCTGTTTGTTTTCTTGGGAGAGAGAGAGAAGGCTTGGAGTTGGAGGATGGGGAGGTAAGGAGGATCTAGGAAATGAGGGAGGGGAAACTGTGATCAGAGTACATTGTATGAAAATAACCACTTAGAAAATTAAAAAAAATATATCCACTAGTTGTTTCTCTTTGGCCAGAAATATAGAGAGAACATAACTGACAACAAGAGTTCCATGAGCTGAGGGGCGGAAATGCCTCCCTCAGCTCATTGTTACTGTGCTCTTCTTACCATACAGCAACTTCACGTGACCCTCAGGACAATGCTCTTGCCGGCACAGGGCCGACCTAACCTGCCCCGACCCCTGGGCTCTGCTCTGTTCTGCAGGGGTTCTTACACATTGGTTCCTTTACACATCCTGTGCGATCTCCTTAACTGTTTTCTTCAGTGCAGAAAAAAGTTATTCTTATGTTCTTCAGTTCTCTGCCCCTAAATGTATTAGAGAAAATTTAGAAATTAGTTAACATTTTTAATGAAATTTTTGATTTTTTTTTCTGACAATTATTTAAAAAACAAAAACACAGGAACTTCTCCAGAATGTACACTTTCTTCATAATTTTAAAGAGAAATTGACCAACCAAAATGTATTCAGTGATATGTCCATACTACACATTGCTAAGGATACGTTATTCATGCTTGTTCTTTCCTCTCAAGGGGCTCATAGTCTAGTTTGCACAAGAAAAGAACAAGTGCATGGTAAAGGGCTAAATGGGAAGGTGCAGGCCAGGGGTGTTGTATTGAACTGCCATAGTACCGCCGCGCTGGGCATGAGGCCTCCTGTCTCACCTGTGCTGCGAACAGCCATCTCTTCTCTTGATACGAAACTTACATATTTTAAAATGCCTGCCCCTTTCCACTCATGGGAAAGCTTGATTTTTTTCCTGTGCTTCAGTTGGTATTTCTACTGCTGTGATAAATACCACATGTAAAAGCACCACGGAGGAGGAAAGAGTCTACACGGCTTCCCACAGTTCATCATGGAGAAGATAAGGCAGCAACTCAGAGGAAGGAGCAGAGGCTGTTATTCTGGAGGAATGCCCACTACCGGATTATACACCCCAGAAGCACCTGCCCCGTGACGGCGCCACCCACGCTGGGCTGGGCTCTCACAGAGCTGCCAGCAATCAAGACACTTTGCCACAGGATTGCCTACAAACCCACCGTAGGGAGATCTTTCTTTCTTTCTTTTTTTCTTCCTTCCTTCCTTCCTTCCTTCCTTCCTTCCTTCCTTTCTTTCTTTCTTTCTTTCTTTTGTTTCCTTTCCAAAACAGGGTCTCTTTGTGTAGCCTTGGCTGGCTTGGATCCTCTTTATAGACCTGGTTGACCTCGAACTCAGAGATCCGCCTGCCTCTGCCTCCCCGAGTGCTGGGATCACAGGCGTGTGCCCCCACACCCAACGAAGATGGGTTTTCAGTTGAGGTTTTCTCTTCTCAGATGACTCTAGCTTATGTCAAGTTGATAAAAAAAAAAATTCAACAAAAGTTAATGTTCTCCTTGCTTGAAAACTCGCTGACTTTGTTTTGATCATCAAAGGAGGTATATTCCCCAGGCAATGGGCCTCTTAACTTCAGTATCACCTCTGCTTCCCTTCCTCCACCCAAACTTCACGAAACACACACAGGGTAGACATGTATGCACATACAGACATAGATCTGTGTGTACATAAATATGCACTGTATATATTTCATTTGTAGTGAGTGTCCAAGATAGTACTATCTTTATGTACTATACATAATGTATGGATACAGTACTATAATAATGCATTGTTACTCAAAAGAGACCTAAAGTACCTGTCTGTCTGTCTGTCTATGCACACATACATTACATGTTAGATCCATCACCTCTGTGGCGTCTCCATCAATCCTGTTTTCTCACTGGTGCCATTTCAAGCTTGTCCATTTAGCCACTCAGCCATTCAGCTGTTCAATACCTACTTCAATGCCTATTCAATAACTGCACATTCTCAATACTAGGGACAAACCACTGACAAGAAAAGCACGCTCACCTCGTCTTAGTTACTTTTCTGATGCTACGATAATACCATGACAAAAAGCAGTCTCGAGAAGAAAAGGAATTATTGTAGCTTGTAGTTCCCAGGGAGGAAATTCCATCGTGCCCAGGAAGGTACAGCAGCAGGAACAGGAAGCTGGATCACATCCTTCCTACACCAGAAGGTGGGAGGGGAGGGAGAGGAGGACAAGGAGAGGGGGCGAACAGGAAGTGTGATCAGGCTGTTCCATGGTGATGCACATCTTCCTGCAAGGTTCCGCCTCCTAAAGGACCCTAACCTCCCCAAGCAGCGCTGTCAGCTAGGGAATCAAGTGTCCAAACAGGCATCATTCAAACCCCCACACTTCTCTCAGAGAGAAATGAAGTGCATAAGAGAAATGTCCTCAATAAAAGAAAAACCGGGCTGGAGACATGGCTCAGAGGTTAAGAGCAGTGGCTGTTCTTCCAAAGGTCCTGAGTTCAATTCCCAGCAACCACACAGTGGCTTATAACCATCTATAAAGAGATCTGGTGCCCTCTTCTGGCGTGCAGGCATACATGCAGACAGAATATTGTATACTGTATTGTATACATAATAAATAAATCTTAAAAAAAAAAAAAAAGAAAAACCAATTCAGCAAAAACGTTAATAAATATTGCAGCGAGAGACAAGGTGAAGATAAATGATCTCTGCCAGTAGGAGTGGGGTCTAGAGGTCAGGAGATCACAGACAGGTGACGCTAGGTCCAAGAACCTTGAAATTTGTTCTCTGTTAGGTTTCTTGGCCATTCTTGTTTGTGACATGGACATAATGATCTAGAACTCACGGCTGCTGAGAGCTGCTATTGGTCAAAGGTATCTTTTATTTTAGCTGTTCTGTTCCTGTCCTACTTTGGACAGTCTTTTTTCCTTAAGCTTGGACAGGAAACCTGGTGTAGGCAAGCTCTGTACTGCAGAGCTATAAAATCCACCCTTGTTTTCTTGTTTTGTGATAGAATCTTGCTATGTAGCCCAGGCTGGCCTTGAACTCTCCGTTTAGTCCAGGCTGGCCTTGAACTCAGTATCTTGCACCTGCGTTCAGAATGCTGGGATGATAGGCAAGTGCCAGTGACTATGCCCTGATACTGGCTCAGTATGTTTTATGTTTGCTTTCTTACCTGCTCTCCTTTCTTTTTAACATATAACATCAATAAAGACTATCTTTTTAACTTATCAATTCAGTTTCTTTACACACTTTCAAGAAACTTATATGGAGTTATAAAAAGCAGGGGAGGACAAAGAATTAGTGGAAGGGTTCAGAAGGAAGTGGAAAAGGAGGGAAATTCAGCTTGGTTCTAGGTGGTCTCCCTAGTCCGTTTGTTTCTTCAGTTGTCGTCATTGGTAGCCTCCTCACAGGTGCCTAAGGATTAGGTGCACGAGGGAACTCGCTGGCTTCTGGTGCTCAGAAGCTGACAGGGAACATAAACCTGAAATAAATAATTAACCAAATTAATGTATAACCACACTTCATGGCAAGAGCCGCAGAGCACAAAGTGTCTGTAAAATGCTGCTGTTTGAAGAGGAGCCATGGACAGGCACACTCGCCCGGGAGCTTGTTAGGAGAGTGGAGGCTCAGTATTCACCCAGGAACTCCCGAGGCGCCTCTGCATTTTAACAAGATCCCATGGGGAGCTGTGTGCACCGCAGACTCCGAGAAGCCTGGCTCTCTAGTCCACAGGCTGGGGGAAAACAACAGGTGGACCTAGGTTCAGCCTGTGGGTCAGGGAACAGTTCTCTGCAGACGGCCTCTGAGTGCCCCAGGAAGACAGAGGCTCCATGGAGGCCTTGAGGGCAGGGGGAGAACTTACATCCTTATCCTACAAGCAATTCAAAGATGGTGTGTGTGTGTGTGTGTGTGTGTGTGTGTGTGTGTGTGTGTGTGTG
>NW_026591086.1:57759346-57759522 GCF_907164565.1 Psammomys obesus
TGTGTGTGTGTGTGTGTGTGTGTGTGTGTGTGTGTGTGTGTGTGTGTTTGTATTATGTCTGGTATGTGTTTGTGTGTGTGACAGAGAGATGTGGGTTTAATGTGTGTATGTGGTATATATGTATGTGTGGTGTGTGTGTGTGTGTGTGTGTGTGTGTGTGTGTGTGTGTGTGTGTG
>NW_026591086.1:57759532-57870209 GCF_907164565.1 Psammomys obesus
GTGTGTGTGTGTGTGTGTGTGTGTGTGTGTGTGTGTGTGTGTGTGTGAAGGATGTGGATATGGGTGGATTTGTGGGGAACTGTGTGGGACAGGTGTGTGAATAGTATCACATGCGTGTGGAGGTCTGAGGGCCACTTTGAGAGCAGCTCTTCTCCCACGGTTTGAGACAGGGGCTCGTACTGTTTGCATCTGTGCACATGGACCTAGCTGGCCAGCCTGCCCACTTGCTCCCAACAGTTCTGTCCTCACTTAGCATCTAGTTCTCCTTTGTAGATGCTCAGTGCCACAGCACAGCTCTGGGGATCTGAACTTAGGACTATCTTAAGAAATCCTTTCCTCATAACTGGATGCCAGAGCTCTGAAGGCAGGGGCCAAGCATGGGCTGTAGCTGGTGGGGACCCTCTTGGCTTCCCACTGTGACCTCCCAAGTTAGAAAGAAAGAAAAGCAGAAGACAGAAATGTCTTCAAGAAGACTCCTTTAAACCCAATTACCTCTTTGCCCATCTCTCGGTATCACCCCTTTAAGGTCAGCTCTTCGGCATCTGAGGTTTGGGCAGGGGGTTACAGCTCAGCCCTTAGTAAAGTTTTAAGCAAAGAAATATGAAAACGAAGGTTTCTTTTCAAGAGTTAACTACTCTGGATGAAGTATTCTGAAGGCCCAAAGGAAGTCAAAGACATATTCACAGCCAGGGCTGACAGCACCGGCCTGGAATCCCCGCCACCTTGGAGGTGGAGGGCGGAGAAGCAGAAGCTGAGGGCTGCTTGCCCACAGCCTGGGCAGCTCAGTAAAATCATTTCTCAAAAACTGTAAAAAAAAGGACTGGGCCACATGTAGCTCCGTGATGGAGAATTCACGCAGTTATGTGCAAGGCCCTAAGTATGGAGGGCATCATAGGTTCAGAAAGAGACATTGTGGGAGGGAGGGAGAGAGGAAGAGGAGGAAGAGGACTACATGGAGGAAAAGAGGAGACGAAGGGAGGAAAAGAAACAGACAAAACAGCACTCTGGAGAACAGTGATTGTTCGGAGCGTTAAGGCAGAGGATGTCCAGCAGTAAACAAGCGGATACCGGCAGAGAAGGAAGTACAATGTTCTAAATAGTCAGGTGTTCAAGGCAACAGACTGTGACAATGGATTTCACGTTGTGGTTGGGGAAGAAAGGCAAGGAAGAGTGCCAGGCTTTTGACTTGTACAAATGAGTACGCCACTTCTTGTGATACAAACAATTAGCATGTTTGTGTGTGGCCTCTTGTTCACCACAGAAATTACCGTAAGGATAGCCACTGTGCAGTGACCCTCTGTCACACCAGCCCTCGTGCACATGTCCACGCACATTCTCTTAGTTAATGCAGGACACAAGCCTAGCCTTCTAAAATGGCAAGATCAGCTCAGGCAAGCGAGCTGCACAAGGCTGCATTGTTAGGGCTTAAAATAGTCTGCTACAATGCACAGTACAGAAGGCCTTTTGAACATCAGAGAAGCCAGTGTGGACAGCATAACCGAAGGAATGACAGGGGAACGGAGGTCTACATTCCAGGTAAGGAAGAAATAAACATGGGGTAGAGAAAAGAAAGCTTCATTTAAGTAGAGGCAAAGTTGACTGTAAAGGCAGGGGCCATGTTTTGCAGGATCTTGAAAGTCTATAATTTGGATTTTATGGAGGGACAGGTTTGAGTGTAAAAGGAACATGACTTTACATGACTTCGGAAAAACCTGTTTGGCAACAGGGAAGACCAGAGCTGGAGTGCCTGGAATCCCAGAGGCCATCAATTAGCTTTTGTATCATTCAGGGAATAGGCCATAGCTCTGGCCTAGCCTGCAAGAAAAATCTATGAGACTTAATTTCTTTGGGTGAGAATGGAGCTTGACAGGAGCTAAAATCTAAGGAATAAGATTAGGAAAGTGGGGATTTCGTGTCAAAAGCAGGAGAGGGGGAAGAAGATAATTTAAGTCTGAGATAACACAGGCATGAGTGGCATAAGTGTACTGATATTTTAAAAAGATTTCCACCTGTTTGAATGAAACTAATCTAATTTTTCAGAAAAGAACCAGACTCAACCAAAAGCCTACAAGTGATGATATTGAGTAGAAATAAAAGTAAGTATTAAAATCAAGAGGAATAAAACAAGACATTCTACTGTAGAAAATTAGACCACAAATAACAAAAATGCTGTGTTTTAAGGATGCAATTGCAAAATTAAAAAAGAAAGAAAGAAAGAAAGGAAGGAAGGAAGAAAGGAAGAAAGGAAACCATTCCAGTCCACCGAGCTGCTCACTCCAAATGCATTAAACAGTTGCTTGTAAAATAAAATACAGAGTTAGGCTCAACCTTTCAGATGAATAGGGTCTTTGTTCTTGCCTGGAGTTACTCTCGGGACCATGACACTTAATTTTTAAGATCCAAAATGTTGTGTTTTGTGGAAGGAAAATGTGTGCTCATTGTGTTTTCTAAATGCCATATGTTTTTGTTTTTGTTTTCAAAGCATGCAGAAATGCTGTTGACTGGGGGGGGGGGGTAACCCTTTCCGTCCCTCTGCTTGCTTTTGCTTGGGGCAATCCTGGCATCTCTGGGTCAGCTTTTGTAGAGTGAGGCTGCAGGAAGCCCCTTGGATCAGCTCCGCGTGTGCTGAGCAGGACCCCCTCCCCCTCCCGCAGCGTTATGGCGTCATGAGGGTTTATCAAATGGCATCTGAGAAGGTGAGGACACCCTTGGTCCCCCGGGGGTGCCAGCCAGGGCTCCGAGCCGAAGGTGCAGACTCCGGTTTTGCCGTTCGGCGCTGCCTAGCGAAAGTCGCCAGTGCTCTGGGAACTTGGGCGGGAGACAGCGGCGTTCCCGTTCCGAGCGCCGCAGTGACAGCTGCTCCCCGCGGGCTGTGTGGGGTCAGGCCCGCCGTGGCGGGGCGGGCGTGCTCGGCCGCGGGAACGGCGAAGGGTGCGCGTCGTGACGAGCCCCGAATTAGCCTCCTTTCCACACGTCCGTCCCCGTCCGCGTGCTCCGTCAGCCGGCGTCAGGACGTCGGCCTGGCCCGCCGCGGGCTCCCCCGTCCCCGGCGCTCGCGCGCGGCTCCGGGGCGGCGCGCCGGCCGGGGGCCGCTGGGTGCCGGCGCCGCTGGGTGCCGGCCCGGCGAGGGAGATCCCGTTGCCCTCAGTATGGACGCGCTGTTTTCGGAGCCTGCCAGCGCCGTGTTGCTGTGTCGGCCCTCCAATGAGCGCCCGGCTCGGGCGAGGGCGCTGACGAGCTGGCCCGCGATTGGCCGGCCGCGCCGGGCGGGGCCGGGGGCGGGGCCGGGGGCGGGGCCTGTGGGCAGGCAGGGCTGCAGCTCGCAGCCACAGAGTTTGGGCTGTCTTTGCTTCATCATCCGAGGGGAGATTTTCCAGCCGCGGCCGGCGGCTCGCAGAGTACAATAAGCGGGGACGGAGAGCCGTTGGCATGGGCCCCCCCTCCTCATGATGCGGTGGAGAGGCCGCGGCCACCCGCTCCTGCCAGCTGTCCTCGGGGTTACTGTACATGGGGAGGACGAGCAGCGCTAAACAAGGTAGGAGGACACCCCCCACCCCGGTTTTTTCCCCCCGATGTTTGAAGAGTTTGCTGCAGTGTGCTGCATTCCGTGTGTGTGCCTAGGGAAGCCAGGGAGACCGGATTCCACCAATTCGGACGGAATACTCGCAGGAAACCCTGGAGTTTTACGTAACGTTTGGATTCGAGAGCGAGAAATGGCAAAGCGAGAATCTACGCCGCCCCGGTTGGGGTGAGGCATAAACCCGAGGCTATTTATTTATTTATTTAAAGAACGGATTCCTTTTTTTATTTTTTAATCATCTGAAAGATCCAGGCTGTTATTCCCTTAAGATAGACAAGGTTTTTACTTCTGTGTTGAGCTACAGGATAAAGTTTACGTGGATCCTATTCTTTAAAAACACACTCGAAATTAAGAATTAAAAAAAAAAATCATGGTAAATAATGATCGGTTGAACGTTTGGGGCCGAAATACGTGTGTTTCGTGGAACTCGGGGGCCACCCGGGTGCTCCAGGGCAAGGGCTTTAATTGAGTTTCAAAAGCACATTTTGAGCACTAAGGCAGAGGTAGTCTTAGACACTGTAGTTCAATGTTTACATTGCTTTTCCTGGCAGTCTCGTCTTTGTTTCCAGCTTAAAAGTGGGACCATTATATTCAAAAGTAAAGCTGGGTTAATAATGCTTACTGCAATTATCTGATCTGTATGCATTTTTAATGAGAACACACAGCCAGCAGAATAATTTAATGAGAGCTGGCTAGCTTTTAAAGCTGGGCTCTCACTCTGCCCAGCCAGATCAACTTTCTTGCCGAGAAGCAGCGGCTAGAAAGGTTGAAGCAGATTTATTTTTAACACACTTGGCCCAGGAGAAGGAAAGGATCTGTGTTAAAGAATTCTTTCTGCCCTTTTCCGTTTTAAATTTCTGCCAGGCATGAGGAAACCGTGCTTTTTGTTAGGCCTTGGAAGCATGTGTTTACAATAAATGTGTAACATTTTTAGAATAGTTAGCAAGCACTGAAGCGAAGGAAAAAAAAAAAAAAACTTGCCTAACCACCACCCCCATGACTGTTCCAGCGCTCTTCAAAAAGCATTACTGTCTCTTTAAAAGACAAAGATTAAGTAGGAAAATATCTATTAGGGCATCTGTGTATTTAGGCAACAATGAGGAACAAAAATTAAACAGGAGACATTTTTACCATCTGCGTAAGAGGAACTTTCCTCTCTTGCTCCGCTCTGAGGGACAGCAGTGTTCATTTAAATGGGGGCAGTGCCGCGTAGAATCTTCTAGACCACTGTTTTTACTTTCAAGGAGAAGTGCAGGACAGCAGCCCAGAACTTCTGACGTCATCCCCCAACTATTTCTGCTGTGTGTTCTTGTATTCAGCTGTGGTGAGGAATATTTCCCTGTCCAGGCCAGGAACACTGGAACTCCCGGTTGGCAGGACTTGAATTATGTCTTCCCATTTAAACCCAAGCCCATCCATCCCCCTTCCCAGGCCAGAGGGCAACTTCTCCTACCTGCCTGTCCACACAGGTTTTCTGCGGGCTTTTCTGGCTTGGCCAGTGAAAAGCCATGGGGAGCCTCAGGGGGCTGAAATTCGCTTTCTCTCTGGCCTAACTCACACAGGGTGCAGCTCGGTATGGCTCACCATCCCAGGGAACCCCATTCTCGGGTCCCCTGGAACCATTAGCTAAGGGCCAGGTTATGGCACCAAGTTCAAGGTTGATTGGATGGTGGGTGACAGCTGTTTTCATAGATAAACACGATGTCCTAGGGCAGATGGCTCAAAGGAAATAAAATACAATGGTGCCTGCTGTCAACCCTGTGTCACAGGTGGCACCCTTGTGACATCCTTGAGGTAGAGATCAGGGGAAAGGTTAGTGTTTATTGAGATGTCTTTTAAAGAGAGAATCTGGGTTAGAGTCCCCACGACCAGCTGGCCTCCTTCTTCCCACCACTTACTTAAGGTCCTTGAGCAAGTACCTACCTCAGTTTCTCCCTCTTGGCAGAACACATAATGCTTGTTTCACTTTCTCCTACTCCAGAACTCTAGGGACTGATCTTGTAAAAACAGCAGCAACAAAAGTTGTTTGTCTCTTGGTACAATGTGTTCTGTAAAGTACAAGGGAAGAGAGCTCTGTGTGGAAACATTATTGCCAATGTCTTGAGGTGTTAAGATATGAGGCCATAAAAACAAACCCCTCCAGTCTCTGTCAATTTCATATAATTTTTCTAAAGATGTGTATGCCTAAGCCAACAAATGAGATTTCCGAGGAAATCAGAGCATGTTGTTTGCATTGCCTTGGTCAATCTAGTCTGATGTTCTAGAGGCTGGGCCAGCCAGCCTCTTCCAGCAGAGGCTTCGCAGAGCTGTGGTGCCCCGTGCCCCGTGCCCCGTGCCCCGTGCTGTTTTCTCTTTGACTTTTGGATGAAATTGTGAAAGTGGAGTGAATACGAGACAAAACTGGGTAGAAGGCAGGAAAAAAGCTTGTGAAATTTCCTGGCCATGGAGCCTTACCACTTAGCCTGCGTCGCTTGCTCGTTGTTTTAATTTGCTGTTGCCATGGTGAAAACAAATCAATATCACATGGCTCCCAGCCAGTCCTGAGCCCAGGGAGCGCCATAGAAATCCAACAGCAGGTCCTCGGGATTTCAAGCAGGAATTGGGAGAAGAGGGCTTAGCCACTGAGCTCAAGCCTGGAGAAGGAGCTAGGTCTTCTGACACACGCTCTCTCTTTCTTTCTTCTCACGTTCTCTTACCAGCAAGAAAAATGTGGGAATAAAGGCAGCTGGCTTGGCTACACTTTCCAAAATAACAGAGCAGCAGCGGTGCAGAAGTAGGCAGGGGGACATTGCGGAGGGTGAAAGGTCTTGGTTAACGAAGGGACGGCACAGAAAGGCAGTAGCTGTGGAAAACAGAGTTTGGGTCCTTCAGCGCCTCCACAGAGAGCCAGCCCTGAGAGGAATCGAGTGTTAACAGCTATGTGGGCTGGTCAGATGAGAGAAAGCACAGAAGCAGGTGAGGGGTCTCAGAGAGAGGAAGATCTGCAGGTCAAAGGTCAATCAGGAGAGCATGGGAGAACCCCAAGGTCAGGATCCCACAGAGAACAGGACATTTCTTGCTTTCCACAAAAGCTGCAGAGACCCAGTCTGAAACCCTGTGAGGAAAGAAGGGAAGAGACTGTGGAAAAAAATACATACATACATACATACAAACATACATACAAACATACATACATACATACATAAAGGGTCAGGTAGACATATGTGCAGGCTGTGTGGGGCTGTGTGGTGTTTCCCGCTTTGCAGGATGAAGTAGATCTTATCTGGGTTTTCATGAATCAGTTACGGCGCTGCCCCCCTGCCCCCCCCCCCCCCCCCCCCGCAGTTTTGTTTTCCTTCTGGAAAATGTGTGCAAAGTGTCCCTTGCAGCAAGGTAATAGACCCAGTGAGGAGGCAAAGGTGATACCTGGCAGTGTTTGCTTCGGGCCTGGGCCTCCATGGGCCGGGCTGTCACCTCCACTCCTCCACAGCCCTGAGAGCAAACAGGTGTGTTCACTATGCCCCGGCTTTCTTTGCTGAGCCTGAGCCAGTGTGGTAAGCAGTTTTAAGCTGGTCTTCTCTGACTCCCCCTCAGCATGACAAAACATTTTGGACCCAACAATGTTCTTTAGTGTTTTGTTTTCTTTTACAAAGAACACATTGTTTAAGGTCTCTTGGGTCAGCTATTCCATCAATTAGTCAACAAGTGTTTCTTAAACACCCTTTGCTCAGGCTCTTGCACTTGGTTGTGACACCAAGCTACCCAGTACCTTGTGTATACCCTGCCCTCGTGTGTACATACAAACACACCTGTCATAAAATCCTAAATTTCAAAGGCTTTAGAACATTGTTATTAGCTAATGTGAAGCTAGCATTGTTAACCATCAGACACTGATTTTAATCCAGACTGGACTCTGGTCTTTAGGGGCAGAACAAAACAGAGATTGTTTTAAAAAGATGTTTCGATTGTAGGTATATCTCTAGACTGTCTTCACCTGAGCTGTATTTCTTACCATTGGTGTTGTATAATTAACATAAAGAGAGGCGGGCCAGGCAGAGTCTGAGTGCCTGAAACACCCAGAAGAGAAGGCTTCTGGGAGCGCGCACTCAGAGTCTCAGCAACCAGGGCTTCAGCCTCAAGTGGCTAGGAACTGTGGGCACATCATTTATAAAGCCTGAAATGCCAGCCAGAGAACAAAAGGAAATCTTAGACCTTCTCTCACCTCTGAGCGGCTGCCTTCCCCGACAGCCCATGATGCAATCATGAGGAAACTCGATGCTGCCTCCGGAGGCTTACCCTTCCCCACATTCTTTCATAAATGCAGGAGGTTTGTTTTGTTTTAGTTGATTTTCCCCCTCTAAACTTTAAGCTGTTTTGATGGTAGTGGTTTGGGGGATTTTTGCCCCTGAACATCTTTTCTCTGGACAAAGACAAACTATGTGAGACTAAAGGGACAGAGCTCGGAGAGGAGGAAAATGCAGCCTCTCTTTTTTAGGCTTTTTTAAAAAATCTGCCCTGGGTCTCCATTGACAGAGGAGCTGGGCCAAGATTAGGAGCATCCGTGGCAAGCTGGCTGTTGAAGCTGTGGGTGTAAGTCATCTTTGTGAAAACAGGAGCATCCGAGATGTCCTGACACACTGCAGGTCTCCTTCTGGAGCTGGGCAGTGCACAGAAGCTAGGACAGCAGATCTTTACACACAGGATCAGAGCAAGCACAACTTTTCCAGAAGAGTGCTTAACAGAGGCGGGCTCCTCGCCCTGCACAAGGCTGCCACTGTCTTGTTAACATCTCAGATGGGGAGGTACGAAGCCAGACCCTCGATTAAGGAACTCTGGCTGAAAGTCCAGGAGAGGGGCTATTAGTAAAACATGGACTCATTAGGAGACTAGGGACTTATCATAGCTGTGGAGTGCTTGCCTGACACATGTGACGCTGTGGGCCGCTCCCTGCCTCTTGTCACATAAGACCAGGCATGGTGGAGCACGCCTGTAATGCAGGCACTCAAGAGCTGTAGGCAGACGTTCAGAATCATGCTTTGTAACGTAGTGAGTTCTAGGCCAGCCTAGACTACCGTGTGTGTGTGTGTGTGTGTGTGTGTGTGTGTGTGTGTGTGTACACCTCCCCCATGCTGGTTAATTGACTTAGAATTTGAAAGCACAGAAAAGCTTGCCATGTCCTTTGAACCAGATGTGAGGACATAGATTCAGGTCACTTTCTTAGATAGCATTCCATTTACACCGAAGCCGCACTAAGGTAAAGCCCTCAGAGAGGTTGACTCTTAGCCTGGACTGCTTAGGTAGACTTCAGGAGAAAGCCAGTGCTGACCCCACACTCCAGCCCAGCCGCACAGCAGGAAGGTGTTTCTGGAAGGCACACTCATGAGTGTTTATGATGACCTTCAGGCCAGAGAACAACCAAAGGCAACGGACACAGCAGTGTCCACAGCCTTCTGGTCCCCTGAGAGTACCTCCCCGAGCCTCAGACTGGTAGGAAGATGGGTGTGGGCAGTGGAAGTGACTGTATCATTCATTACAAGCCAGCTGCTTTACACATATCTTCTGCAACTGGAACGTTAGAAGACCACCAGAGCCCCACCTCATCAGCAGTACTCTTGGTTTGCTGATAAAAGATAAGAGCTCTCTGAAGACTTGGTAGCAGCCATGTCTCAGCCAAAGCCAGCCTGGCTACCACTTACACTCAGGCCTCTGAGACTCTCAAGCCCTTTCCAGCAGTGTAGGTTTTCAGCCGAATCAATAAGAGAGATGAAATAAATAACTTACGGAAAGAACTGAAGTCTCAAGGCAGAAAGATCAGTTGTGTTAGAAATTTCAGATGTAGTTATTCTCCATTCTATTAAATTCTGACTGTAATGGTCATGGGGACATCTTAAGTATATATGCTATTTTGGGTTTAGTGTTTATTATCTCCTCTAGTGATCAGAACCCCCATTTCCTGTTTAAGAAAGTAAAGGAAAACAGGATTTGAATGAGGTTACCAAGTTTCAGTAGCCTCGAAGTGGAAAAGTGACTCTTCTACCAGTAGGAGTTTATACATATGATATTTAATGAACTAAATGAATCACACTGTGATCTGACTGGAAGAATTCATGATGTATGTCACACAGCTGAAGAGAGCTCAACCCTAGCAATTTGAAGAGGACAGTAATGTTTTTAATTAAGAAATCGAATTATTCTAAAAAAATCTATAAATTTCTGACATTGTAAATCAAGCTTCAGTTAATCAAATTAAAAGTCTTGGGCAAGTGTATATGATGTAGATAATTTAGCCTTATGGTTTTAAAGTTCTGAGATGATATTTGGGTCAGACGGTAGACAGGCCTTCATGGAAGAAGGGCCACCTTCCCTGGCTCTGAATGCAAACACTTTGTCTGTATCAGCCTTTCTAATGTGGAAAGTTTATACCCCAGACCAAAAATAAGACTATCAAAAGGAGAGAGCTCAACTGATAAATATTATTTAGTGTATCCCTTTAAGCTGTCAGTTTTCGTGAGTATTTGGTGATGTATAGATTATATTGGCATAGTTATACAAGAATACCATTTGGAAATAAGAAACTATTATTATGACGGTTGTTTCCGATTTACAAAGTATTTCATAATAGGAGTGGATGATCAAACAGCATGGAGAGCCCAAGCAAGGGTCAGGGAATAGGAACAGTGGTGAGGGTGAGGATCCATGAAGAGAGTTGATTGCAGAACAGAGAGTCATCAGTACATGGAGCAGTGGGAGTCTGCAGGGTAGGGTGGAGCTGAAGAGCCATGAAGCAGAGCTTAATCTCCTAACTGACTCTACATACACAATACTTCCTACAGATACTCTTGGGATTTGTAAGCTGGGGTTAGTGGTTAAAACATTTGTTGTGATTGATGATACTGGACAGAAAAAAAGTTAGGGTAGTCCAGGCATAATGTAGGGAAGAGGTGGAGGAAAGTAGAGGAGAAAGGGTCCAAAAGCCACCCTAACAGAAAAATAAGAGAAGCTCTAAGAGCTCAAAATGCCAGAAATAAGTTGGGTTTCTATCATAAGAGATATCGATGCTGCCATGACTGGAAAGGGTGACGGAGATAGTAAGAGAGCAGCTGATGGGAAGAGGGTTGGAGGAGGCTGAACTTCCAGCGTGGACTTCAGCCAATAGTGAGAAAAATATGTGGAGTTACCTTGTAGATGCTTGAGAAAGAAAGGAGGGAATGGCGAACAGCCTACCTGCCAGGCCACCAATTCCTAAGCCTGAGATGGCTGTTTTGAAACTGTAGTTCATGTCATGCATACTTTCAACCACATGGAAAGAGCGAGCATGAAGAGAAACAGACAGTTGACCAATGGCGAGCTTTGAAAAAAATTAGTCAGTGGCACAGAAGAAACTAGGAGCTAGCAACGAATCAGGAAACTAAATACACATAAAAGAAAAAAAATAGTAAAAAAAAAAAAAAATAAGTAAGCAAAACTCTTGAGGGCCATATCCCCATCTGCATGAATCCACAAGAATCGTTTGTTTACTGAATGACAGAAGGAAAGGCTGGTTTGGGCTCACAGTTTGGGGTATGGTCCCTCAGGACAGGAAAGCAGGGTAGCAGAGCTTGAGGTAGTTGGCTAGGTTCCCACCACAGTGAGGAATGGAAAAGCAAAGCTGAGGCTTGGTGCCATCCTCTCACTCACCCAGGGCTCCCGAGTCCTCCGAATGGTGCCATCTACATTGAAGGTGGGTCTTCTCATCTCAGTTCACCAGTCTTAAAACTTTCTCACAGACATGCCCAGAGGTTTGTTGCCATGGTAACTCTAAATCCCATCCAGTTGACAATCAAAATTAATGATCACAGCCTCCTACACGTATTTTACCCTCTTTAGCAGGAGTCTCTGGCAATGATTCTGTTGGAGACAAACATTTGTTCATAGTCATGCTTGAAGCCACAGAATAGTGGGCGTACGGGGGAGCAGTCATGGCTGCATCTTTCATATGTACAGGTGTCTTAAAAAATTGATTCCCAGAGGTGGAGCACCTCAGAGCAAAATTATGGAGACTTCTGCATCTGCCTTTTAAAATCTGTATTTTCACTATGTCTCTGGATAGGATAGTAGTTCCAGAGTGAGGTATCAGGAGACGCTGGTTGTCTTGTTTTTCCTGGGTCTGTCAGAGTCTCTTGAACCCAGCCATAAGGACTGCTTGGAAACAAAGATGAGATGATGAGAAAGTAGTTGGTGTGGTTTGGAGGAGGTTGAGGTCCTCCTTCCAGATGCCCCCAAGGACAAAACCAGAGCAACACTGCTCCAACTTTCATGTACCTGCAAGTCCCCTGGGGATCTTACCGAGGGTGTAGGTCTGTGGTGGGGCTGCCTTCCTAAGAAGCTCTCACAGGGTGAGGATGATGGGACCAGCCCCCTCCTTATCCAGGAGGATCTGGAACACTTGGGCGGCTTTGCAGAAGTGTAAGTGCCAGCGGGTCATCAATAGCTCACCTCAAGAGCTCACGCGGCTGTGGAGGCCAGGATCCACTGGCCCCGGCTGCCTCTGTAGGATGTGTGGAGGGCAGGTTGAGCTGATGCCACACACCCCCATTCTTACGGAGCCCATCTAGGGCTGAAAGGGTAGAGGCAGGAGTGGTAGCACTGGCATGCACGGCTACACAGAGCCCATCTGTGGACACCTACCATGCCTAAGATGTCTGTGGTTGCCATGGACACAGACTCACAACTTGCACAAGTTCGGTCACCACCCCTAGGTAAGGCCTCTGTGCATGTATATCTGCTTCGGAGTTGTTTTTTTTTTTTTTTTTCCTTCCCTAACAAACACTTGTTTTGGAAATCAGCTTTGAATCCTCCCCCGTGCTTAGTCAGTCATTCATTCATTGATTCATTCATTTATTTGCTGGGTGGTGGGTGCATTTAAAGGCCAGAAGGCAAATGTGTCCACCTAGACCTCAAACACCCAGTGGTGAGTTTGGGGGACCCGTCAGGCTCACTCGTTCCTGAAGATGCCGGTAACAGCGCTCTCTCCTCGTGTCCTCCAGAGGTGAATGAGTAAATAGGACGCATCACATGCCCTCCTGTGGCATTGGCTTAACGACATTTAAGTTACATCTACAGATGAAGACATCATTTCAGCAGACGGAAGAGCCCAGGCCTGAGAGAGAGCTTGCATCTTCCTCTCTCGACTGGGCTGCTTCCTCTTTTTCTGTCACCAACAAGGCTCTCTCTTTTCTGGAGCCAGGAATGGAGTTAAACAGATTGAGGGGAAGTCTTTCCTGCCTGATGACTTGTTAGTCTACACACAGAGGAGTGGGGGTGGGGCGGGACATGCTTTTTAATTGACCGATGACCTTTTAAGAGGGAAACAGAGCAAATGGGTATCGAGTTTATTGAGTGCCTACTATGCAGCCAGCCTTCTGTGAGAGCTGCGTCCATCAATTCCATTAGAATGTTTTATGAGGAATGTGAGTCGTCTGCCAAGGTCACAAGCTAAGAGGGGCAGACGGAAGGCCAGGCACACCTCACCTCGGCAGGAAGCAGCACCTGCACCCAGTCAAGAGTGCCTCCTTGGGATTGCAACCAGGGGACCGTCCATGCTGCCCATGTTCTCTGAGTAGGTAAACAGAACAGATGAGAGCCGTGGCCAATGTACTCTGTAGATGGGAGTTCATTTGGTTAGCCAGGGGACCTTCCTCAGGAAGGAACATGGTGCAGCAGCAGGCCATGGCCATGGGTCTTCATTATTTGTTGAGAAATAGTTGCCTTTTTGGTACTTTTCAGTGTGTGTGTGTGTGTGTGTGAGAAAGAGAGACAGACAGACAGACAGACTATTCAAGTCCGAGGAGTTTTTGCTATTTGACATTGCTGTCTGAGGATTTCCTAGAAACCATCTCTACGCGTTGTGGGCTTATCAGAGCTGGAGCCTCTCCCACATGAGGCAAGCCCATCGAGCTACACAGTATGTTCTTCCTCCACTTCTAGTTTTCAGGCAAGGTCTTCCTAAGATATCCAGTGTAGTCTCGGACTCTCTAGCCCACGGAGGCCTTGAGTTTGCAGTATATCTGCTTTGGCCTTCCTAGTAGTTATGATGATGGGCCTTTGCTACTGGGCCTGGCCACGAACACGTTTCATCTTCAGTTTCCCTGGTTTGCAGTGTGTTTCCTGCCAGAAGTTCCATTCTCCCCCAAGGGTGTTCGCTACTCCTCTGTAGCTGCTCCCTTGCCTGTTGCTATGCCGAACCATGGTCTCCTTTCTCCTGCTTACTCTCCCGCCCAGGTCTGCCTTAGAGCTCAACGAAGTGGCCATCATGGACTGAATGTTCCTGGCTATCTCTTCCCATGATGCTTTTGCAGGAGGCAGGATGCAGTCCTCCATAGGAAACCCATCACTTGAGCCCTGGAGTACCAGCTTCCTGGCAGCCACCAGGAAGACCATCCCCTCAGGAAACAAAACAAACCCTATCTCTCAAGTCTCTGTTTCTTTTCTTTAAAGTTCCCTGGTGCAACTGGGCTGCAATTAACAGGCAGGATCAAAGGGACCTGCTGCCTCAGGGTCTGCTAGGGCCAGCAGACAGCTTTGGTCTTTTATTTTTTTAACTCTTTGCATCCCATGACTCTCACGCCAGCTGCTGCCAGCTTGCTCTGTGCTCTCAGACACTAGAATGGGAGACATGGGGAAGCAGTTTCCCTGCCACACAGGTGAAAACTGGAAGGAGGCCCAAGTGTTTCTGAGAGGTGATCTGGCATAGGTCATATCCACCCGCTTCCAGAGCTCCAACAGTTCCTAGTGACTGTAGCCAGCGAGTAGACCAGCACAGCCCAGATGCACAAACTACAACATTCGCCTAACACCTTCTTCCCAGGGAGGAAATGGAAGTGCTCGCCCTGTTTCAGCTCTGACAGTTCTCTTCAGCAGGCCAGCCGACTCCACAGAAGGCCAGCTCTTTGCACACTGGAGGCCAGAAACTTCAGGCAGGGTCAGCTTGGCGCCTCCCTTATTTGGGATACGGTGCTTTCACTTATGCAGCCGGGTCCCTATGGAATACTGAAGCAGTGAGGATAGAGAAGCCAGTCCCTCAGTGAGCAACATTTCCTTCAGTTCCAACACATCTGAACACAGTGGGAAAGTAGACAGCTGTTTTGCAGTGCTTTAAAATTATCTTCTACCCCAATAGGATCCTGCTGTCACCTGTGGGAACCGCTGCTAGCATGCTGGACATTGGGTCAGAAGGGAGAGGTGGGCTGGCAGGCAGAGGTGTAGATGGTAGACAGAGAGAGACATCGTGTCACCCAGTGGAAGAACACTGGGCTGCAGATTTCAGGCTGCCTTGGACTTTGCTGTTTGTGTATCTTCCTCCCCTCCACCCACATGGCCATCATTTCTATCCTCGTATGTGGCTTTCTTCCTCAGATTCCCAGAGACCCGCTGCACTGTCAGTAGGTGCCAAGGTCACTGAAGGAACTAGTAATCTCAGCTCCAGTCAGCGGCAGGCTGTGCACACCTTCCCTCCCTTTCTGAAGGGCTTTCTCCCTCGGTTATGCTTGAGCCTACTCAGAAGACCCCAGGAAAGAAGGGGTGAGGGTGCCCTGCTGTCTCCCTGCTCCAGTGTGAAGAAAACCAGGGCGTGCAAACCGGATTGACGTGCTCTGAGGCAGCCTCTTGCAAGGAAAACCCTTAAGTTGATGTTTAACCTGGAGATCACTAGGCCTCTTCTACCACACCCGGGCCCCAGTTCTCCCTCTCCTATCCTCTTCCTCTCTGCCTCTCCCTCTGTCTCCTTCCCTCCTCCTTATCTTTCCCTTCCCCTCTTCCTTCCTAACCCCCTTTTCCTCCTCCCATTCTCCCCACTGCTTCTCTTATCCACACTCTGCCATACAGAGATTTTGCCTTTTCAGTGAAAACTGCTGATTTCCTCACTGACCACTAAATAGCACAACCGCCCCCCACACACACCTCAGGGTAATACATATGTTTCATTACACAGACCAGATTAAATAATTGATGAGAGAAAGTGGTCGAGGGGCTGCTGATTTGTAGAGGTGCTGGCCCAGGAGAGCTCAGTGTGCAGAGCTGGAGAATGTCAGCATTCGGCCCTCTGCAGATTCCTGGCTGATGTCTCCTTCCCAGGTGTGTACCAGCTTTGGAGCTGATAGTTCTGTGGCTAGAGCTGTGTTTGTTGTTCTCCGCTGCACCTCCTGTTTTCATGAATTAAAAGGCAAGAAAAAGTACCAGCACGGCCGGCACATTTTGTCAGGATGAGGGTGGACTTATCCTGAGAGTCTGAGAATATTGCAGCCTGAGCTCCCCTCGCCCCTGATTTCCAAAGCTGTTGAGGTGAGGGTGGGCTTCCTGTTACACTTTGGCAGGGCTCAGAACATCCCGGAGTTAGGCTGGTAACTTCCGAACCCTTCTTCCTCGATGGTTGCAGATGGAAGGAGATAAAACCATATTTTCAGCACAATGGGTGGGTTCCAGGGGACACACTGCTCTAAGTCTTCTTCACCTATCCACTCACGTCATGGATGAAGCCTGAGCTGGAGAAGGCAGGAAAGGAAGGGCCACAACAGTGAATTCTCAATATGGCTGGTCCCTGGACTCCTTCCAGCCCCTGCCATGGACGTGGAGCCAGGAAGGCTTTGACTGAGTCGTTTTTCTCCCTCACGTTTTCCTTCTTCCCCTCACATTCGCAGGACTGAAAATTAGAAAGACTTTTCTCCTACACACAAAATTACTCCTTCACACACATTTCCCTCCTCCTGCTTCGGAACAGCAATTGCTGCCAGAATAGCTTGAAGGAGAGTGCCTGCTCTCCCGGTGCAAAGACAGAGCTTTACCAGAAGCCAGCCAGCATGACCGAAGGACTATGGTGGTCCTTGGGGAATGGCAGGGCCAAGCAGACACCTGGGTACTCCCAGGGAGCCTGCCTGTCTGATTTCTTAGTCTGGGCGCATGCTACACAGGTAACGTTTGCTTTGGGAAAATTGACTGGGCTGAACATTTAGGTTTGTGGTCACTTCTGTCTCTAATAGAAAGATTTTGTAACTGGTTTCTGGTCACTGGCTATCATAAAGCACTGAGAAGGCTCACACGGAAAGCTCCTGGACACTTCTGCTCCTGCCCAGGCCCCGTCTATGTCTCCTCTTCCACCCCGGGCTTCTGTGAGTGGGGTCACATGTTCAGAAAACATCAAAGCTCTCAGCAGAAACCACAACTACAGAAGGCCATGCCACGCAACTGGATGTGAGACCCAGCCCCTGAGGAAATTAATGCTTCAAACTTGAAAGAAATCTTCAATAATGATAAGCATAGCAATTGTTATTATTATTATTATTATTGCCCCTTTTATTTTACAAAAAAAAACTTCTCCATTTTTGTTTTATTCAAATACATGAAAGTTTATTTTATAGGATTGTTTTCTATCTGATTTTAAGATTAGTAGAAAGAGGAAAGATTAGTAGAAAGTAGAAAGAGCAGATACTTCAAATTATAGTGCCCTTTGCCTTTTATCCTCTGCAGTATGGCCCTTAGTTCTTGTTACTTCACTTAGATAGGAGTGCCCCCTTTATATATGTATATGCATGTGTGTGTATGTATACACATATATGTATACACATGTATGTATACACACACATGCATATATATATATATATATGGCAGCCATATATATATGGCTGGCAAGATGGCTCAGTCGTAAGAGTACAGACCCTCAGAACCCACATAAAACACAGCATGGCAAGAGAGTGTGTGTGTGTGATCCCAGCACAAGGGAAGCACGCAGGTGAACCCCTGGGCTGTACCAGCCAGCCACTCTAGCCTGTGTGGTGAGGTCCATGCAGCCAGAGACCCTGTCTCAATAAAGTAGTGGGCAGTGCCTAGGGTTGGCTTCCAGTCTCCATGTGTGTGTGCGCGCGCGCAACCTCACACACAACAAAGCACAGAAACACACATATGTATGCATCTATACACACACACATACGTTGTCTGTCTCTGTCTTTGTCCTCTCTCTCTCTCTTTCTCACACACACACACATACACACAGAAGAAAGACATGCTCTAGAATTGTGTAAGGATGTGGGAAGATGGTACTAAAGGTGCCTTGCCCACAGTGAGGGGCCCTTGATTTGTGCTGGGGCTGATGACATTGTCAATTTATCCTTGACCTGCAATACCATTGCTTTGTACTTCTCGAAGTTCCTGTTAATTGTGAAAAGCTCTACAGAAACTACATGCTAGAAGAAAGGGACAAGAAGAAAAGTGTTTCTTGGCTCTTCCCTTTTTTCATCCCTCATGGTTTTTACATCGTGTGAGAGGGACCATGGTAAAATCATCATGTGCCACGAGGCTCCCTGTGCATGGATTTTGGCCACCCAGACAAGGCAAGGAAAGCATCCTAAGGAGACAGCATCTTCTGTGGCCTGGAGAAGTCTGAAGGCATTGCACGCTCCTCAGAGGCACCCAGGCACGCCTCTCTGCACGCAGCCTGCAGTCCAGGGAGCACTTGGCATGGATTCGGCTTTGGTGTTCCTGAATGCCACAGCACGGGCTCCAGACAGAGTGAAACAGCCACCGTGTTTACCAACAGGGGTGAGATAGCATCAGTCATAGCTTAAGGCTGAACATGGACCCAAATGATAGGTACCTGGGTCAGTCCTATAGGCCCCAGGGGCTGGAATCATGACAGAGAATGAAGCAGGAAAGGAGCCATAGCAGATCAATGGAAATAGTAAATCAGAGAGGACCTGGGGACACAAATCGAGATACCGGAAATGCCTGGTGATATGGATGGTGAGGGCGTGTGGGAGGCTGGGCTCCCAGGTGTGTGGGAAGTGTGGGCGTGGGCTTCGTGGAGTGCAGAGCATGGTGTGAAGTTGGTGTTTATCCACAGAACGCTGATCTTTCAGATCAAAATAGGGATTTGCTAAGGACACAAGTAATCTAGAAAAGTGATGGCACGGCCCTGGAGAATGCAGATTTAAGGGATATCCCAGGCACTTTACGGACATACAGGTGTATGACATTTCAAAGAGTGTACCTTGGCACAGGCACGTGGTCCTGTGGCTTCTCTAAGTGCCTTGGAATAGGTGTAAAGGGATTATGTCATCCATTTTGCCCTACATCAAGGTTTTACACAACCAAGGTAGTGAGAAATAATGGCAGACGCTGAAGTGTAAGAAAGATGGGAGCTCCACCTGTAACCCTGGCACGTGGGGCTCATGAAGACAAGCCTGGCCTTTGGGGACACTTGAGGAAGACTATTGGGTGGGTCACTGAACTACACAAGTGTGGAAGGTAAAACCCTTGAAAAGTGTGTAATGTTTTGGGCAATCCAAAGAGGTGTGATGGGCGGGGAAGAGTGAACAGGGTTAGGGTATGGCCAGTGGGGCCTGTGGGGAGCTGGGCTGGGCTGGCAGGGGGCGCTGGGTGCCTGAGCCAGAGGCAGCTTCTGGGAACGCATTGCCTGAAGCCACAAGAAGCAAAGAGTTTGAGCGTAGGTATGGGAATAGGTTTGTATCTTCCATGGTGGGAAAGATGAAAAGAATCAGATAGATTTGATGGCAGGTGGTAAATTGAGATCTAAATGCTGCTTCCAGGGCCTTGTCGGAAGTGAGCCGAGCTCATCAGAATGAGTGTGTTGGGGAGAGGCCAGCAGACTGCACCGCTCTCCATTTCTAATTAAGGATGAGCGTCGTGTCATCTATGGCGTAGCTACAACGGCAACGCTACTGCTCAGAACTGTGAGGCAATGTGACAGTTGTCTGTCTTCTGTTATTTTTCCTCAGTTGTTGCTTATTTCCTGGGCTTTAGCAAGGGACTGTCCTGGGCCTCGCTCTGTTCCCTTACCTAACGTCATCTGTCGTGTTAGATGTATGTGTGGACTTACGTGTCTACTATGGCATTCCTCGTGTGTGGTCTGTATAAGCTGGTGTCTGGTGACTAGGACAGCCTCAGTAAACGTTTGCGGAATACGACAGAATGAATGACAACGGAATGAATGAAGTATTTGGTTATCAAGACAGGCATTTCTTTAAATGAGGATTAGCTGTGAGTCAGGCTCACACAAATTCTTGCTTCATCATCCACCCAAACAGAGGCAGAATTTTCCATTGCAATGTAGACGGAATATATTTTCAGCCTGGCAGTGCACACAGTTCTATGAAGCAGTGCTTTATGGTGCTGAACAGTGGCCAGGCCCTGGTGTCCTCAACCAGGGACCGTCATTATTGCTCTTTGTTTACTCAAACATTGCAGAAGAATATTGGCTGATAAAGGAAATGGTCAGAGAGAGACGAGGGCTGAAACGCCGAATTGGGAGTTGTCTAGAGTGTTCAAAGTTTTTAAAAAGCAAGTTCTGCTTGCTTCATCGCCATAGGGATGACACTCTTCATCTGCAGAGGGTAGCCAGGACATCTCGCAAAGGGGGTTGGCCTGTTTTTTCCACCTTGAGGGCCTGGCCACTTGAAAATCAAGTAAGAGACAGGCACAGCGTGGTCAAGGCCAGGATGAGATCTGAAGCAATGTGACAAGGCCTTGTGTTTGCACTAGGCACATTTTACCCAGTTATGCGTTTACCAGTCTCCACTACACACTTTACTGCGATTCCAGAAGAAGAAAAACATGCTTTTTGCCATCCCCGTTTCAAAAACTCGTTACACTGCCCCAAACTTGGTTTTGTTGGCTGCCCAAACTCTTTGGAAGCTTGGTTTTTAAAAGGAGCTATCTTGGCCTGTGGCCCAAGACTCTGACTTGGGGTGTCTGGGGTGGGGCCCAGGAATCTCCTTACTGGAAGCATCCAGTGATTTAGACACTAACTATTGACAGACTTCCTGGCACTCAGTCTTAGGCCCATTCATACTCCACACTCACATCCCGGCCTTGTTGCCAAGGAGACGCACACCTTTCCTCGACTTTGCAAGTCTACTTGAACTTCAGTTCTCTCATCTTCCAGATGGACTGTGTCGTCTGCTCCTCTGAAGAGTAGGACTAAATGGGATCACCCACACAAAGGGGACACACAGATTTAAAATGTGGGTGCATAGTAGCTAAGGTATGTTTTCTGGGGTGCTGTAGGACTATAGCTCTATAAGCCGTTCTAGAAAGATCAGCCATTCTGCATGAGGATTTCTGCAAATTCATCAACTCTGTTATCCCTCACAACAATCCCGTTGTTCTTTCAGCAAAATGCAGAAGGCCTTATATGCTGCAAAGGAATTTTATGCTAGGTTTGGGGAATGTTTACATTTGGTGGAAACGGTGAGAGCTGGGACACATTATCTCAGACTGAAGGGATCATTGTATTTCTAGTATATAGAAGTACAGTTGCTTTGAAAGCAGGAGGGCCTACATTTGAAAAGTTTCTCAAACTGAGTAGGCCATACCTTGAGGTGTTTTGGCACAGATACAATTCACTCTGTCTCCACTCAGCCTGGTTTTAGGTTGTTCAAGTGTATGATAACGGTACCATGCTAGGACCCAACTCCTGAATTTAAACTTTTGGAAATGAATGGGTGAGCAAGCGAGGAGTGAGTGAATTTTCTCTGGGGCTAACAAGTGCTAACATCAGAGCCCACTCAGGCCCTCCAGGAAGGTCAATGGCTTTGTTTTCCAGAGAAAGAATGAGCAGGGATGCTAACAGGTGCTTCCTGAAAGCAGACTCCACTTCCTAGATGTGGTGCTCTAGCTGCCTGTGTTAGAAGACCGTCACAGCCCCTAATCCCACCGAGAAACTATCAGCAGTGGAGACTTTCACAAGTCAGGTGCTTATAATACGATTTGGGTCATGCAGAAACAGAGAAATAGAGTGTGGTCTAGAATCTATTTGATCGGCACACAGGGGGAGACTGGAACAGAATAGTGAAAAAGAAATTCAAAACCAGGGAAAGGAGTGAAAATGGAGTGTATGGTAACCTGGGCTCTAAAGTCTAAGGTTCAGCTTTTACTTGAGAAAGGTTTCCAAAAGTTTCCCAATCAAAATAGAGCTAAAAATCTTCAAATGCATTCTGAATCATCTTCAATCTTAAAACGTTCCTTAAATCTTCAAATCTTAGTCCCTCCCTTCAGATAATATGGATTAAAATCTGTTTGTTTCATATCCAGTTGCTATGTAAAGGAAGCAAAACAGAATGATTGGCAGCCAATCAAGAAGTCAGAAATATGCATAAGGATCAAGCACAAACGCATGGCCACACACTCACATACGGACACACCCATACATATGCATGCACACGTGTGTGTGACTGTTTGTACTGCCCCTGGGTGTGTGTGATGCTTCACATAAAACAGAAAAGAAGGGAAGGCCGAGCCGAGACAGTCAAGTTGGCTGTAAGTGCAATGGCAGCAGCCCTTGCCTCAAGCTGAGTGGTGTACCTGGAAGAGATGGCAGTGAATGAGACTAGAATACATCCCGTATCAAAGGAAACTGCTCGAACAAAAGCCAATAGAAGGAAATGAGCTCCTATTGTGTACACACATGGCGTTCCTTGGAAAGGAAATTGCCTGGTTCAGCACACTTCCGATGCCTTCCCAAGCTGCCAAGGAATGGCTGGGCCTGTACTCACGGTCCAGAGATGGCATGTCCCTCTGTCTGGGCTTAGCTGCAAGGAAATGGTAGGATTTTTAGCAAACCCACCCATATTTCTAGACTTCCAGAAATGCCATTTATAGACTGGGTCTTGGAATCACCAGGCACAGTGACTGAGTTTCACCTTTGGTTGTTTTCTAGGCTGTTTGCTTGTTATGAGGAGCGGGGGCTTGGATGGAGGAGCCTGCTCTCTCTACAGGCTTTGCCCGTGGCTTAGGATCTATCAGCCATTTCCATGTAGGTGTCTCTGGTCAAGACCACCTCTCCGCAGGGGCCTGAAATCTCAGTTGAGGGTCAGACCACCAGAGATGAGGCCCTCTGACTGGCTCAGGAGGGTTCACTTCCAGGTCTCTTGGATGGACAGTAAGGTATCAACACTCCTGTTACCTGCTATCAGCTATGGAAACACAGTTTTCTGCATGAGCATTTGATTTTATGGGGCACAGTGTGGTGCCTGGCACTGGTCTGCAATCACAGAGACTAGTCTTTTTCCATCCTAGGAAGTACAGGGGTACAGCAAAGGCATAGGACTGTATGTTCCCTTTAACATAATACATGAATTACCTAAGTCTCTGGAGCTCTTAGGTAGGGCTTGGAGACACCAAATAGTTTTAAAAGAGCTTGGGTTGAGAAAGACTTATTATTTTTTCTCCTTTATGTTGCTTGATTGACAGTTTGAGTACAGTTAAGCTTGGATCTGTGGAGATGCTACTATAACTGGCGTGCATGGTGGAGTCATTTTTCACTGACGTCACCCTCTGAAAGCACTTCCTTAGAGAGGGAAAATGAAAGCAGAGAAAGAAGGCAAGGGGAAGGAGGCCGAGTGCCTTCTGTGGAGAGCCGCCATCTTGCCTGCCAACTCCACCTCCACCCCCAGACTTGGCTGAAGCTCAGTGTCACCCAGTTCATTCCCCTCCCCTGAGTTCCCCAAGGACCCTCTGCAGCTCTGGCCCGTGACATCCAGGGACACTGCATGTAGGAGTGAAAATTTGATTTACTCAATATTGCTCGAATGCACCAAGTTCCAATGCAGTTTAAGTTGGTGATTTTCTGTTTGCCCTGCAAGGTGAATCAGTCTTGGTCCTTATTTTCTTATAAAATGCCATTTGATGGTTCTCAGTTAACAATCCTGAGGTTAGCAGACAGCTTGTGCTCGATGCTGTTCCGGGTGCTGGGCATCAGGGAAGCCCTTGCCTCAAGGAATCTTTTAGCTGTGAATGCGGAGCAGCACTGGCAACCTCAAGGAGGTGAGGGCAGTTAGCGGGGCCAGTGCTCAGGGCTGCCGGCTGAGGTGCCTCAGCAGGTGGATCAAAGGACTGGTTGGTTTTTCTGAGAAGAGAGATGTGACCTGAGGCTGGGAGGTTGTGCTGAAGGACAGCAAGCACAGAGAGGGGAGAAGGGCCACACAGTGTTTTGGTCCTTCTAATTAACACGTTTGTTCTAATTACTTGCTTCTGGGACATATCAATTCTCATCCACAAACCAAAACTTACAGGCAATTGAGCATTAAACTGTTAGCTTTGCTTTCTTCCTGCTTGCTTGCTTCCTTCTTTCAGGGGAAAACCACACAAATTAAGAGTTAAATTTGCCAGCAAATAACATAAGGTGATGGAGAGAAACAAGACGGGTTTATGTAGTGTGGACAGGGCTGGGGAGTGGCCATTTTTACCTTCTGGCACACATCTCAGATCTCATTACTGTTCAGCGAGACTGCCGGGAAGAGAATACAGGGCAATTCGTGCTGGATTCTTGCTTTTTCTGCACTCCTGTGTCTTGATAGCAGGGCAAAAACTTTCAAAGCAACCTCCTCCTTCCTCATTGCCATGCTGTGGACAGCATTTTACTCTCCCCATGGGCTAGAAATTCTCAAGAAAATAACAACAACAACAAACGTCTCACATGACATTGAATAATGGTGGTTTTAAAACTCCTCCTAGCTTAGTCTGATTTACAGGGTGAGGCCATAGGACTGCCTGGAAAATTCCAATGTGATTTTTATATTTAGTTTTTTTCACATAGTACTGGATGTCAAAAAAGTTTTAAAGCCGACTCAAACTATTCGCAGTTTCTGTTTCCTTGAATCTCAGACATCAAGATTTTTGTAGCTGGTCTGGGTAAATGCAGGCTGTAATTCTGAAAACAACAAATTGAAGGACATGAGAAATAGACCAGAGCCTGGATATATGGTTGTATAGATCAAAATCAGAAAACCTGAGGAAAATAACATCTTAAAAAAAATACATATATATATTCTGGTGACTGCCCTGAGCCATTGAAGTTTGCTGGAAACTATGAAGCTTGGACTCTTTTCACGTGTTCATGGTGCTTCTGTGACTTTGTTCTGCAGCACGGACCCACTGATAATATGCCTTGTTCCTCGCTGGCTTTGTAATCTCAATTCTTTGCCCCTCGTATAATGGCCTTTTTGTTTTGAGGCTGGTGCATGCTGGCCAAAGAATCAGACAATTGTTTCATGGTGCTTGTTTTGAAGAAATCAGTTCTGGGTACATCTTCACACTGCCCATAAAAATGGAGGCTTTGGGGTGAGCTGTATGATATAGGCCTGGGAAGTGCTCTATCATGCCCTGCTATGGAAAATGAAAGTGCAAAGTGATAACGCTTTCCTTCAGTCTAATTACTGAAGAATCTGAATTATATATGATTCAAAAGATGCCATTTTATTAATGATGAGGACAGACAGCAGTTTGAGCTGGTCAAGGGTATCTTATCTCATAATGACCCGTAAGAAGCTCTTATTAATGATGAGATAAGAACGATTTATGAGTGGAGTTAAGATATTTATATCTAAATGAATGGTAATGAAATGCCTGAGAAGTTTGCTCTCATAAGTAGGGTAAATATTCACATCAGAATTATGTTAAGACTTAATTTATTCATACCTTTTAATTTCATTAATGTTCAGGGGTAAACTTTGGCCTAGTCTGGGAGTGTTTCAACTCACAGGAGAATTGTGATCAGTTTCTGGTGGCTGTCGGCCTGGAAATTGTTGTGAGATGTTCTTTGGTGCCAAGCCTAAGTTCAAAGGGGAAAAGGACCTGCCTGCTTGCTCAGTGCTGCCTGCTGTGAGTGGGAAAGGGAGAAGGAGGGACCGGATGGCCTTCCTTCGCTAGCCTTGGCAAAGGCTCATCCGAGCCATCCTCAGGAATCATCCTCACTACCTACAAAATGGTAGCCACCTCTGTGTTCTGGTGACAGTAGGCCCAACAGGTAGCCATTGTTTCCACAGCACTGGCAGCTACCTGAGTGCCTTAATTTAGTTCCACCGCGAGGCTCTACATTTGAGTTGAAATTGTTTAGCTACATAGAATACATTTCTATTTTCACTACTTTTAAGGAACAAAATTATTCTATTACTTTTTTGAATGTTTTTGTTGTTGTTTTAAGGTGGGAGGAGGCTGTTGTTTCTGAAATGGGCCCTTTGTTTTAATGTCTCACATTTATTTAAAATGTGGTTACTGTTTTAGTTTCTGAGGTGAGGAAGCACTTATCTCCCTCCACTGGAAATCTGGAGCAAGCTCACCCAGGACCGCCGCCTTCTTCATAGGGACGCTCAGTGATTGATAACATGGAAGAGCGGAAAGCCGGCGAGTGCCCTCCGAGTGTCACCTATGGCAGTGCCCCTGGCTGCCCAAGAGATGGGTACTCTTGTCCCAGTGTTCAGACCAGGAAAGCAAGGTTTCTAAAGCTTGGCGCTCCACCTGCTCTGGAGCTGAACTAGAACCAGTTCTGTCCCGAGTCTTGGACTTAAATACATGGCATCTCTTCCAGCGATTAAGCAGCACTCTTGCGGTGACATTTTGTGCATCCTTTAACAAGAACCGGAGAACTCAGCAGTGTGAGAACTCTCCATCAGTGTTAGGATGTTAGTGAGTGCTCTCTCCCTCCTGCTCCCTCTCTGTCCGTCTGTCTCTCTGTGTGTGTCTCTCTTTCTCCTCTTTCCCTCCCTCCCTTTTAGTAGTTTGACCCCCTGTAGAGAAAGACCCACTGTCCAGAGTTCACTTGAGGGCCAGACTGCCAAATGGCAGTTTCCTTCCTGCTGAAGGACACAGACCCTGGCTTTATGAGCCACTACCAGTCAGTTTTTAGCACAGAGCCGGAGATCGCCTTAATAGACTTAGCGCCTTCCAAAAATAGCGTGGGGTTGGGGTGGGTGGACTGTGAGTCTGAGTCCTTACAGGGTCACAGTGAGACCCACCAGGTGGGAGAAAGTGTTGATGAACCTCAAAAATTTAAGCAGCAGTTGGAATTCTTTGAGTGTGTCACAGCCCAGCTGTTGAATGCCTATTGTCTGCCTGTGTAATTTAAGGAGATGTACATGCTAGAAGCTCCTTTATTCACTGGGTAAAACTCTGTGTAAACATCACCTGATAATATCCATGGTGATAATGACATAAAAAAAATTATACAACAGAGAAGAGAGTTCCAGGATGGCCCACTTTGTTTCTTTGAAAGGATGATTCACTAAAAATGGCAGCGTACTGCACTTCTTTTTTTCTGTTTTAAGACTGTTTAAGGCATGAACAGCTGGATTTTGGCGCAGGTTCACAGTATTAGAATTTTGAAAGGCATCTGCCCTGAAAGATTTCTACTCCTTTGCAAAGGGTATGCTACTTGGATTTTGAGAATTCCGTGTGGTCATTTGTTCTCAGAGGTGGTGTGTCCGTTGTGGCCTCCCCATGCAGACTGTGCCACTGGTTATTGGTGGAAGGGCCTCATACAGCGGAGGCATTAGCAGGTGTTCCAACATCAGGGCTCACGGGGAGGACGGCGGGAGGGCTGCTATCAAAGCAACTTAGGAGCAAAGATGTTTTGTTTGGTTCACTCATCAAACAGCTTTTGACAAGAAGAGAAGAGAAAAGAAAAGAAAGAAGAGAAGTAATGGAGAATTAGTTAACCGTGTCACTCCACATTTGAAGTCACATTTTGGTTTATTATTTTAAATCCTTTTATAGATAGCTAATGTTTGAATCTATTGGTCATTCAGTTGATCTTTCTGTAAATTTTACCCTCCCAAATAAGTTTACCTAAATCTATAAAATATTGAGTCAAAATTAAAAGAATAAAAAAGTTTTGGCAGCTCTTTGGCCCGGGCTGTAACCCTGCCTTTGCGTGGGGCAGCCTGTTCTTGTCGAGTGCCTGTGTCCGGGGGAAATACGACCTCTTGGCACTGACTTCTTCTCGTATTGATTACTCCCCAATTTAGCATGTAATCATTTATTTTTCTATAACAATTTACTCTTCATAATATTTTGTAGTTGTGGCTGAGGCTTTTGTCCTTGAATAGCCAAATTGGGTGAAGCCTCATCCAGTGAATACAGCACCTTAATTCCCAACACATCTTGGCCACCCATCTCCAAAGCCACTGGTCCCCAAAGGAAGCACAACATAGCGCAGCATTTCTGTGTAAGCTGCAGAAGGTCAGGATCTGCATGTGAAGATAGAGCAAGCACAGTAAGACTTCTTAGAGCCCTTTCCTTCTGAAGTCCAGTGAGATCAAAGAGCTCAATTCCCTTGCAGGGCAGAACCCTGTGAAATGTTCTGGCTGCCACTTGTAGTGTCTTCGTGGTTAATTTTGTATTAGTTATGGCTTATTATTAGAGGCAATAAGAAGCAGTTATAGTTTAACGTTTTATGCCAAGCTATGAAAAGTGTTATGCAAATTGTTACTATTATTAGAAAGCTACAATTTGCAAGCCATTGGCACTCTCCTGCTCCTCCTCTTACTTGATCTCTTGAACACTGGCCAGCCCCCACCACAACCCACTTACCGGGAACTGGGATCATCCAAATTATCATCATGTTGTTCAAACACTAAACTGTATTTTACCTCATGACTTTTTTTTCAGCAACACATAATTTCTGATACACAGTTTGGACAACCGACTCTGCTGTGTAATAACCCTCTTGTAGTGTCTAAGCGAACATGGCTCTCAATAATAGAACTGTATTCAGGCTTAACGAATTGTCTGCTTTCTCGTTTTTCCACCTTTTTCTGAAAGGTGGATCCACATTGTAAAAGTGACGGTTTCTTGATCCTAGTAACATTTGACCTACTGTTCACTTTTAAATGAGAAAATAACGTGTTGGTAAGCTTAAAAGCCCAAGGGGAATTTTCAGAATATTTTTATCTTAGATTATTTATATTTCAGTTTATTTTCTGAGGGTAAAACCTTTTTTCTCCAAAAATATGTGTTTAAAATCCTAAAGTAAGTATTTGGACCTGCCATCTTACAGTGCTAGAAAATCCACTTTTTAAAAACACTGTTCTTAAAATGCCAACATATTGAGACCGTATTTATTTTCACATTTCTTGTGACTTAATATTCGGTTGGTTCAAATCGCTTATTTTTATATATTATTCTGTGGTTATAATCTGAACATATAAATTCTAATTTTTATTTCTCTAATTTCTGATTTTTTTTGTTTCTAAATGGGATTTAAGGAACTACCATTTTCAAAGCCTTTACATATTTTAGAATATTTTTGTTTGCACATTAGAACTATGATGTGATTGAATATTTTGTAATGGCTATTAAATTTCTCCCTTAAAGCTTAGACATTTTGCTATTGAATACCACCGTGTTGTGTTGTCAAAGAGAGACTGGAAACCCTCAGTTCAACTGTGGTTAATTTTCAGGCCGAGGGCTTCAGTAATTTGACAGCTCTTCCACCGTCCTCTGGGAGAGCGCAGAACGAGCTTTACCTGGGTGCTGCCGGCACACTCGCACCATTTAGTGTCTTCCTTCTCCACTCTTTTCTGAGTCACTGCTTGCATTTGCTTTGCTCTTTAATTTCATTGTTTCCCACCCGTGAACATTAATAGTTCTCAGGTATAGCCATGGCCTTCTGGCTTCCTTATCAGTCAACAGCCCTTGGGTTACTTTAACCTGCATCTTTTCCTCTCTGTAGTCCGCACAGTTGTGTGTCTCTGTCCACGGGTTCTACTTTGAGAACTGACAGTGCGTTTTCCAATTCACTTCAATTCTACGGTCAGAACGTCAGCGGCGTCTCCTCTTATCTGGTGTCAGCTTGCTCTGCCTTCTGTCTGCTTTTCAGCTACTCTTCTCTTCTTTTTACCTTCCCTAAGTTCAGCTTTCCTGATCTTCATTGAAAATGAAAAATACGCAGCTACACAACAACTTCTTAAATTGTACTTTTTCAGCAACAGACTTTGTGCAATCCTCTTAATCCTCCTTTTGGTTTGTGGAATGTCTTGCCCCGTCCTTTCAGATCTTCCTGGCACATGTAGCTGTTTGATTTTATTCGTTCATTCGTGTTGCATGAAGAGACCTGCCCAGGCCTGCCTCTGCCGTGTTCGAGCAAGGGCGCCACATCTTAAGCCTACCACTACAATCTCCCTGTAAGAGTGGAGTAGATCCCTTGACTTGATCAGTTCAGTGTTGCAGCTGCTTCGGAGTACCTGGGCCTCCGTGTCCCCAGCAGGCGGGTGTGTAGTCTTTGCCGAGTTTCATATTGTCAAGAGTAACATCGCCCTCCCAGTGTCCTTCACTTCACCAGCTTGCCAGGCCAGGCCTCCTTGCTGTGGCTGCTTCCGTCCCTTGGGCCATCAGCTCTTTAGTGGCCTCTGCTGCTACCCAGAGCTGCCCAGTAGAAGCACAGAGACTTGAAGTCTCATAATGGCCCAGTTCCTAATCACACTGAAAGTTGTCTTTGCACTGGAGACATTGTGGGCAGGTTAGGTCTGTGTAGTGTTCAAGCAGACGTGAGCTGCCATCAGAAGCTTTGAGACTCAACTTTTTAAAAAGGTTTATTTAATTACTATTATACAATGTTCTGACTACACATATGCCTGCTCACCGAAAGAGGGGCCAGATCTCATTATACATGGTTGGGAGCCACCATGTGGGTGTTGGGAATTGAACTCAGGACATCTGGAAGAGCAGCCAGTGCTCTTAACCTTTGAGCCATCTCTCCAGTCCCTTGTTTATATTCTTAATCCAACCAGGTGGTGATTTACTGGAGAACAGTGTAAGTTCACTTTCCAAGTTAACTTACTTTTTTATTTTCTAGTTGTCAAAATAATACTTGTTGAATTGAGCATGGTTTCTCCACATATAGTTCTGTTGTCTCGAATTCTAAGCTCTTGTGGGTCCTAAGATCTTGTTCAAGAAATTTCTAGTTGAGGGTGGAGGTAAGAGGGCCCAATGGTTAAAAGGGCTTGTGTAAAGGCCTGATGGCCTGAGTTCAATCCTTGGGCCTTCAGTGAAAGAGAGAACGAACGCCCAGAAGCTGTGCTGTGACCTCCTCACGGCACAGGTGGCAGGCACCCGAGTTACATGCTGGGAGCCAGTCAGGTCCTCATCAACTGAAGCAAATGCTCTTAGCTGCTGAGCCGTTTCTCGATTTTTACTAATAATGATCAAGGTAGAGAAACAGGTCAGTGGAGGAGACTTGGCTTACTGTATGTGAGTGGCTGGGTTCAGTCCCTGGCACAAAGACATCGCAGGAGAAACAACAACAAACCCTTTCGCGCTGGATTTGATTTTTCTCACTGCAAGGGAAAATCAGAGAAGAAACAGAAGGAAGAGGAAAGTTAGTAGTCAACACCTGTATGGACTTTATTCAAATCTTGCCTTTACGTCCTGAAATGACGGTAACTAGCATATATGCCTTTCCAGCTAGAGTCGTTCCTAGCTGTTGTTTGGTGGAGCTGCTGTAAAGAAATATTTATTACATGTCTGACTGGCAGGGGACTCTCCTTACCATGGAGCTTAGTTTGGTTATCTCATTTCTAGCAGTCTGCTGAGCCACTTTTTCCATGCGAGGATTAAAGTCAGTTCTCCTGGGTTTCCTGGGTCTGTAATCACCATCTTCAGACGGTTACATGTTCCTTTGTCCAGTAACTGTGCCATATGTTCGTATTTCGTATCAGCGTGTATACGAACACCCATCTCTTCTTGCCTTTTGGAACTTTGTGAGCAGCTTGTATTTTACATCATATTGTGGCTACAAGTGTCCCCAAGAGACTTTTAATGAATTATTAAAAACCAGCATCAGACTTTTTTCATCTTGCTAACTAAAATGTACTTAAGCACTGCATATTTATTAGATTTTTTTATGTTATAAACAAAGTTTCATGTAGTACATTTAAGACCTGTTATGTGTGAAGTCCATGTTTTATAGAAGATTTGCTTTCTTATACATTTAAACTAAAGATGAATAACCCTTTCTTGCTTTGATTCATTTCTCCAATAGTCCATCCATCCATCCATCCATCCATCCATCCATCCATCCATCCATCCTATATCCTACAGCTCCTTAGTGTAGGAATTATACTCCTTGTTAGGGATGTGTAGTTCTGCTTGCATAATTTTGATCTCAAAATGCTCATAGGTGAAAATGCTGCCAAGCAAAACCACACATATTCATCAAGCTCTTATTGTTCCAGTTAATAGGAATACTGGGGACACACCTGTGATAGGATAGTTAAAGCAGTTCTCATTCATAGAGGCCGGCCACTTCGTACTGGAGGCCAGCGTGCCTGGTCGCAAGGGTCTCGTTTGAAGAAAGCTCTGCGTGGTGCAGATAAGCAGAAGAATTTAAGCAAGGTTCAAGTTTGATAAATTTCGCACAGAAACCTTTTACCTTCTGGAACAGTGACACACAAACATTCTCTTTAAGGGTGGCACGACACGTGTACAGGTACAGGGAGGTGATCATACGTCATTTTCTGGAAACTTACGTTCTAGAAAATGTGTTAAGATTTTTCTTGAAAACCGTCAGTTAATTTTTTCTAAACATAACCATTAAATCTGCTAAGAAGCATTCAGATCCGTAGGTAAAACTCTTATAAAACTGAGCCACGTGCTGGTTAGTTTTTGTCAGCATAACACAGACGCCCACATATCTAGGAAGCAGGAATTGTCTTCAGCAAATTGGCCTGTGGACATGTCTGTGAGACATTTTTGATTGCTGGCTGGTGTGGGAGGGCCCGGCCCACCGTGGGCGGTGCCGTCCCCAGGCGGGTGGGCCTGGCTATATAAGAAAACAAGTTGGACAAGGCTGCTTTCCTCCGTGGCCTCTGCTTCAGCTCCTGCCTCCAGGCGTCTGCCCTGAGCTGCTGGACCGAACCAGGTAAGTCAAACCCTTCCCAGTACTGCAGTATCGCTTATGTTCGCAAACTAGAACAAACCGTCTCCGTGTTGGATAATCATTATAATCTTTCTTTGTGAAAATAAACCACAAGTCACACGAAAAGTTTGAAATTGACTAATTTGATTTTTAGATACAGAAGGAAGATTTCGTTATAATGATCGGAAAGGAAGAAGGTTAACAATTTTCTGAAGTTAGGCCAGAAAGATTTTGCTCATAAAGGTTTCAGTAAAACAAAATCAATGCTGCTTCCTCTGCCTTTGAAACGTGTTTCCAGAACGCTTTTTTAAAAAATCTAAACATTTTCTTTAAACTTACCTTTTTGACCTTTTTCTTTTCCCCATGCCCCTTCCTTTATTTTCAGTTTTAAAATTGTGGGATTATATGATGCTCTAAATTCTCAGTCTCCTTTTAACTTGCTGTGTTGTGTTCAGACAGAGGATAACTTTTAAAGAAAAATAGATATCTCTTGGACATTTTGAAAGCAATCATGCCTCTTACTGAGACGAGCAATTACAACCAAAAGCTGTGGCACGCTGCTTGGCAGAGGCATACAGAGCCAATTTCCCTATTTTTCAGTAAATAAATTCGTGCCCGGGGTTTCCCAGCCCGGGCCTCGGCGCTGACGTCAGACCGCGCTCCCTGCGCCGCACGCAGGCCCTGGGCTCAGCAGCAGCGTCATCACCTCGGAGGAGGAGGCGCAGACTGGAGGATTATTAGCAGTAATGAACCCCGGCTTCTGCCCCGGGCTTAGCAAAGAGAAGCCCGTGGGTCGCAGGCGTCTCCCTGGAGACCAGGCCTCTCTCCCAGGAGCCCGGGAGAGCGAGCCTCCTGCTGCATCTGCGCAGCAGGGAGAGGCGCTGCCCTCTCCAGGGCTGGAAGGGTTAATGAGCTCCTTACTTATTTACAAAGGCTTTCTGGCCTTCCTTTCTACTCTTCCACTATTATCGAAGGTGCGTTTTAAATCACTCACCACCTCAGGTATTTGACTTTCGCTTCAGCTGCCTACATCCTCAAGTCTGGCCATGCTCCTGAGGGCGGCAGCCGTGGCTCTCCAGATGCTGGCACCCCGGCCTGGCAGCCAGTGTCGTGTCTAGACTTGTGTGTGGGTAAACTGAGGCTGAGAAGGCGATGTGACCTGCCCAACATATCCCGGCCAGCATGCAGTGTTCAGTTCTTTGAACTCCCAGCTCTGTCCGTTTCCAGACAAACAGGCAATTAGACTACTCCCGGAGGGCGCGGTGTGAACGCAAGGACGGGCCTTTCCTTTCTGCACTCTGGAGAAAGAAATGCTGGCGGCCTTTTCTCTCTGGAACCTAATGAGCCTTGGACCTAATGAGCTGTGTTTGGGGTGGAGGAAGAGGGCAGCCGAGTCAGTGTTCTGTGGAGCATCTGCATCCACACAGACACACACATTCCAAGGACTCCTTGTTTGGAAGGGCTGTGAGGGGAAACTGAGCCATCAGTTTATGACAGGGAGCAGTGAGTCCTCACAGTGGAACAGCGTGTGTGTGTGTGGGGGGGGGGTCATGATGTTTGTTATCTGATTGGTTTAAAACATACAAAAAGACAAATCGAAAACAAAAGCCAAAAAGCGATGTTGGAACTGTAGTTTGGGAAGGTTTGGAATGCTTGCCGGCTGAGCAGTGAGGCCTAGTCACACCAAACTGCAATAGTGATGAAGAGAGAGATGACTTGAGCCTCTGCAGCTGATGAGTCATTCTTACTGGAAAAGTGGAAACAGGCAGACTTCCATTCCCTGCCTGCTGCCGCAGGGTTGGTGAGTGAGCTAACCCAAAACTCCACCAGCCCTGTTGCAGCCTCCCTGCCGTGGTGTGGCTGCCACAAGACCTGTACAGGCCTCCTGCAGACTCTCCAGGGCCCATGAAGCTCTCGTTTGGGCAGCGAGTGGAGTTTCAGGGTAGATGTCTCTGTGGAGGGTGCATGGCTATGTCTCTGACTCTCAGTACTGTGAATTTAATTATGCAGTGTTTTTCTCATCAGAGGCATCCTTCTGTTAAATTGTGAGTTATTTTGACCACCGCCAACAAGACACATTTCAGTAATCGAAATGCCATTTCTGTCCACATGCACGGGAGTTCTATTGTAATCTTAACAATCACTTCACATTCCATTGCTAGTTAAAAATAGATGGTATCGGCAAAGCCACACTTTAAAAACAAAAAATTAATGAATGGTCAAGTTGCCCTTTCATACGTGTGCTAATGACAAAAAACAAGACAGAAGTAAACCATTTTGGATTTTGGAATATGCCAGACATGTATCCAGTATACTTAATTGAGTAGCCATTTAATAATCTGCATATCAAGGAAAAGTGTTATTCAGAGTCTTATTTTGGCTCCCCTCTCTCCCCCCCTCCTTCCCCTTCTCTCACTCTCCTCCTTTCTTCCTTCCTCTTCTCTCTCCCCATCTTTATTCCCTCCCTCCCTTCCCCCCTCTCTCCCTCTCTCTGTTTCCTCCCTCTCTCTGTCAGGTTTGGTTTGAGTCTAAGCCATTGGCTCTCTTGAGAAAGAGGTCAGACCAGTTTGAAGAGCAAGCAGGCTTAGAAGAGCAATTGAAGTGTGCACATGGGAACCCGGATGATAAAATCATTTCAGAAAGTAATGAACACGTAACTTGAGAGTTTGTCTTGAGGGTGGTATCACAGGTTATGCGGGTTATTAATTTTCCAGCTCAGCAGTGTGTCTCTTAAAAAAAAAAAAAAAAAACTCAAAGGGAAATGGATCTGTTTTTAAAAGAAACACAGTGCCCCGAGTAGGGGGAACACCGAGGTGGGGTGGAGTCCATAGCGACCCGGCCTTCGGACCCAAGTGTGCTTTCATCTGGGCACTAGTTGTGTGTAGGAAAAGGAATAGTGAAGCCACTTGTGCTGCCAGCACGAAAACAGAGTCTCGTTCATGCTTCAGAGAAATGACCCTAAAGCTCAGAACTAGACATTTGTTGCCGTGGAAATGAATGTGTATAATGGGCACAGCGTCATTGTAGGGTGCACTTTCATCTTTCATGGAGACCCTTGACCTGTTCCTCAGTTTCCCCTTCCATAAAATGGGAAGAAGCCTGTTTGGTACCTAGATGTAACTTGTGACAGGGCCAAAACAGCCTGTAGGAGCTTCTTTTCTCCCTGCCTCTCAGTGGCAAACTGTTGGCCCATGGTTGCCATGGTGACACGGTGGCGTTGCTTAGAAATAACAAGTGGTGGCAGCAGGAAGCAGTGTTGGGTGGTGATTAGCCTCTGAGGAGTGCCTGGGTCTGAGGAAAAGTAACAAAAGGAACTGTGCCCAAGTAAAGGAAGAGCCATTGGTGCCCACTGCAAGGAGCCCCTTGCTGGTAGTCCCTCCACCCTGCTGTGAGCCACGAAGTCATCTTGTAGTGCCTGTGTGTGCCTGGGCTTATATGTTACAGGTTAGACATAATTGCCTGGGTCATTTTATTCCTCAGAGTTCGACTTTAGGCACAGTAAATACTGGTTTTTGATTTCAGAATCTAACAACTCGGTGTCCTTTAACATGAGGCGAATTGCTGACTCAAGCCCACCTCTGTGGCCCACTTCATTCTTGTGGCTTGAGTCAGTCTGTGTCACTGGCAATTAAAAGTTGTATGACTGGGAATCACCCCAGCCCCTTCTCTTAGCATCTCGCGAAATCACTCAAAGCGAAATCTTTTCTTGAGCTGTTGTCACTTGTCAGAGAACTGCTGGGTTCTGTTCTTCTTAGTCAGATGGTAGAGTGTGGGGATACTGGCTTTGCTCAGCGTTGCCGTCATCTCCTGGAGGCCACAGGTCTGCGCTGAGGCCTGCGAGAGAGCACACAGGCAAGAGAGTGTTCTGCCTTTCTCCGGTCTCAGAAGCCCCTGAAGCTTCCCTTCCCATCTCTCACATCTGGCTCTGTTCCGGGACAGAGGCCAAGAGGTGGAATGTCCTTTGCGTGGTGTCTCTTAACGTCTTCACCCCAGAAAGCACACTGCTTCATGGGAGGCCGCTCTCTGAGGCACCCTCAGGGATGTGCTGTTACTGGGGTGTTAGTGACTGAGAGCTACTGCCCAGCTTGCTAGAAAAAGCCAAGCCAAGAAGGAGGTCTGTGGAGCGCCACCTTACAAGGGACCATGAGCCCCTCAGGCTCAGCCGCCCTTTCCCCAGACAGCTCAAGGCATTAGCGCTCTCAACACCTCCCGGCACCGTGCAGGGAGACTGAGGTGGCTCTGCCGGGCCCCTGGCATGCGGAAACAGCTCTGTATTCTGTGTCAGAGGGAGAGAAGACAGGAGGAAGGATAATTCAGCCATCCCCCCATGCACCCGGGGCTTAGGTCATCTTGGCCCTCTTCCTTCTCTTCCTTTGGTGCTGAGTGTAGGAGGAACAGCACAGCGACCCCCACTCCCCTCAGACCTCCTTTCTTGCTAGCCCCTCAAGCCTGCACTCTGCAAACATCCCCCTTACCGTGACATGTGCTCCCATTAGGTCCCATGGCTCAAAGGGCCTTGCTCACAAATCTAGGCCAAATGCAGTGGAGTTGATAAGATTTTCACAAGAGTCCCTAAAAATACATTTCTCCTTAAATCAGCCTTGCCAGTCACCAAACAGCCACAGAACTTGAAGGACAGAAGTGGCTTTAGAAACTGCCAAGCCCCTCCCTCTTAAAGCTCAGAAGCTGGACTCCCAGGGAGCAGAAAAAATGGAAAGAGCAACAGTGGCTGAGGACTGTTTCAAGTCCAGCCCTGAAGATGGAACAGAGGGCGCTGCAGGGCGCAGACCATGGGCCCTGGAGCCTGTCCAGCCTGTGTTTGCCCGTTCATCTGTTCATCCAGCAAGCATGTGTCCAGTGTTTGCTAAGTCCCAAAACTAGGTGTTTCACTAGCTGTCAGGGGATCACACAGACCTTGGCCCTCCCTGACAGCCATTACATTCCGGCTGTAAAATAAGTGTGTGAGCACTGAATAGCGGCAAGGGCTTTGGAGGAGAGTACAGCAGGTGAGCGAGCGTGAGCGAGGGCACTGACGCAATGTTGCAGCAGAACAGGCTTCCCCAGAGGGTGACCTCTGGGGTGTGACTGTCCGGGAGAGTGTTCCCAACAGAGGATCCATGAGCTTGGAGGCAGGCTGTCTCTGGTTACCGCAGGCCCAGGTGAAGGCCAGAATGGAAGGAAGGAGGCAAGGAAAGAGATTCCCAGAGAAACTAGCTGTGAGAGCAGTCGCTAAGGTCTTTGCAGATTGGCAGTCAGAGAAGGGTAGGGCCCACCATGAATGTCAGGGCAGACCACGCGAGACTCATCACTGCCCATCTAGGGAGGTGCAGAGAAGTGAGCTGTTCTGCCTGCATTTCTGACCAGAATCCTTTGTGCTGATTTGTTTGTAGGGGTGAGGGTGGGAGTAGGGTGAGGGTGGGGAGTGACAAGGGTGGGGAGTGGCATGGATAGATGGCTTGAGAGGCCAGAGGAGACCTAAAGGTGGCACAGGTGGTGGAGAAGAAGATGGACAGCCTGCAGAGCCCGACTCTCAGGAAGGCTGCATTCATGTTGTTCGTCTCTGTGTCATATGCAGGGCCTCTGAGGGAGGAAGAGAAGGACATAGGAGAAAGAGAGGAGCAGAGAGAAGAGATGTCTGGGAGACATTGTCTAAAGCTATAAAAACTGACAGTGAGTTTACAGCCGTAAAACTGGAACGGGACGTGCTTAAGCAGAGGCCTAGTGGCTGTCACCATTGGCTCCCGCATGCCTTCCCCCACTTCCTCCTCCGGTTAGCACTGGCCACCACGCATGAACTCTGTGACAGTTCTCACCCTCATTACCTTCCACCTGGAGAACCTTATCACAGATGATGCTCAGTAATGTTTGTCCTAGCTCTGCCCTGGCCTTATCTCACCATTAACTATGCTAACCGCAGGTGAGAGCTGCTATCCGTCACTCGGGTCTACGCTGTGCTCCGCCCGAGGCTGCGGCAGCGGGCGCTTGCGCTCAGGGACAGCTGAGTGTGTTTCTTACTGCACCCTTTGTGCAGCCACCCGGCAGTTAGAGGGGAAGCTGCTGACTCTGGTTTTCTGAGTGTGTGTGATTGTGGAGTGCAGCTCTGGTCTGACCATCTTGGGGAGGCCTATCAGCCACGCCCAGTTCTGACATCACTCAGACTGTACATGGCCACACATGTGCATACATTCGGTTACTTGTGGATGCCCATGACACCTTCTGCAGGCTAATCTTGCTAGACCTTCGGACTTTCTGATGGCACACAGCATGTATTGAAGCCCTTAACCTCTGAATGCACATCACCCATCTCATATTGCTGCAGCCAACCAGGAATGGGTAAAGAGAGAGACAGGACCAGAGTCTTCCACCCAGGTCCTGGTCCTGCTGTTCACAGAAGCCCCATTTTCTAACACAGTTGATGTTTCTGCGTCTGTCTCCCTCTTGTGTTTGCATTAGTACAAAAGGCCACACTCAATTTCCGGGGCGCTGAGGACCCAGCCCCGACCTCTGGTGTGGTAGGCGGCTGGTTTGTCTGAATGAAGTGGCAGGGCAGTGAGATAGCAGTTTACCTGGAGTTGATTTTCCAGTTGTGTGGCTTCAAGACACAAAGAACTGAGCTGCTGTCCCTCTGTCCCAGGAGCCAGTGACTCCTCTCCTCCTCACTCTTCAGGTCACCCAGAGCTCACCAACTCCCGCTTTCACCCACCAACTTCCTAAGCTCCTTCCTGTTTTCTCCCTTCCAACCCCAAAAGAAGGAGCGTAGGAAGGAGAGCCAGGGAAGCTGTCCCTTCCACTGTGTGTTCCGTCCATCCTTCCGTCTATGCTGAGCAGCCCTGATGTTCCAGAAACAGGCTACCCAAGGTCTCGTCTGACACCAGTGAAGCGTGGGGCATTCCCTCTGCTGTTCTGCTGCCCCTGGGCTCTAAGGTTGTGTTTGTGCTTCTGTTGCTCTTGTCCTAGCTCCATAGCCACAAAAATTGCCACCTGGAGAATCGGGGAAAGTCTTTGCTGATTAGCAGCTGTCCACACACAGGCCTTGATATCCTTGCAGTGGTGGCCGTGGAGGCTATCATTAGCACTTGCCCCTTCCTCCCTTTTTGCAGGTCATTCAGGGGCATTGTGTCCATAATTTTCTCCTTCTCTGTGGGCTTCCTTGGTCTTCTTACTTCCGTCACTTAATTTAGTTCTGCCTGAGGAGCTAAGTTAAGTGTGGCCAATCCTGTTCACATTGTCCTTTAGTCTCCTGGAGACATGCACAAGTCCGCATGCCCCAGCTTTCACTCAGTAGATGTATGTGTCTCTTAGCATCCCATGGCCTGAGCTGTCCTTTTGAGGAACTTGGATTCCACATCATGTCCGTGACCAGGACTTGTGTACTCTTTTCCCAATGGCCTCAACTCCCTGGTCGATACTTTTTGCCTGGGCACAGCACCAGTTCCTTATGCCCACAAAGAACACACACTTTGAAGTTCTCTTTGCCTTATGCCTTTCCCATTCTCATAGATCCCCAAAGGTTACTGCTTGCTAATGAGTTCCTACCGTCTATGCATGTGACCTTTCTTTGCTGGCCATAACTACAGTAGAGATTAAGCCCGGATTTTTCCTTTTCTTTTCAACCATTTCCCTAGCCTTTCGACAATTCCCTACTTCCTGAACACTCTTCTAGGACAAATATGTAGAGGTACATTTCCCTAGGGAGCCTTCTCCAGGCAAAGCCTTGTCATCTTTTTTATGGTTCTGTTCAGGGTCCTCTGTGCTCACCATGTCAATGCACTGTGTTTGAGTATATGTGGACAGCCAAGACCCATGTCACCGTTCGCAGTGACGACCACCCATCTCCAAGGTGCACTGTGGACACTTATGTTACGTTACAACTCTGGAACTTAATGGACATGAGTAAACAAATTCTGATGTCTTGTGATAGACATGACTCTATGAAGAACTGCTGTGGCCTTTCGTGCCACTGGTGTCCTGTCAGTTTCAGAATGTGAGAATTCTAATCATAGTGATAAAAACTAAGATATCAACTCTGCTCTATCTGTCTGTCCCTCCATCTGTCCATCCATCCATCCATCCATCCATCCATCCATCCATCCAACCATCCATCTATCAAACTTTAATTCTGAAATGTCTTCAGTGATATTGAATTGTTAAAGACTACAGCAACTTTATAAACTGAAGCATGTCCCCTAACTACTTGGTAATTTAATTCAGGCAGGTGCTGCACAACACACACACACACACACACACACACACACACACACACACACCTTGTTCTCTCTGAATTCCTCCTTTTACTTTTACTACTGTGGGCAACCCTGATGTTCCAGAAGCAGAACTGCCTGAGGGCCTGTCATTATTGCAGCTTCGGAAAACCATGCTTGTGACAACCTGTTTCTGTGCCCATCACACATGTGCCATGCCCATGCAGTCATGAGCTTTTGACTATTTCCTATCATCTTCTAATACATAGCTGCGTTGATAGCTTAATTACCTGCATCTGTGGCAGAGCGTTGATTGTTTTAGTGTATGTCCTTTAGCTGCATGGGGCATCCCTGCATTTGGTAATACAATAAGTAGGTCTAAGGGAGCCCTAGCATTTGCAGGTGTGTTTATTGTCTTTTGCTTCCTGTACGTACAATACCTGACAGAAACAGCTTAAGGAAGGAGAGCATTATTTTGGCTCACTGTTCCAGAGGCATTTCAATACTTCTTGGTGGGATCTCTCAGTTAAGGGCAGCAGGAGTGTGCGACAGAGTCCGCTCACATCACAGCAGTCTCGGAGCTGATTGACAAGTCTCACAGCCTCTCCAAAGAGCACCCAGATGAAGAGAAAACAGTAAAAACAGGAGAGTGTGGGGATATGCAGGCTCAGGCTATACCAGCAGATGAAGTGAGTGTTAGGCTGGTGTCAAGGGAGGAGACAGAAAAGGACAAAGGTCAGTTGGGAAGTTTTGTTTACTGCAGATTGTGGCCAAGGAAGGCAAGGGGCATTCTGACAGAAATCTGAGGCTTCACCACCCTGTCTAGCTAGAGCCGTGGGCTCCTGGCCACCCAGGAGTTAAACACTGTGTCACACTCCAGTGTCATGTAATGCGTTGTGCTGTGTCACACCTGGGTAATGTCTAATACAGTTGTGTTTCTTCTAATCATAGCATATTCTAACAGAATTGTATTTGTATAGAAAACAATGGAAAAAACACAAGTTGAACACAAATATGTGCTGAACATTTTCTCTCTAGCTGTAGGTTTAAGAGTATATTTAGAATTTTTCTTCCTTCTAATTAAAGATGAGATTTCTGCCTCTGGTGTTCCTAGAATTGGCTATGAAAATAGATTGGAAGTATTCACATATTAAAGGAACCTTGGATTTTATGACTTTTTCACTTATACTTTGACATGCCACACTGAGAAAAAAAAAATAGCTTAGAATCCTTTCCTTTATTGGCTTTGCCATAGATAATGTTGACCTGTTTTGTGACCTCGGTGTGTGTGTATGTGGGGATGTCTATCTCATTTCCTTCGGCAGTAAATCAGAAAGTGAGGTGGAGATGCTTTGACAGTCAGAACTCTACTCCCACTCAGGATGAGGCCTCCAGTTGTTCAGAGGGACATCCGTCAAAGGTTTCTGGAGAAGCTCCATGGCTCTTGTCCCTCATCCTAGAGAGAGTTCTTCACACACACGTGCACACACTTGTGTTTAAATAGAACATATTTCGTTGACTTTCAAGACTTAATGATACACGATCTCTCTGCCTGCCACTGTGTGTCTGTGTGTGCATGTACTCACTAACACAATTACACCCAACAACATGGTTTCTCAAAACTCCTTTTTCTTTCAGGTAATGTCCCCAGCAAGCTAATGAACACCCTTACTTCAGTTTATACAATTGCTTCATTCTCAAAAACATCGCTGTACTAAGACAGCTTAGGTATTAAAACTTAATGCAGATATCTCTGAGTCTACATGAGTAGAGATTAGCTACCGTAAGGAGAGCCCTTCTAATGTAGGACTGATTGTGTTCCTCACAGGAGCTATCTGTGCACTGGGTGTTATCATCCCCTTGATCACCAAGCTCACAGTTTAAGTCTACCACACAGTTTTCTGGAGGGAAGACTAGAAGCCAAGCTACCAAAGTTGGTTTTCATCCCTTAAATTTCAAAGCAGCATTTTATAGATAACTTTTAATAAGTTAAAGAGACACCAATTTGAAAGAGTTTGGGAGAACAAATTCTTTTGGAGATAACCATACTTGCTGTCCTCTGATTTCGGTGAAGAGCCTGTTGGAGTCTTTGCTTTTTTCCTTTGACTGTCTTTATCACTGTCCTGTGTCTCTTGGTCCACTGAGCTGTCTGAGGGAAGCCTGGTTTGACATCTCTTCTTTACGGCCGTGATTACTGGACAGTATCACACCCACTTCTCAGAGTCAAGTGGCTCTCAGCCCTGGTGCTTCAGCTGGTGGCTCTCCAGACTCTTCCCCAGTCATCACTGTGTCTGCACCTGATAGGCCAGGAGGTGGCTAATTCATTGATCTGTGGAGAGAGCTCGCTTTGAGTGCCTTAAACCCGCCTACAGAAATAGAGGTGGGATGCTCAGTTGTCAAAGCCAGAGATTACTTTCCTTTAATGTATTTAAGTCATGCCTTGCAGACGGAGGCAGGGGAATTGCCAGAGTTCAAAGCCCATTTGCGTGACAGAGTGTATGCTGGGCTAGCCAAGGTGACAGAGTAAGAACCTGTCTAAAAGAATCCTGCTGCTTCCCACCACCCATGAGAAGCTCAGCATGATGTCTCCTGCCTGCAGCCCCAGCCAAGGGCGGGAAGGGCAGGGTGAGGGGATCACCCGTACTACAGTGACTAGAAAAATCCTGTTTCAAACCAAGAAAAACAACATGTATCTTAAGAATTTAAGTGTTAAATATAGAAAACCCAAAGATTATAAAACAGAAATAGGAAGTCAAAGAGACAAGAGCTCTTCACTGTAATTAGATGTATGCAAAATAAAATTAAAGGCATCCTAGGCTGTGAGTTACTCAGTGGCTAATGAGTCCTTGACTGTCTGACTCAGAAACCGGTTTGTCTTGCGAGGATCCTTTAATCAGTGCCACAGGAGGCCTTGTCTGGCAGACAGCTACAGCAGCCTGGCGACCAGAGTGAACCAGGAAGGTTGTGCTGTGGAGCACAGCCGTTTCCCTTAAGGCAGTCCTAAATTTTGATCACTCTCCGCCTCAAGATTGGACATGATTGATGTTTTTCCCCGCAGAAATGTGCAAATTATCCACAAAGTGGGACACCTGGGGGGTCCTCGGCCTGGGCTTGTCTGAGGGTGGAACACAGCGAAGCCACCTACCTCCTCCTCTCCCACAGTGAAGGGCCAGGCATTCCAGACTTACTGGCTGCATGATTTAGCTATTGTCACAGAATCTCAGCAGCAAATTCTTTTATACAGTCAAGAGTCACAGCTCTCCAAAAAGCGAACACTGAGAAGGGTTTTACATATATTTTGAAAAATGGACATGCCATGTGAGGAAATGACCCTAAAAATAGCTGCATTAGTGTGTAGAGTTGAATGGAAAGGCCTTCCGAATCCCAAGAAGTACTATAGAAAGCCATTTCTCTTTGCTCTTTGAGTGAGTCTTTCCTTTGAAGATGGGGAGCCTGGGTATTGGGCTTAGAAAGGATATGCACGTGTGCTTCACAAAATGGCCCTTTCTGCTCGTTGACAACTGAAGCACCTGCTGGAGGTCCTCTGCACAGAGAGCCACCCTCCCCCAAGCGCCTGCCCTGTGAAGCCCCCTCAGGTGAGCACCTTGGTCTGAACCCTCACTCCTCAGGAACTCACGTGAAACAGAGCTCCTGGGAGCGGCTGCTGCCTAGTTTTGCTTTCCTTTGATTAGGCAGACCTGCAGCCACTGAGCGAGGCCTCCTCCACCTGCCCTCCTGCTGCTGCTTCTGTGGGAATCTGTGAACATGGAGACCTGAAGCAGCCACCTCTGTTCCTTCAGCCTCCAAGAAGAACACGAAGCATAGAGCAAGGCAGCAGGGAATGCTGGTCAGGATAGCTCTCGGGTTTGCACACTGGTCACTCCAGAGGGTTCACTGAACACGGATTGCTGGCCTGCCCTGAGCGTCCACTGCATGAGGGGGACCCAGGAGTCTACCTTTCTTCCCAAGCTTCAGAGGGTGGCAGTGCTGTGGGCTCAGGTTGTGTTCTTTGAGACTCGCTGGGCCGAGGAGACAGGCAGTGAGGTGGAGATGCCCATCACTGGGGCCTCCGCCTTCCCAAAGTCTACTTGACAACAGCAGAGTGAATCGGGTCACCTGCTGGAATGTTCCTCCAGGTCACAGCCAAATGGCCCCATCAGAACCCTTATTCCTGTAGCCTTGAGTTTGATCTGTGTTAAAATGAGGATGCTCACTCCAGGAGGAGTTCATTCTGCAAACATTTATAGGGCATTTTCTATGACCACGTGCCCAGCAGAGTTCAAGGGGTTCACAATAACAGCCAGGATGTATTATATGTGCAGTGAAATCCATAAGCAGTGTCAGCGGGGTGGGGCAGATACGTCAGTATTTATACCTGCTTAAAAGTAAATGACCAGGTGTGAGGGCTGGCCCGGGTACAGACCCCTGTGCCCTGTGCAGTCATGTATCGTCTACGAGATAGCGTCTTGCTCCTAACATCAGTGCTGAGGCAGATGATCCCCCAGATGCAGTCATGGCTTCTACATACAGCCGTGGGGAGGGAGAGACTTGAAAGTGGGTTTCAGCAATGACTACTTGTGGAGGGGCTCTTTTTACCACTGCGCGTTAGGCTACCTTACTGTTCACAGTGTGCCTCTCTATTTCTCCTGTAACCAGTCCTGTGGCAGCCATCATACAAATGTAGGAGAGACTGAAGAAAGCTGTTGACTTACTAGGAATAGAAGATCAGGAACACTGGCGTGTAAAAGTATCGATTTGCCGTGTAATGAACATGAAGCCAAATTAGTGCATCTTTACACATTTTCCTTTCCACGCCTTCTTTGTACTCGGTATATATTTGACACCAAAGTACATCTCAGCTTGCATGCTAAATTTTCATTGTGCGTGCAAAATATGTATTTAGATTTCATAAAGTCTACAAATTGAAAAGGGGGCTCCTTTGGTCCAGTCATACTTGAACAGTTTCCAGTAGCTGATTTGAGGGGCAATTTGAAATTGAACTTAAGCAGAAGGATAAAGACTTAAAAATGTAGTCACTCCGTCACACTAATCCCAGAGCCACATGGAGGGGACGGTGGACAGCATAGCCCAGCATGTACTGTTCTTCAACAGTGAGCAGCCTAGCAGATGCAGTATTGAGTTAGGTCTCTGTGTGGGGAAGCCAGCCTGGTCCCTTGGCGACAAGTTAAAACTTGGTCTTCATCATCTCATGCCATCATTGCTCATTTTGTTGCATAGCTCATTGCTTGTATCCACTTGTGACAATGCAAGGAGGCGGCACCTTTCATAACTAGCTACATAACCTCTAGCATTGGAACAGAGAGCATGCTGGGTAGAAGAAAGCATGCCGCAGATTCATGATAACAGACTTAAAATAGCGGTGTGTTCCTGTTAGAGTGTACACGCCCCTTTCTTTGACATAAAAGCCATCTAAAAGCTTACCAACTGTGTTCTTAAAAGCAAGTTTATATTAAATATTTACATATGGAATCTTAAAAAAGATTTATATGTGGAATCTTAACCTCTCCCCTGCCAAAAGGAACTTTGAGAAGCCAAAAGAGTAATTGTGTTAACCAAGGACTGTAAATGGGACATTGGGAAAAGTTGATCAAAAGATTTAAAACTTCAGCTTGATAGCGGTGGAAAGTTCAAGGATGCAGCGGCCACAGTTAAAAACAAGACATGTTGTTCTCGAAACTGGCTGCCAGTAGGCGCTGTGTCCTCGCCACGAAAGCAGAGAGACGGGTGAAGTGACGTGTAGCGGTCACCTTCCGTGCCTGCCTGCTTCAGGGCATCGTTATGCTCCAGAAGTAGACGGTTTCCTTGGCCAGTGAAAATATATATTTTCAGAGGCAGTTTGTCATGGGTGTAGACCCAAGTTCTGGTTGCTCTTTTATGAAGTAAGTGGGAACCCTTTCTCCCGACTGAAAGCATCGTGTGGCTTTGCTGAGTACAGACCGTCGAGTCTTTATTCTTGCTGTCCGTGCAACAATGCCTGTCTTTTTGCCTTTGTCCCGCCTGTGAAGCCTGTAGGAACACTCCTGCCTTTGAGGACAGCGCGTACCTCATCCCTTTTGCCCTGAAACCAGTGTAGGACTTGAGGACTTTATATAATGTTTCCTGGGTATGGGCTAAATGTGTCCAGAACGTCATCTGTGGCCCCTTTATCACTGATGCCCCAGCTCCGCCGGTGAGCAGAAACTTTTCTGGCTCTTGCTGTCCCCATCCTGTGTTCTCCACCGGGTTTGGAGGTGGAGTGCAGCTAATGAAGCTGCAGGTCCAGGCCGGTTGGTGAAGCGTAATACGGAGCGAATTTGTTCTTAAGCTCCTCTTCTTAACCTCCCTAGCCTAAGCTACGAGATGTTGTTGAACAAGCAGGAGCCTGCCTGGCTCCCTCAGATATTTTATAATTGAAGTTACCTGTGTTTCACAGCTTTCATCGTTGCCCATTTCCTTAAATGCACATACATATATAACATAACCTACACCAGCACTTTCACAAAGAGGAGAATGATGGGGGTGAAAAAGCAGGTCACACCATCCCATGAGTCTTGCTAAATCAAGGTCAAGGACCAGATAAACTTACGGGACACCACTGGGGCCCCTCCCCTGTGAGGGACATAGCAGCTTTCTGCAAGATGGAAACGCCCAACTGCAAGAATGTCTGTTTGGCTTGGTTTGCCCAAAGTTAACTAATTTTCATCAATTCGGGGACTCGCTTTTTCTGGGCACACTTGTGAACCACTTCACAATGACTGCCCTCTGAGCTTACTTAGCACACACTATTCTGACACACGGGCATCACTGTGTGATCTCAAGCGCCACAGAGGTCTTCTTGCAAGCCTAGATGATGTAGCTCCGTCATTTGATGTGACCTTTTGACGAAATCAAGAGTCATGTTAAACACAAGCGCCACTTATGAAACATGGTCCGCTATGTACAATGAACACGCTGTAGTAAGCACAAAGCGTGCATTCCAGAGTGATGTGAGATACCGTAAATACGAAACACAGTGACAAACTGACTCCTTACCATCACGCGTTAATGTCGTACTTCTGTGCTGACAAGCACCGCCCTAGGTCACGCAACCCCATGAGAAACATATCATAGTACAAAGCTGTATTTGCAAGTTAATAGTGACCAAGGCCTTATCTGGCCACAGGAACCTCTAAGCCCCATTCTGACTTTCTGGCAGTGCCTTATGAGTGGAGTGCCATTGAGAGAAACTTCCTTAAGGGTTTAGTATGGCTACTCTTTTTCCAATCTTGATGAAGAGCCCTTGGTATAAATTTAGCAGGTTATCAAGGCTTGTGTTACATACAATTTCTGCAAATCGTCAATTTACAGACTGTAGTTTTTTATTTGTGTGTCTCTTGATCATGTTCAATTTTTGTGCTGTTTCATAATCCTTGAAAAATTAAAACAAGTGCTGATCTTAGACATCTGAACTTAAACTTACAGTATTATTGTAGGCGTGACTTTTAATCCTCACATTCTACATACAAGAGAACTTTTTAAAAATTTATTACATTTTAAACTTTATTGTGTGTGAGGGGTGTGGCGGTCAGAGAACAAGTCCCAGAAGTCAGTTCTCCCCTCACACAGTGTGGGCCCCGGAGGCCATGGCAGCAGATGTGTTTACTCACCTCTCCAGGCTGGAGAAAGGTGTCAACTTACATCTCAAACTAAGCAGAGCCCGACTGAAGCTCACGGTCATTGATCACATCCTAGGTCCAGTTGGTCAGCCAGCACTTCTGGGGGTCCAAAGGCATGTGGGAAACAGAAACTACAAAGAATGCCCTGACCTCATAGCACGCTGCAGGGAAGGAGGCACCAAGCAAGCAGCAGAAGCAAGGAAGTATCCAGAGCAGATATCTGGAGGCCTGGTCTAGCTGCCCCAGCATCAAGTCTCTGTAAACTCAAAGCACTCAAGGGGTAGGGAACCTGCTCCATCCAAAATAATATTCTGTCCATTTCGTAGTAGAGACACCCTACAGTTGTTTATAGCCTTCCGAGCAACACAATCAATGACCTAAATGTGAAATTAATTGGGAACCACGATTCTAATATGCTGTTTGGTGATTAAGCACTTCAGATGGAATTGTTTCATAGGCTCTAATTATAGTGTCTGCCACACTCATCTGTTTGAGTCACTCCTGCCTCTTGGACTGTTGCCTAGATCACTCTGCCATACAGTTTCAGTTGTTCCTCTTGATACTGAAAGTTAGAGGTCTAAGCTATACCTTCATAAATTCTAGATCTGAGCTTTGTAGGTAGCTCAAGTGTTTGATTCCTCTCAGCTTCGATGTAAGATGATGTTGTGTTAGGCTTTGCACGTTCATGGTTTAAAATGACCTTGTACTGTCACACTTTTGCAGCATCAGCTTGCAGGGAGCTCTCTCTGTGTTTACCCCTTGTGGTTTTTTGGTTGGTTGGTTGGTTGGTTGGTTGGTTGGTTGGTTGGTTGGTTGGTTGGTTGGTTGGTTGGCTGGCTGGCTGGCTGGTTGGCTGGCTGGTTCATTGATTGCTTGGTTGGTTGGTTGGCTACCTGGCTGGCTGGTTAGCTGGCTGGCTGGTTGGTTGGTTGGCTGGCTGACTGGGTTGGTTGGCTGGCTGGCCAGCTGGCCGGCTGGTTGTTTGGCTGGCTGGCTGGCTGGCTGGCTGGTTGGGTGGTTGGTTGGCTGGTTGGCTGGTCGCTTGGTTGCTTAGTTGCTTGGTTGGCTAGCTGGCTGCTTGGTTGCTTGGTTGCCTGGCTAATTGGTTTTGTTGAACTCACTTTACCCTGACCCTTTGAGTGACTTTGCTAATCATTTAATTTCAGAACTTAAAACGGACGAAGGAAGAAAAACATCATCTCACTCAAATACAAAGATCTAAGAGGCTTGTTTTTCAACATCCTCCAAAGCTGCGAGCATCAGAAGTAATATTTTCCCAAAGAGTGCCATCGTATTGAAGTCACTTTATTACAGAGACGTGTATCTGCAAAACAATCCAGAGACTAGGACCCTGGGAGCCAGAGATGACAGTGAGCAGGCGTGGCTTGTGGCTCACAGTCTTCCAGTGGGGCCTGTGGATCAGTGACTGACTGCTGCTGTACGGTCTCTTATCCCCACTCCCTGGACTGGACTGCGTTAAGGAATCCATTACTTACCTTCAGACTTACATGTGGGAGTTTTCACAACAGCAGTTTTGAGGTCATTGAGACTAGGACTGATTTCATCATTTAACAGAAAGGAACAGAGTCCAAAGTAGCTCTCATCATGGCCTTGAACGTTGCCCCCGTGAGAGACACAAAGTGGCTGACGCTGGAAGTCTGCAGACAGTATCAGAGAGGAACGTGCTCACGCTCTGACGAAGAATGCAAATTTGCTCACCCCCCAAAAAGCTGCCAGGTTGAAAATGGAAGAGTAATTGCCTGCTTTGATTCCCTCAAGGTAAGGCAACCATTTCACATGTCACCTCCAGGCGAAGCTGGGCTTGCAAAGTGAGCACTTTGCCCTGAGCTCTGCAGAATTTGCCATTCACATTGGTCTTGCCTTCTTTATGATAGCTCCTGGGAGGTTTGTCTTTTGTTGTGTTGTTTTCACTCAAACTTATTTATACCAGGCATGCATAATTTTTTTATACATGTCTGTGTTTAAATTTAAAAAGCCTAGTGGTGTGTGTCTGGTCTGGCTTGACCTTCAGGTAACCAAGAGCTTCAAATCAGGGTCAGCCTAGTGACGATGGCAGTCAGTGTTTTAACACTTGATCTTCTCTGGGACACATAAATGTGGAGAAGCCAAACTGTCACTTTTGTGTGCCAGTCACCCTGACTTGCATCTCAATTTCTCTTCTTGTGGCTCTCGACTAGAGCTTCCTAAAATGCTTCTTGAGAGGGTTTTCATTTTCCCTTATGATGTTTTGTGGCTAGCAGAAATTACTGAGTGCACACTCAGTGCTGGCTTCTTGGAGAAGCATCATGAAAGAACCAGCATGACTCAGATGTCCACTTGGTGAGTTCATATGTGGAGGGGAAGTAGGGCACAGCGCAGAGAGCTGTGGTGCAGGAAGAAAGATGCGTGCTGTGTAGAAGACAGAACGCTTCCATGGGAGGCCTGACAAGAAGTGTTTGTGGAGACTAGCCTGCCCCAGTTGTATGTTGGGTTGGATAGAGTTTGGGTTTGAAGAAATGGCAGAATCCAAAGAAAAACTATGCTCAGAAGAAGTGGGATGCCTTAGCTCGGAGCTCTCTGAGGTTTGCCGTTGCCGTAAGCCTGAAATTATGCTGCTTTGAATTCCAGATCGGCTCAGGTAGTCTTAAGGGCATAATGACATTGTTGATAATAGAGATGGTTAAGATACACAGCTTGACGTTTCTGCCTGTGAAAAACTGCAGTGTGCTTACCCGGTTTTAACAGTCTCTCGGATGCTCTTGACATCCTGTCTGAGAAACCACCGGGTAGCCTGTGGGGAAGGGACTCGACCCCGTCCTCAGCTACCGGGGAGACTGGGCATTTAAAGTGGTTAAATCACATGTCAAAAATTATGTTCAAAACAGGAAAACAGCTCGGTTTGTAAAGACCTTGTGAGGGCCCAAGTTTATGCCTAGAACTCCTAGGAAAAGAAAAACAGTCAGGGGTGGTAGGAGGCATTTGTCATCCTAAACTGTACTTGCGAAGTGGGAACAGGAAGGTGCCTTTGGCCAGCACAGAGCGGGTGGCTGGTTCCAGGTCGTGAGAGAACAACGGCCTCCAGGGCGTCTCCTGAACCCATGCACACACCACACACACACACACGTACAGCATCTGCATCAGACATATACACAAAAATTATCTCTTACAGACTTACAAATCAAGCCTATCACTCGTGCAAATATGTCCTCAAACCAATATTAATATTTATGCATCTTTAAAAAAGAAACTCTGTCTTTATACTAAAAGCAGCAAAACCTATTTTTAGCCCCACAGAAGAAAAACTTGAGCAATGGGACGAGCACACCAGGTAATACGCCACGCTGCTGCAGTTACCGGAGTAGACTGACACACAGCGGATGGACCAATCACAGTTGCTTTCAACTGTAGTAATTTAAGTCCATTTGTGTATTAGCCTTTTTCCTTTTATTGAACAAGGAAAGGAGATCTGAATTTGCCTTCTTAGTCTTCACCAGTGGAAGTGTTCCCTATAAAAAACAGAGGCTGTTAAAGCTGGCTCCTGAAAGCCTGAGGTATAAGCATCCCCCAATGATTCCGGGGAGACCACACACCCCCAGACACCTCACTGACCTGACATCATGCACATAAAACCTGTGACATCACAAACACACTCAGAAGCGTCCTGAGGGACCCCTAACTAGTGAGTCAGCTAAAGCCTCCCAGCCTGTGAGGGCTGAGGGTAGCTTCTCACTTAGGCTTCCTCACTAGGAAGCTATAGCGATAGTTTTGACCTGGATGACATAATTGGTGTTTGCCCTCAGGACATCTTTTTTTTTTTTTTTTGGTGTTTTTTGTTGTTGTTAATTTTAATTTCTTTGTTTAAGTCAAGGTATGTATTAGTTTGTTTTAATGTTACCACTAAAAATACCCAGTGAAAGAGGAAGCAACATAAAAGAAGAGCTTCGAGATGAGAATCTAACTTCTCAGGTCTTCTATAATTCCTTTTGTTAATCTAGCCTTCTCTAGTTGAACAGCTAATGCTAAATATCATCACTTTTCTAAGTTTCTTTAAGTTGGAGAAATAGATGCTCCTGAGCTGCCAAGGCTCAATGCCCATGACTACCTCAGAGTAAAAACTCCATCCAAAGCCCTAATGCTGACGATACCATGGTACCTTGGGTTTTCCAGGACTGCGCTGGGCCCTAGGATCAGGAATGACATTACATTTAGCACAGACGTCAAGGAAGAAGCCGTGAGGCTGGTGAGCATTATCCAGATTCTTCCACACGTGTCTGGTGCCCCTCCTTCAGGTGTGGGAGCAGGCAGCATGCTGCCTCTGGTTATCGGTCCACTTTGAGAACTGTGGCCTGGCAGGTGATTTGAATGCAATGTTAAATGTGTTTAGAGTTACCAAACTGTAAAGAATGTAAAGGCACCTGCAGGCGGAGGAGTGAGCGGCCCAGTCTGCACACCTGCTCTCCTCCCCTGCCTTCCCTGAGTTATTTATGACTTGCTGGCTTCAGCCCCTCGGCAGCAGGTGAAAACGGCTGAGGTGTACACAGCTCCCAGCACGCCGGCATGTTCACCTTGAAGCGTTTTAAGGTTAAAAGTCCCCAGAACAGGACACAGCTTCCAGAAGCAGAAAATACCAGCTCAACAAATGATGAGTCCAATCCCTGTGGAGCTACTTCTCTTCATTTTAAGGGTTGGTCATCCCTTATCTAGACCTCCAAAGTGCAAAACTTTTTAATCACTGACATAATCCCACCAATAGAAAATTCTGCGTCTGACTTCATGGGATGAGTTACAGTCAAAATGTAGGGGTTTTTTTTGTTTGTTTGTTTGTTTGTTTTTGTTTTAAGATTAAAAATCTGGAGAATCAAGTCTTCTAGATGGAGCGCCTGGGGTGGGAATGTTCAGTATGACAGGACAGCGTTGCTCAGCGAAGCCCCGTGTGACACAGGCGTGTTGGCTGAAAATATTCTCAGGGCGATTGGGAAAATCATAAAAACAAATTTTGGAGGCTTAGCTGTTACCTTTCTAAATAAGAATGAGTTGGCAGGCCAGGCCAGAGTGCTTAGAGTGGGCACCACAACTCGGGAGGACTCAGTCCGGATCTCCAGCACCACCTGCGTGCAAGCCGAGCTGAGTGTGGCGTGTCTCTGTAAGCCCTGGACAGGCAGAGGCAGCAGGGTCCCTGGGCTTGCTCACTGGCGGCCTAGCCGAAACCAGCAAGCCGCAAGTGCACACATGCCCCAGGAGACCCACGCTCCCTTTGTACACACCCTCTGTGTGCACCCACGCCCCAGGAGACACACGTACTTGCATCCTCAGGCACAAGCACACAAACAGGCACATATTCCGCACAAACACAGAAGTGCTACTTCCGAGAAAGACGGTGTGCTTCCTTTGGCCCCTCAGTCGGAGGTCACTGCTCTGGCTTCTCATTCAGGGAACACGACAGCATGTGCCCCACTGGCCTGCATCCCAGCCCCGCCGCTGGCTTTGCTTCTGGGCTGTTTGTGACCTTTGCTCGCCTCGGAGCTCTTTTGCCTTAAATTCTGTGAACAGTTTGTCCTCCCGTGTCCTTGGCATGTTCCCTAAAGCATGCCAGTTCGTTAGTGAGCCTTCTGCCAAGTCCACAGTGTCCGGGGTCCTGCCACCCCTTCCCGCAGCCTCTACTTTATTGGCATTTTTTTTCAGTCTGCTTCCTCTGGGCCAAGAGAGTTAGGGCTGCGTTAGGACGGGGCTCTTCCCTGGGGTCATGGTGGTGTCCAGAAGCCTAGCACGGTGGCTTATATATAATAGATGAACAGTAAATTCTGTTGGATGGCAGCATGTCACCAAAGCGCGGTACCTCCCCGACGATTCTGTGTATGTGTGTACTTAGGTGTTCGCACTTATTGTGGTCTACATGAACTGGCCCGAAGATGCTGTACGGCACTTAGCCTTTCTTCTTGCTCTGCGCCCCTGACGCAAACACCACAATAACATTTAAGAACGGGAAGCCCTCTCCAGGAATTTCAGTCCAGGTGTGACTCTGGACGTGCAGTGCCTCGCTGGAAAATGAACAAACCATGTGCTTTTTCAGATCGCACGTGTTGTCATCAAGCCTGCCTTTTCCTATAGTACTTTCTACATTCTGAGATGAAAAAAGATCTCACTGTTTATCCACGGGACACTAGCAATGAGCTAACTGACGGCAGGTACAATGTAGGCTTGCAATTGATGGGTAAGAATTTTAGAATGAAAAGTGAGACAGTTTTTAATGTCAAAATACATAGCTGGCTTTGCCCTGAGAGTCAGCTGCGTGGATTGCTGCTGGGCTCTGGAATTCAAGCTAGTTATCTGCAATGATTCCTTGGATATTCTGTAAAAATATGTACTTACTTGCAAATATGATCTCAGACGTGTAAATTTTCAGTAGTGTTCATCCCGGTCAACTAGCTCTGGCTGCAGACCAGTCGCTTCTGCGCCTTCTAATAAGCCAGACAGATAAGTTGAATCCATGTGATATGTGTGGACATAGATTCAAAAGTTTAAATACTTCACCTGTGACCACCGGACTTGCACATGTTGGAGAAGGGACCCGGCCTCAGGCGTGTGCGACTCCAAATCTGATAGTATCCACTCTTTCCTCCCGGCTCTGATTGTGAAATATGCACTGTTGGTGTAATTCATTTTAGAATTCCTGCTACTGTAACAACGTTCACATTTAGTGAGTTTAGTACAGCAAAGTGAAAAATTTTAATATGCAAGCCCCCAGGAGTACACGCACTTCTATGCTAGAAATTTTAAACAAGAGAGAAATAATGAGGAAAAGGTAAGCGGCACACAGTGTTTGTGCTTCCTTATTTTGTCGTTGATTTTTTCTTTTTTAAGACAAGGTCTGACTATATAGCCCTGGCTGCCCTTGAACTTACTCTTTAGACCAGGCTGGCCTGGAATTCACAGAAATGCTCCTGCCTCTGCCTCCTGAGTGCTGGAATTAAAAGCTTGCACCACCACACCTGGCAGGTGTGCGTGTGTGTTATGCCAATACTATATTACCACTCACTAGACCGCTGTCACAAAAACGGCTCAGGGTGGCATTGTATATGTAACTATGAGTCTGGAATAAATAAAGTCAGATGGTATCACGGGGTTTGGTTTGAGTCAAGCTTTAGGGGTCTTGGGAGTCGCTGGTTGCCCTCGTGTGTACTAGGCCCACTCTTCTATGGCCTGCCCTCTCCCTCCCTCACCTTCCTCACCTTCTATGCTTCCTGTGTCACTTAATCCTGGAAGTCCATGTCGCACCCCCCAGCCCCCCATGCCAGCTCCTGCTGTGGTTTCTGTGTGGTGCAGAGCAGAAATTTCAAAATGGCAAGGTAGAGAATGCATGCACTAGCAAAGGGCACTGTCGAGCTGCAGGGTGGACCCGCTGGTGTCCACTGGTGACCTGCTGACCCCAGTGTCAGTGCTGACATTCACCACTTCTCCATGCTACTGAGTGTGTCTGTTTCGTGGTGCAGCCATGGTCACAGTAGACTGTTGTCCTGCCTCTCTGCTCTCCTGCCCATTTCTGTTTTCTGGTGCCACCTCATCTGCCCATTGCTCCCTCACTGTATAAATACTAGGGTTTGGGCTTGCTGCTCAGGCGTTAGCGCTCGGAGCCTGTCCACTCTTAGGGGTTCACTTCTCACGTTTCCCAGTGAACCCAGATCTGGGTGTGGACCTTTCCAGCCCGCCTGTGGCTTCCAGGTTACCCTGTAAGTCCCCACTCGAGTGGCCTGTCAGATGTAAGTCCAGAGCCTCCCGGCACGTGCTGGGCTCTCCCTCACTGCTGCCTTTCCTGAGTGTCTCCTCCCTCCCTTACATCAGACCAGGGGCTCTGCTTTCTCCAGTGTGGCTTCATCTTCATGAGTTGAAGCAGAAACTATTCTTTCCAAATTCTGGGGGGTTGGAGGCTACGATTTTAATGCATATTTTGGGGGAGCATAGTTTAACTGAATACAATATAAAAGCCTGGCTGGGCATAGTGGCCCCCACCTGTAATCCCTGTGTTCCCAGTACCTGGGAGCCTGAGGCAAGAAGATGGCTGCAGAGTTGAAGCCAGCCTGGGATACATAATGAATTCAAAGTACCCTGTGTCACCCTCTGTCTCAGAAAACAACTAACACTGGTGTCTAATTCAAGCCTAATTACTGCAGCCTGCCTTAGCCACGAGGGCATTGAAGTAACCATGGGTAAAGAGAGAGAGAGAGAGAGAGAGAGAGAGAGAGAGAGAGAGAAAGAAAGAAAGGAGTTCTGAGCTGAATCTGTGCAGACCTTTTTATCCTGCCTCCCCTAAGCAGCAGTGTCGCAAGCGTGCACCTAACATTTGCACTCGGTGAGGTATTTTTAGTAAGGCAGCGATGAGGCTATATGATAAGTCTAGAAGAGCAGTATTTAAAAATGATGTGGGCGCTTTAGATGCAGCTACTATACCATCTCATATAAGGAACTTGGGAATCTAGGGACCTTAATATCCAATGTGGGTACTGAAATCTGTTCCCCATGCATACTGAGCTTTGGTTCATTTATTCATTCATTCACTCACTCATTCTCAGTCACTAACCAGATGTGCAAACCAAAATGAAACCAGAAACATGACTCAGGCTAGTGCCTTGGCTCTCCGTGCCACAGAGACTGGCAGTTGATGGAAAATGCAGACAATGGCTGCAGAGCCCACAGTCTGTCCCACCCAGGAAGGGATAGCTGTTGCTCCTCATGGTGATCCAGGTACCTGAGAGAACCATTGGTCTGACTACACGGGGCAACCCCTGAGATAGCCCTGGACCGTGGAGTCCTAAGAGAGCAGACCCAGCAGGCTGCCTTGTTTGCCCTCTGAAATAACTGACCTTGAGTGTAAGCCCGACACTAGCGAACACCTGCAACCCTGTGCTCCATGCCTTCCATCTAGAGAGAGCGACCCGCACAGTGAGCTTGCAAGCGCCCTTCTGCATGAAAGACTTCAGCACCGTGCTGGTGACTGGCTCCCTCACTTGCTTTCTCTCAGCAAGGGTTTCCCATCCTCTGTAGTCACTCTTCTGTCTCCTTTTACATGCTCCATCCTTGCCTTCCCTGACAGCCACCGAGGATGGCTACTTCATTCAAAGCCATGTGCTCGCTGGCCCATGGGCCAGAAATCTTGGCCACTGAGCCGACCTCATCTGATGCAATGCCCAGAAATATTGCTTAGCACTTCTTCCTTTCCATCTTCAGTCCCAATTTCTACCTAAACTCCGCTGTGCACTGCTTACCCGAGCCTCCACAGAGAACCTGAGTGACTCGGTAAGGCTCCTCCTTGTTTTCCATTCTCATTTTTTGTGGTACTGGGGGTCTAATTTAGGACCTCCCACTAGGCTAACACTGCGCCACCGAGCGTCATCCTCAGCCCATTTGTCCTTGTGCTCCCAGCATTCTCATTCTTACAGAGAATCCTGTTCATTCAGTTGGGCAATTAAGGACCCTGAGCCCAGCTTGATCCTGTTCAAATATGAATGGTTCACATAAGAATGACCCCACAGGCACACAGATTTGAGTACTTAGTCATCAGCAAGTGGACCTGTTAGGAGTTGTGCCCTTGCTAGAGTAGGTGTGGTCTTGTTGGAGGAAGTGTTGTCACTGGCTTTGAGATTTCAGGGGCCCAGTGTCTCTCCTGCTGCCTGTAGATCCAGATGTAGAACAGCAACTTCTCCCGCACCGTGTCTGTGTGCTGCCATGCTTCCTGCCACTAGAGTAATGAGCACCAGATAAATAATTTCCTTTATAAGAGTTGCAATGGTCATGGTGTCTCTTCACAGCAACAGAACTCTGACTACGGCAAACCGCTGTCTTCAGTTCACTGCAAGACGTGTTCTCTCTGATTTTAATGTTGCATTACAATTGCCAGGGGTAGTCTTGCTTCCGCCTCCCCTGATCATTTAATGTAAAAAGCCCTTTGCCAGTGTTTTTCTGTTTGTGTTTCATTCATGAAGTCTGAAGACCCTTGAAACCCTCTGTGATCTGGACTCTGCGGTACACCTGGCCCGGTACCCCGAGCATTCCCCAACCACAGAGTGTTTAAACCAACTCTTCTCTTTCCCTGGAATGGTCTTGTCCAGGCAGCTGCATCCTGGTTCTTGTCTTAGTCTGGTATTGACCTATCACAGACCTATCATAGAAGCACACCCAGAACCAACATGAAGAGACGAAGTTCTCTTTGTCTCTTACCTGTTTTCCTGCACAAGGATGTAAAGCGTGGTGGTGATGGTAGGGCTCATTCTTCTACCCCAGAACCTGGCAGCTATTGGATGCCCACAGATATGGGTTTACATCCCAGAAGACATTTGTGGGTCATGTTCAGTAGTTAGAGTTGTTCCAACAGACGGGATATGTGGAAACTTGCCCCTAGTGTCATTTAAAAGCTATTAAAATGTACGGAGTGGGCTGGGGTTGTGGCTCAGTGGTAAAGTGCATCCATGGCAGACACGACACTTGAGGTTTAATTCCCGGTAACTAGCACATGTGCGTGTACACACACACATACACACATGGACACACACAGATGGCAGTAGAAGGCAGAGCGGGATGGCTTTTTGGCCACCATGGACCATTTCTACAGTTCTGCAAACTCATTACAGACTGAAGCTGGTGTTTGATCAAGTTTGCACCCGTCATTCTAGAACTAGAACACTGACCTGTTTTTCTAGGAAGTTAAATTCATTCAATTCAGAAGGTTTTTATTGTTCTTTGTTCTTAATTCTGGTTCGATTTGGTTTTCTCGTTTTTCCAATTGCCGTAACTCTCTTTTCCTCTCCAGCGCCACTATCTTTAGATGCTTCTGCTTTTTCACTTGAGTGTCCTGCCTGCGCAGGAGCAAAAGCAGGTAATCCTTTGTCCATGTGCAACTCTTATTAAGGAGTACTGCTTCATAAATTCAGAGGGAAGGATCTGCCCTTCTGCATGGCCTGCAATGAACCGCCTAAGCCAAAGCTCGCTCCTCTGTGACACACATGCTGGAAGTGCTGTGGGAAAAAAAGAAAAGCATTGTTAAACTCCATGTCACCTGGGAGTGCTTTGCAAGTTCAGCTTTCCGTTAGTGAATGAGAACAGTTTGACCGGTCAAACCAGCGCGTTTCCATTTTAGAATGGGGGATGACCCCTAGCCCCTACCTTCACCGCAGAGACCCTGAAACTCGGAGTGTGTTTGTCCCTGCAGAGTGGCACAGACACCCGAGAAACCCAGGGCGGTTGTCAGTTCCAAGTCTCTGGCATGCCAAGGGGCACAGTCCTGGAGCTACGGCTTGCTGGGCAGGGGCTACACCAACAGTGAACCTCCCCGATCTGGCAAGTTTCCCATGAACTGACCTGTTCGTTTGATTCGGTTTCTGCTGGCTCAGAGATGGCAGTGCAGTCTGCATTATGTTTCTTAGCAGAAAGCAACACAGGAGTCTGAGGACAGGTTTTCCCCGAGCCTGGCTTCAGAGATGAGACTGGCAAGACCATATTCTTACAACCTGAGGCTGTACACCCACACAAGGATTTAGCCTTACAGCAGATGAAATTTCTCCAGAGAATGAAGGTCAAGAAGATACTTCCAAAGCCTTAACCTAGGTAAAACTCGAGTCAACTTTCAACTTTGTTTTCCTCTCATTTAAAGTATTATCTTCCCAGAACATTTCTATAAAAACCAGAAGAGTGCATCTGGCTTTTGACTGAAAGAGTTCTTGATTGCTTAAGAAGCATTTTGTAATCCAGGGCTGGGAAGATGCTTCATGTATGAGAATGAGGACCTGAGTTCAATTCCTGGCAACCATGTGAAAGTCGGGTGTGATGATAAGCGTGTGTAATCGACATGGGATTGGTAGGAACAGGAATATTTCAGGTGTTTATTCGTTTTCAGACAGGAGCTCACTAGATGGCCTGGCTACTAAGGCCTGTCTCAGGTTAAATAAATAAAATTAATTTATGAACAAGGGCAGACAATGATTGAGACATGACAGTGCAATAACCTCAGGCCTTTGTCTGCACTGCACACACCCTCACACCCAAACCTCGAAGCTACAGGGAGCTGTCGCTTGGTGAGTGCAATCTAAGCAAGTCGTTATTAGACACCCATCCGGTCAGGCCCAGACCTCACAGGAAGCAGTGTTTCAAGTGTTCCTAGCCCTTAGGAAAATCATTAATGACACCAAAGAGATCATTTCCACACCTGCCGTGAAACTCGGCTCTGACCTAGATGCTTGGAATCTAAAATTAATCATCTGCAGGCTTCGCTGGAGATGGCTAATTCACAGAGCCCCGTTTCCATCACCACTGGGCACCCGGCTGCTCACAGAAACCAAGACATCTGGAAAATGCTGGGTAAGAGCATTCCGAATGAGGAGTTCAATCACACCAGTGTAGTCTTAAGAGGAATGTGAGGCCCAGAACAAAGGAACTTCACTTCCTGGAGAACTTTGGACACCTGTATTCATTTGCGTGGTCTGCAAACAATCCTTTAGCCCTTCTAAGTGCCAAGCATTGTGTTCTGTTCTAGAGCAGGAGCTGGGGACCCTGTTCTCAAGGAGTTTGCAATTTTTCAGAGAAGCAATGGCAACAGCAACACAAGAATAGAACAGGTTGACATGGACACTAGGCTGCAGAGCTGCTGAGCAGACGCCCCAGAGCCTCACATGTGACCTTGGCTTTGTTTGATTGGCAAACCTAAGCAAGCCTTAGCACCAACCATTTCTTCTAAGTGCCTCCGCTGAAGTAAAATGGAGCCCACGCTCAGCCAATCCGAAGCACCTAGCAATTGAATTGCTCATTGTTCAAATAAACGATTCGAGCTTTTATTGTCTCTTGGTTTACTTTTTAACAAAAGAAAACAGTCCTAACTTAGCAGTAGCACTATCCGTTCATGAAACACAGTGTCCGCAGTGTGAGTGCCCTGGAGCCAGGCGTTGGAAACTCGTTTGTTGACCTCATAGGTTGTCATTCTGTTGGGGGCTACATGCAAGTAAAGCAGATACAGGTTTCCTTCTTCCCAAAATATATTTTGTGTTTCTCACCGTCTGTGTTGGAACCAAAGCAGGGAGTTCCAATAGAAACAACAGAGGCAGCTTTGTGGAGAAGCAAGGCGAGGGTGCCACCTCCAGGACGATGCACTGGGGTCTGAGAGGAGGAGGGGGAGGAAGAAGAAGAGGATGGGGAGGAGGCCCTGTGAAGAGGACTTTCCAGTTCAGAGGAAAGGAAGTGGCCTGGGAATGAAATGCCTAGACAATGGGTAGGAGAGAAACGGTGCAGGGAGTTTACATTTTCTGTGGGATCCAGGATTTCTGTGCAGGGCAGTAGGCGTGGTTTGTCTTGTGGAAGGTCACTCTGCCTAGGGACGCCGCAGAAGGCGTCCAGGACAAAACGCTGCTGTGGGGGTCGCTGGGTTCTCCAAGATGGGCAGTGCCCCGGGGGTGGGGGGTGGGGTTGCTGGCGGCAGAGGCAGGCCGCTGTGTGCACACTTGCGCTGTGTCTGGGGGCCACAAGAGTTCGAGTCATGCTCTCTGCTGTAGTTCTGCAAGTTTCCCCTCACTCCTGGCTCCTTATCCCCCGCCGGTCACTTTCTTCTTGGTGATCCCTAAAGAAGTTGTCTCCATGTTCCTCAGAGGCTTAGTGTCAGGATAGAGCCCTGGGAGAACGTGACTCACTACCTCTGCACTTAGTCTTTCATCCGCCTCAGTCTTCCCTCTATTACAGGCTCTCCTTCCCACTGGAGTGAAGCTGCTGTTGGTTCACTTCCTCCTTGAGCCCCTTTCCAACTGTATGAACTCTTTCTTGAGCACTTTTTGCTCATCTTAAAATTTTTGTTTAGTTCTGTGTGTGTGTGTGTGTGTGTGTGTGTGTGTGTGTGTGTGTGTGTGCGTGCCTGATTATTTGTACGTGTTCAGTGTCTGCAGAGGCCACAGGGAGCACTAGACTGGAGTTCCCTTGGTTGTGAGCCACCCAGTGCGGGTGCTGGGGACTGAGCCTGGAGCCTCTGCAAGAACAGCACAGGCTCTCAACCCGAGCCATCTCTCCAGCCAAAATGTCGGTGTCTTAGACAGAAAGCTCTGCTTGGTTTCCCTCCCTCCCTCCCTCCCTCCCTCCCTCCTCCTTGCTCTCTCCTTCTTCTTCTCCCTCCCTCCCTTCTTCCCCCCTCCCCTTCTTCTCCTCCTCTCCCCTCCCCCTCCTCTCTTTCCTCCCTCTCCCTCTCTCTCCCCCATCCTAGATATGGTTTCTCTATGTAGCTCTGGCTGTCCCAAATGTCCTGGAATTTGCTGTGTAGACCAGATTGTTCTCCACCTTCCTGCTTTTGTCTCCCAGGTGCTGGGATTAAGCTGTGTGTCTTCAGGCTGGCTTCTATTTGATGTTTTCATTTCTCATGATAATTTTTAATTTCCAACTTCAATCTAAATAAAAACCTAGATTGTACTTATTGGATCATAAACCCATCTTAAAAATTATAGCCAGGATCAAAAGCCCTCCCTCAGGTCACTCCAAGATCTTCAAAAGTCTTTACTTCCAGTTCAGATAAGTTCTTGATAAATAAATGGATTTTTAAGTTCTTTTCTACAGATATTTTCATTAAGTTCATCTTTCTTTCTCTCCTAGAACTCTTTTTTACTCAAGGTTTCAACCTTTATCATTCAAAAGAATTAATTTTACTCTTCTAAGTCAATGTTCTTTCTATATATTATTTATGGTTTGTTTGTTTTTTTTTCCAAAGAGAAAGAATTTGTGATTGGTCTTAATTATCAATTCTAGTAAGGATAAATTGATTTCATCTTAAGTATTTTTTAATTTATATTTTTATTAATTACAGTTTATTCACTTTGTATCCCCCCTGTACCGCCCTCCCTTCTCCCATCCCAATCTCACCCTCCCTCTTCCCCACCTGTGTCCCTCTCCCAGTCCACTGAAAAGGGAGGTCCTCCTCCCCTCCCCTCTGATCCTAGTCTATCAGGTCTTATCAGGAGTGGCTGCACTGTCTTCTTCTGTGGCCTGATAAGGCTGCTCTCCCCCGTCAGGGGGAAGTGACCAAAGAGCAGGCCAATCAGTTCATGTCAGACAGTTCCTGTCCCCATTACTATGGAGCCCACTTGGCCCCTGAGCTGCCATAGGCTACCTCTGTGCAGGGGTTCCAGGTTATCTCCGTGAGTGGTCCTTGGCTGGAGCATTAGTTTCAGAAAAGACCCCTGTGTCCAGACTTTTAGGATCTGTTGCTGTCCTTGTGGAGCTCCTGTCCTCTCCAGGTCTTACTATTTCCCACTTCTTTCATAAGATTCCCTGCACTCTGCCCAAAGTTTGTTTGTAGCAGCTTTATTTATAATAGTCAGAAGCTGGAAACAGCCCAGATGCCCCTCAGTTGAGGAATGGATACAGAAATTGCAGAACATCTACACAATGGAATATTACTCAGCAACAAAAAACAAGGAAATCATGAAATTTGCAGGCAAATGGTGGGAACTGAAAAAGATCATCCTGAGTGAGGTATCCCAGAAGCAGAAAGACACAAAGGGTATATACTCACTCATAAGTGGATACTAGACATAACAGGATAAACATACTAAAGTATGTACACCTAAGGAAGTTAATCAGGAAGGAGGACTCTGGCTAAAATGCTCAATCCCCGTTCAAAAAGGCAAAGCTGATGGACATCGGAAGAGGGAGAAAACAGGGAACAGGACAGGAGCCTACCACAAGGGTCTCTGAAAGGCTCTACCCTGCAGGGTATCGAGGCAGATGTTAAGTATTTTTTAAAAACAATTCTACGCTGTTGTCTTCTTTCCCTTTTTGTCCCCTGCCCCCTTCTGAGTAGAATGTGTAGCCTTGTCCACTCTTTATCACTTGAAACATTTGCTGCATTCTACTACTTACCTAAAACATGTCTGCCCTGTAAATCAGCGTGGCCGAACCTCACAGGTTTTAACATTCTCAGATTGGTGAGAATGCTGATTTAAGGAGCTCAGCCATTTCTTATGCATGTCTTTCTAAAATATACAAGGGACTTGGAATATTTTTCCTTTGAACTTGCGCTATTAATCTGTAACATTTTATCATTAAGATAATAAGTCTACACCTTTTACTTGAGAAATGGACTCAGTTGTTTTTAGTGCAGATTAAAATTGATGTTTGTTCAGGACACATGACACCTGAGAAGACACATTTCCTGTTCTGAAGGAGCAAGGCTATAGATGCCAGGGTGTCAATCATTCACCCAAGCGTTATGAAATTTAAGCCCTTTATGTTCATAAGCATTTATCTTTGTATCTGAGAGCCGCTGGAGAGCTACAGTATGAAAGTGTATCTTAATAGTGTGTGTGTTCTGCATGTGTGTTCTCCTCTGTCTCTAACATAGAGTGGTGCCATGCTTTCCTGGGCTTGGTGGCTCCCTATTCTCAGAGAGTTTTTACAGCTCTACCTTACATTGATATGAACATGACCTTTGGTTTAGTTTTCACAGGGACATGAGTAATGACATGACAGGGCTATACAACTACCTTGAAAACATAAGTCATGTTTTCCTGACGCACCTTGTTCCATCTTTGTATTTCCAACTTTACTGTACTGACTCTGAGCTCAGGTAAGCACACTTGCTTTGAATTTGACACTTAACTTTGGAACTGGTCCTGAATCGACACACGGTCATTAGTCTTGAACTCACTGTGACTGTGATAGGCTGCATCATGGTCAGAGACTCCCCAGATGCATGTTTGGACCCTTGTGCCAGGGACCTGCAGGGTGAGTCACTGCCACATTGTATAAGGTGAGAGCATTGCACCTGAAGAGATATAGCTCATTGACCTCAGATGGTTTACATATGTTTAACATAGAAAGCACGTCAATAGTGCTTACATGTCAGACTATTGGATACACGTCATTAGTAGCAGGTCTTAAGGAAAGAGATAGATACTTAGCTGCAACACTCATCAAGAAAGTTTTATGGACTAGGTAGGTTCTAGCTGCGGGGTAAGACTGATCTTCAGGCTGACCTGTGATCCCATGTCCGTAGCCTCCCAATGCCTTTGTTCTGGAGTCGCCTGTTGGTCAGGTCCAGGAATGGATTCCAGGACTCTGTCTACGTGTAGTCTCCCAGTGATTTTCGCGCATGGCCAGATTCAGCAAGCATACGCTCTCATCACAGACTCTGAAGCTGCTTTGGTCACATACAAATCCACTGTGTGTATCTTGATGGCTGCTCCCATTTGTTCAAATAAGACACATAACTATGTTAACCCAAATACAGCAGTTTTCAAGTAAGTCCAAGCATCAAACCCCTTAACATCCTACTTCTGTGTCCATTTCAATCACCACCTATAACTCCCCGACTGAAAGTGTCAGTGGCAGCATGCAGTCACAGCTGCGACCAGTTCGACACAACATTAGGAGGGGAGAAGAGTTGCTGTGAGAGAGCATGGGGTGTGGAGGGAGAGAGCCGCCAGGCCTACTCCAGAGAAGGAAAGGCTCAGAAAACATGACAGCCTCCCAAAATATTTAGAGTTGGCCCGTCGAGGAGGAAGAGGCTTGGTCTCTCTGAAGAATGGGGCGAGAGGGGAAGATCTGCAGGAAGACACATCTTTGCTCAATATGAAGGAGGCGTGTAAGCACGCCTGAAAGGCTGAAAGTTCTGGTCTCGGGAACCGCTCAGGTAGACGCCTGGAATTGATTTTAAGTTTGTTCTACACCGGGGCTACCAAGAGACAGTCCCATGCAGAGCTAATTGCTAAAGTGACTGATCCCAGCTTGGCAGTACTATTTCCTCTGGTGTCAGTGTTGAAATATTTGGTTGCCCAGCGACCAGTAAATATCTGCCAAGCATCAGAAAATGGCTGGTTTGTGTGAGCACGAACGGGTGGCTCTCGACGCCACACCAGTTCATTTCAGTCCTCACAAAGATTCCCATTAGAGGCTGCTACATGTTAAAATGGCGTTGAGCTGTGGCTGGTTCAGTCCTCGTGTTGGTGAGCTCAGCCACCGTGCACCCATCAGGCCTATGTCAATGCAGGCAGGTCATGGTGAGAGAGCAACAAGAGGATCCGAAAAGCTGTTGAAGATGGTTCCACCAAGACAGGTTCTTGGGTTGGTGGTACAAGTTGAATCGTGAACTCTTCGACTTTGGAATCCTGTAAATATTTAATACATGACTCACACCAGCATTTAAGGTATGGAGCAGAATTTAAGTGCATTTTAGTCATAACTTTCCATTCATGGTCTCCTAGGAAACCAACAAAACATATCTGCATCACTTAAAAGAGTTTGATCTCATTTATAAACAGCTGCTTTATGTTACAAGAACCAAGGAACTATGATTTGCCTTACTTCTACATTAAACTTCTGCCAAGATATCTTCTTAGGTTTTCTTAGTAATAGTGACTCGGTATGAAGATAAACCACAGAACCCTGTCAGTCTAGCCACACTAAATAATTGAGACACTCATTTCCGTTCCTTTGTGTGATCTCTCAAATACAAATTGTAGTTTTAGAAAGTGATTGATTTTTGAGTAATTTCTCTCTCTCCCTGAAAGATTTAGAACTGCTCTAGGTAACTTTTTACTAGCCAGTCTAAGACATTGGTGCAACAATATAAGTAATCACATTTTTAATGAAAATGATGGCACATTAATTGGTAATTTGGGGATGAGACTTCTTCCTAATTACTTATTAACCTTTAAATCAGATATACACAAGGGAACAGAACAAGATTGGTGTCTGAATATCAGGAAGTTTTTTCAAGGTGCTTTTTATAAAAAGAATCTAATGAAACTGTCCCGCCCCCCACCCAGAGGAGCCTTTTTTACATTAGGAGCTAAGTGGCATGGTGCTTAACATATTAACTTGCTATAGAAGGTTGCATGTATCTATTCTTGGCCCATCAGTGATTCATCATTAATAGAATCATGGTTGAATAAGACAGAAGAAGTCATGCCATCAAACGGGTTTTTTTTTTTTTTTTTCATTTAAATTTGCAGATAGTTGCAAAGGATTCTGTTAAAAGGAACAAATGTTATTTTTAGCTGAGATGGTCTATTTGGGAATCTTCCTCCACATACTAGCAAATGAAGAAGGCTAACTCTATAAACAAGCTCTAGAACATTGGTCTGAAACAGTGTAGGAAGACACAGCTGAAAAGGTTAGCTTGATAAGCTGTGACGTGAACTAAACTCACTGCCATTTAAACAGTAGGTCCATTTAATTGGTTGGACATAAAGTGGATGAAGAGACAGATAAGTGGATTTCAGAGGACAAGGGTCCAATTTCATTTTCTCTGATGGGAAAGGGAACCCCACCCTGAGGCTCTGTCTTCCTGCTCCTGTTCCACTGAACACGAGTTATTTGAAGGTCAAGGCTGCTTTTTTATATCTTCTACAGACTTGCTTTCTGTCCATGCCTTGTCTGGGGGCCTTTGCCTTGTGGATGTCCCTAGTTCTTACCTGTGTCTTCATGATCTAGTGGAAATTTATCGAGGGCCTGCTGCGTACCAGGTTCTGTCTGTGGAGAAAAGGTTTGGCAGGGAGGATACCACCAGTTGCAGACAGTCTGAGAGGGTGTTCAGATGAGTTTGGGGTCACTGTCAGGCAGGGCGATGGCCACCAACAGTGAGATGGAATGTGTATGCCAGTGAGGCCCCTGGGTGGGGGATAGAGAAATTGGGGATGTGCCTGACTGGTTGTGACTGGGGGAGTAGGGTAGAGGTGACTTCAAGGGCAATGTAGAACTCGTCGAGAGTGCCTGTCCTCAGTCACCCCACTTCTTGTCTCCAGCATCCTCTGTGTCTCCTTGTTCCATAACTCCCTTAAAGAACATAGCTGGTGCAGCAGTACAGAGTGACACACCGGCTTAATGGACATGCCCTGGCTTATAGAGGAGGCAGAACATCCATCCCCTGCTGTGCTTTGCATCCCGTTTCCAAGAAACTGTGGCTCCTCATGTTCGCCCCAAGAAGCAGCAGTGCTAAGAAAACACAGGCAAAGAAAACGCTAAAGTGGCCACAGAGTCATAGTAATAAATAAACAAATAGTCAAAGAAATAAGAGAGTATGCAGGTAAACAAATAAAATCATTCTTGAGAAAGAGCAGGGAAGAGAGTGGTAATCACAATGTCATTTCCTAAGAAGATACTAGCTAGACCTTGTGGCCTGGGTGGAGCCTTCTTGGTATATTGCCTGCAATTCTTCCAAAGATTCTGGAAGTTGGTGAATTAAACCAAAATAAAATAAAACGAGAAAACCCAAACCCCAGGTCTCTGGATAGTAGTGCAAATGGGGGCTTGTGTTGTTTTGAATAAGAATGTTCCCCATAGGCTCATGTGTTTGAATGCTTCGTCATCAGGGGGTGGTCTTGTTGGAAGAAATGTGTCACTGGGGCAGGGAGCTTTGGGATTCCACATTCTCAAGCCAGGCCCAGTGTCCCTCACTTCCAGCTGCCTGCACATGTGGTCTCTCAGCTAGCTCTGCAGCACCATGTCTGCCAGCACACTGTCGGACTCCCCGCCATGATGGCGGGGGACTAAACCTCTCACCTGCAAGGCAGCCCAGTTAAATGGTTTCCTTTGTAAGAGTTGCTGTGGTCATGGTGTCTCTTCACAGCGATGGTATACTGACTAAAGCAGGGACTTAACTCAATAATGATTTCTTGAGTTAATTAATGAATCTATATCTTGGAGCATTCCCCCACCCCCCCACCCCATCCTCCTTTCCTGAAACAGATGTTTGTCAAGGGCAGAAACCTGGAATGAAGGCTGCCACAAGATCAGTATGTAATGGTACTGTCTTACCTAAAAGATGACAAAATGGAGCTTTGACATAAATCAGTACTTGGTGAAAAATTTCACAAGAACCAGGGTGATTCTGACTTGATGACAAGTGAACCTACACTCTCTTCCCATCTACGAGCCATCAACTTGTCTGTCCCCCTCGTTTCTAAGTTTCAGAGTCCACTCTCATACCCAGACATACTTTTTCCTCGCTGTGACTCAGCAACAGGTTTCTGTTCATAGCACAGTGGTGTGTCCATTCACCACGGACCTGTTACAGTGAGGAGGGAAGAGTCTGTGCTGCTCCTCCTGCCTGTGCCAAAAGAGGCCGGGAAGAGTGAATGGCCCTCACTGTGGCAGTACAGAAACGATGAAGCTTGGTCTCCAGAGTGCAAAGTTGAACTCACTGGCACAGGACAGCTGATCCTTATGATTGCCCAAGGTCATTCTGAAGAACTAGTGTGTAGGAGCCCTGGAATCTGTAGCATTGAATGGGAGGAACAGAGATTTAGAGTGTGCCTACACCGTCTGAGGAAAAAGTGCTGAGGAGAGAAGGGAACTGCAGTCTCATTCTCAGAAAGGATTATGCGCTTTTTCAAATGGGTGACGTGACTCCAGAATTCACCAAATGCGGGCAGTCGTAGCTAGGGGCCCTCGTAGCACTACATTTTAGCTACTTTTACTTTTAATTGATTTACTATCTAGTAACTTCTTTTATCTCATTTTCTGTGAGCTCAATAAAACAAGAGTACTGTTAATGTACTGTCTTAGGTGGAATTATCCAGTTTCATGTGGAATTGTGGGCTTATTTCTACCTTCATGGAGGTAGAAACTGGTTTACACTAGTAGAACAATTTGTAAACGCATTGTGTCACGAAATGTTCTTTCTGTTCAGCTCATCCATCTCACTTCTGGGGAGTTATTTTAGAGAAATACTTGTATAAGTGCACACAGAAGCAGCATGTGTATGTTCATGCCAGTGGTGTTGCTAATAGTGAGAAGTAAGTACAGTTACAAAGCTGACCAATGAAGGAGGCCACAGAGGCAATATTTAGATGAGACGCAGCTCATCAATATTATGAAGTACTATATGACAGGAAATTTTTTCTAATTCTACATATATTTATCTGTCATTTACAGCAAACATATACATGTGTGGCCAGAAAACAAAACAAAACAAAAAACATTGCCCAAACCTATTATTTAGAAAAAAATGAAGCTTGCTGCAATGTTTTGTCCATTTTTAATTTGTTTATATGTAAAATACAAAAAGTGCGTATATAAAAGCTACACATATTACGTATTATGTGTGTGTCTGTGTGTGTGTGTGTCAGTGGTAGAGGACCCGACAGTTATATAACTTTTAATCATATGACTTCCATGAATAAATAGGAAGCTTTTCCTCTCATCGCAGACTGTATGATAGCTACTTTACAATGAAAGGCCCAGGCTCCCTCCATGTTGTTGCTCTGACACTCTCCAGACCATAGGGTGCTCCCTTCTCAGACCATAGGGTGCTCCTTCTCGCCAGAGGTTGGATATTCACTTCTACAGCCACAACTGCATTCTAAAAGGAACAAAAATAATACATTTTGATAAGTCACTAGTTCACCCTTCTCCCATAGCCACAAATATAAAACAGGGACAATGAAATTTTATCCTAAGGTGGTAATGAGGCACCTAGATTTGTCTGTCTTCTTTAAATCACTTCTTGTGACTAGGGGAGATTGTGACTGGGTCCATGCCATAACCTGCCCACGCTCCTGTCTGATGCAGAACGCTGCGGCTCAGTGCAGCCTCCCTGACCTTCCAGCCGACCCTCTTATCCCATGCCTGCATGTTAACCACCATTGAATGCTCCAGAATTACCTGGTCATAACCACTGAGAGGCTGCCTTTCTCTCACCAGCATTTTCCTGTTCATTTCTTAGCTCCCACAAATATACTGGTCATTCATAATAATGACAGGTAGAGTTAGATGCCAGAGTGGGAAGACGGCATTATCATTGGCACTAGTTTCCCCTTCAGAGACACCTACGTAATAGACTGTGCAAGACATCTGTGTCAGAATGAATGAATAACAGTGGCAGTTGATGTGCTCAAGTCAGGACTCAACCTATTAAGCTAAGTGGGACTTCAGAATGGAGGTGATGATGAGGACCAGACGGCTTCCATGGAGCTGGCTTAATGAGATGAGACTGGAATTGTTCAACCATAAAGATGTTAGTATGTACCAGGAATATTTAATTCAGTACACATCACTAGAATTGATAGCCTAATATTACAGATGGAGAAAAGTAGGCAGTAGGGCTAGCGAGATGACACGGGAGATTAAGAGCCTTGACTGTTCCTCCAGAGGAACCAGGTTCAAGTCCCAGTGCCCATACAGATGCTCACAACCATCTGTAACTCTAGCACCAAGGTGACCTAGTGCCCTCCTCCGGCCTCTGTGGGCACTGCATGTACAGGGTTCGCAGTCACACAGGCAGTCGAAACGCTTACACACATAACGTGAGCATGAATACGATTCAAAATTCTAAGTAGATGAAATGGCTGACATCAGCGATTCAGGATTACATAAGTAAGTAGCAGGATTTGGACCCAGATCAAAGATTCAGATAGTTCTAGCGCTGTGTGGTCCGGTGACCTCGTTGTGCCTCGGAGCCTTTCAGACTGGACACATAGCAGCGATGCCGCGGTGTGTAGAGTGGACAGAAGAGGAGGAGCCCGTGGCAGGGTGTCGCTGAGGGGCTTCTAGGGTAAGGTCACGCTGGTGTCTGAGGTGCTGTGGCACGGAAGATGAGTTACCCACAGGCTGTATCAGGCTCTGTGTCCCTCAGCCCCGGGGAGAAGAAACCCAGTAAGCCAGTGTGGCTTCCTGGCCCAGTTTCACAAATCAGTCCTGAGGATGGTTTCAGCAGGCAGAAAGGAGAGCAACCTGTATTGTTTCTGAAGTGACAGCTGCTGCCAGAGGCCTGGAGCCTTCCTGCCTTCTGAGCACTGGCTTCTCCCTGTCACTGAACAGGCTGGCTCTTCGGGGCTCCAGAACTCCCTGGTCCCCAGGCAGTAGAGTCTGCACCTCTCGGATTTCCTCTGGTCGGGCTCCTCCTCCAGCCTTCCTGGGATCACTGCTTTCTCTGTGGTCACAGCCTTTAACGTCCTCGCGCTGTCCCTACAGCTGCTCTTGCATGTCCGTGCACTCAGAGATTATGGTTTCCTCCTGACACATCAGCCCTCTTCCCTCTCTCCTCCAGACGAGGCCCCTCCCCTATGGAAAGCCAGAGCCAAAGCTCTTCTTGGTGTCTTGCCTGCTCATTTGTCTTCTGGGCCAAGAAAGTCTCTGTTTTATAAGGTGCTTTCCTGTAGTTTCTTTTGTTCCAGTCAAATGAGGAGGGGAGAGAGTTCCAGAAAAATATCCAAAGCTTTAGTAATATGGAGGAACTGAATGCCAAGTGTTGCCCTCTGAAGGAGTCGCTTGTGGAGTGTGGAGGAGGAGAGGAGACTCCTGCCACGTGTAACGCATGGCATTGCTCACAGACTGGCTCCAGGTGTAAAGACTGTTTATGGAGTGTTGGCACATGGCCTGCACCATGCCAGGCCCTTGAAAAGTGTCCTTTCACATAACCTTTATAAGCAACACTGAGATCATACCCAACATAGGCAGCTGAAGCCTGGGAGCCTTATCCTTCTGGAACTTGGTAGAGCAGGGTTTACCCACAGAACTCCACTCCCAAGTACGGTAAATGCTAACTGCTCCCCACTGCAGCTAGAAAAGACAGGCACAACACGGGGCAGGGGTGGCTTCAGGGACAGAACTGGGAGGAAGGACTGTGCTCCAGGGAAAGGCCACTGGCTGAGCTGCAGAGGACAGTGAAAATAGCAGGGGGGACATTAACAAGGGCCAGGTCCCTTACATGACAGGCCTGCAACACTCACAGCAATCCGATGAGAAAGTTCTCATGTTGTCAGTCCCCTCGCTGCAGGGACAGGTTCAGAGACTGAAAACAACGGTGGCTCCTGGGTGCCTGAGAAGGGATTTGAAACAGGGCGTCTAGCCCATGAGTCTGGAGTCCTTGGTAATCTCACTCCACTCCTTTGAATGTGGCTCCAAACTTTTGTCTAGAACAAGGAAATTGTACTGGGTGGTGAGCACGAAGGAGGTGAGAGGGGTGAGGTGGAAGGAATCTATTCAAGCAGAAATTTTCTCTGTGGACAAGAGTTAACAGATTTGGATGGTAAACATCATGAGGCAGGTAGCAGTTCCCCCAGGAAAATGCCAACAAATAGAGGGTACCGAAAGCTGGACAGACCAAGGTGTGCCCAGAAATAGAGGCCAGAAAAAACCACAATTACAAGCAGAAACAAAACAAACAAACAAACAAACAAAAAATGGTGAAGGGTGGACAGTTGACATCACGGGGGAAAGAGAGAGCCAAGGTCAAAGACTCTCGAGGCAGAAGACACATACGCAAGTCCCGGACGTTAGCACGTCCAGCCAGCCAGCTGTTGGCTCATTCCAGCCCGCTGCGGATGCCACCATGATGTTTTAGATTATGTCAGATTCGTTAGGAATAACCATGGCCCTTAGGTGCGGGGGCCCTGAAGGACGAGGAAGTATCTACTCTCCCAGGCCTCCCTGCTGTGGCTACAGCATGCACCGGTTCACAGTGGCTGCTCACTGCTTCCTGATAGTGCCTGCACGCTTGCCTTACATAAACAAATAGAAAATAATAATAGCTTATACTCCCACTGCACATTCTAGGAACGCACAGATTTTCATTTAATGATGTTTGGAGACGTTGCAATTTTGATATCCTGTCAAGCTTGTTAAATTGCAATTCTACCAGGATCTTACATGGAGACCGAATCGGCACATCCCAGGGTACAAATTAGGCATAATTGGATATGCAACAACTCCTTCGGGTCACTGGGATATGATTTAATGCCATAATTGAGTAAATGGTACTGTTCTGACCTGAAAAACCCTCTCCCAATACTTTCGGCCCTCCATCAGGAAGAGGGGGCAGCTGAGGCCATTGTGTGAGTGCTGTAACAGCGTCTAAGCTAAGCCTACTTTCAGAGAAGCACTGTGACGTCAGAACTGGTGACTGAGCAAGGGTTCTCCAGTTAATTCGTGGTTTAAGAAAACTTTCTCATGTATTTTAGCCACCTAAACATAGGCGGAATTGAGCCAGTTAGAGGGACTAAGTGCTGAGGGTATTTCTTTCTTGCCTATGCTGGCTGTTTGCCTGAGTTAAAATTTATATTTAAAGCATAACTTTTAATGTAAGTCAACACCATAAGTGAATTTATTTGCTTTGCTTTTATTATTTTTATTTTTATTTTTATTTTTTTATTTTTGTTGACAGGGTTTCTCTGTGTAGTCTTGGCTATCCTGGAGTCCCATTGTATTCTAGACTGGTCTTCTTGAACTAAGAGATCTGCCTGCCTCTGCCTCCTCAAGTATTGGGACTAAAGGCTGCCCAGATGATAGCTTTTCATGTAATAATTTGCTAATATCCTTTGCTTTCTGCATTCTGTGTTACCCATTTGCAGGTATAATGATCTGAGAGGTGAAGGATTCCATAGCCTTGGTTGACTTTCCCTAATCCACAAGTCTCAAATCTACAATGTTGAACAAGCAAACAAACAATCAAAAACCCCAAAGCCTTCTAAGTACCATGCAATGTGATGAGTGGGCAACACCACACCACGAAATTCTTTCATGTACAAAATTATGCTCAGGCTATATACGTAAGATGCATGTGAAGCATAAATTACTTTCGTGTTTAGATTTGGGTCCTCAGTCCAAGTAATACAGACTTTGAAAATATCTGAAATAATAAATAATTCTGTTCCCAGGTGCTTAAGATAAGTCAAACTCAACCTGTGTGCTCTGGTAGTAGCTTTCTAAATGGTTGGTTCTGGATGCTAAACCGACATTTTAATATATGTTTTTAGTTATTTAGTAAGGTAAAAATATTTGTATTGTGTGTGTGCGTTCGTGTAAATATGTAGATGCTTCTGTGCCGGGAAGGTCACAGGACAACCAGTGGGAGTTGGTTCTGACCTATGGGTCCTGAGATTGAGCTCAGGTTGTCCTGCTTCATCTGGTGCCTTCACAGGCCCGTAGGCCTTACCCTTCATGAACAAACAAAAGTCATGGCGTGCTTCAGCCATAGAGGTGTTGTTCTAGGAATGCCACGGATGCGGCACAGCCCTGCCTGGGATCGCAGTACCGTGCTCTGGGGACTGCTCTTCAGAAGGGCCTTGGAGAGAATTGCCTCTGCTTTGCTTGAGTGCTGTGCCTTCTGTGTGACTTACGTGCTGACCAGGGCTGCTCAGGAAATTCACCCTCTGGCTTCCCTGGGCCTTCTACCCATCCTTTTCCTTCTTTTAATTACCATTTCCTCCCTCTGAAAGCAAGGAAATGTTCATTATGACCTTCACAAAACTATCAAAAAGATAACATTCTGTTTAGCTTCCTGCCTCCATTTATCAGTAGTTCTGGCTACATTCTTTGGATGAATTTAATACCAATAGTTAAAGTGTATTTTTGCATAAATCACTGTTATTTTCAAATTCTCTCTCTACTACTCTTATGTGTAATTAAGAAAATGCTGTAATAGTATTTCCTCCTTAACTAAGTGCAGACTAATGCTTGGGAATGAGAATGGAATCTAAGATGTACATAAATATAAGAGAGATCAGCAAATTGGTCCCCAGCGCTCAGCCAATATTAGGTTGGTATAAATTTAGACTCACTGTTTGGAAGCCTAACTCATTACTTTAAGATCCAAATTCTCTTTCTCTCTCTTTGTATTCTGGTAGCTTTCACATGAAAAGTTCAGTGCATTCAACTCAGGCAACAATTATTTCTGATGAGACCTGAACAGGAGGAAAGGGGAGGAGGGTGGGGATGTGGTTAGAAAAGGAGCACAATGAATGGCGGAAGTGCTGTTGTCCACATGTGTGTGCATGTGTGTGCATGCCTGTGTGTGTAGACAGGTGAAAGGAATCTGGCGAGACTTGGCCATCAGTGCCCCGGCTGAGTCGCTTCTGTGACTAGCCTGCATCTTTTCCTAGTCTCACACAGGAAAGGCTGAAAAATGGAGATTTTTCTCTATAGTGTTAAAGTCCATTTTCTTTCCATCCTCCAGTCTCCCTGAAGAATCTAATCTAATAGGAAATTTCTGATGAAAGTTCCAAGCTCATTTCCCACCTCTCCCCAACTCTAACACTGCCTTTCATCTGATCACCAATACGGAATTGTCACTTCTGAGGTTCTTTTCTGAAACCCTTCATTGTCCTCGAGCTCTCTGCACTGTGTAACAGACCTGAGGGCTGCAGCATTCTCTGTCTTAGCGTCTGGCTTCTCCTGGCAGATATGAAGCCTTCCATATCACCTGGGACAGACTGAGGGCAGTCTGTCTTGCCGCCACTGGCCCTGGAATGGTGTGTGCCGGCCTGTATGCAGTGGTCAGTGGAAGGAGAGAGACTGGCTGAGGGCCGTGTGTGTGGCCTAGGACCTGAATGAATCTGAAAAATTCCGAAGCTCAGCAGAGGGAAGCAGGAAGTAAGAAGCTTGCAGGACTAGGAAACAGTCTTTGGATATTGGTCTCTGGGTTTCAGTAGTGCCTGCTATTGGTTGCTAAGTAACTGTACGCTCTTATCTGGTTGGGAATGGATTCTCCACAGCGTTCTTGGGAACTTATGACAGTGTGACCTTGTCTGCATTTGGCAGTGTTCAGGAGGTGTCCTGCGTGCCCTGTAGACTCTGTTATTACCAGTACAGCATCTATGTGCCCTGTGCTTCTTCCTCTTAGCTCCAGACTTAAATTTATAACTTTTTCCAAAGACAGCAAGAAACATAATCTTAAAGGTGGTGTTTCCCAGCATACAATATGTGATACTTCTTCCATAAAAGCATATTGATTAGGGGCTGGGCAGATACCTTATCAGTACAGCGCCTGCCACAGAAGCACCAGATGAGGTTGTGAGCTCAGTCCCCAGCCCCACATCTCAGTGGTGGGTGCACCACAACCCCAGCTGGTCTAGACAGACTGGTAAGCCGCGGCTTCAGTGAGAGACCCTGCTTCAAAGAAAGACACCCCATGGCAATCTCTGGCCCGCACGCACGCACGCTCCCCCACACCACCTACTGAAGGACTGCTTGATTTTCTTCCCTGACATGGCACTGGGTTGTCTTGGTGGACACAAGTTCAGGACATTTGTAAAGACATACTTTGCCTTTTAACATTTAACTCCCATTGAGTTTTTTTCTTTTTTTCACTCTCTGTGCCAGAAACTTAAATTGATTCCAGTTGTTTAAAAGAAATGTGTATTTTTCTTCTACACATTTTAAGGGGAAAATATTTAATGTATTTTCCCTAGACTAAACCAAAACCAGATTCTTTTTCCAGGAGGGTATGTATGGACAACTGAGTGCTTACTTTGGAAGCTAAAATAACATTATACTGGATTTTGGAGAAGTGCAGTGATCTCATGCTTCTGTGCCTCCAGGGAAGGAGGAAATCTTCCGTCAGCAACTGGAAAAAGAAGAATAAACCCAACAGCTCTCTTGCACAGATTTGTGATAGAAAAGCTGTACAGTTTTGTGTAGAAGCAGTGTAGCAAATTATATTAGTCAGTGGATATGAATTGCCTTTTTAAAACAAGAGAATATTCATGACATTTTTCTGTCTGAAGATAAAATAGTTCCCTTTATTGTGGAATCACAATCCTTCGGTCTGGAAACTTTGGAGAATTAGATTATTTTCTGCCTAGTGCCAAGCTCCTGTAGGGCAAGCATCGCAATGTCTGCTTCCTATTCAGAATGGCCAAGGCGCGGGCTGGAAGCAGTGCCAGTCCCTTAAAAAACAGGCAGGGCTGCAATGCTGTGGGCTGAGAGCTGAGGGGGAGGGTCAGTGCCAGCCCCTTGATAACAGGCAGGCCGCAGTGCTGTAGGGCTGAGAGCTGGGGGGAGGGTCAAGAGAAGTCCTTGCCCTTTGCAATTGTGCTGCCCCTTGATAAAACCCACTCAGAGCGACAGAGCTGTTGTGATAACAGGGATTATCTCCTTGGGATTTCCCTCGTCTCGCTCACTAGAATGACATGCAGAGCATGCACCAGTGCTTCTGTTGCAAGCGTTGGCCTGCCGCCAGAACGCCTGCAGCCCAAGTTCATGGAAGCCCTGCACGCTGACCCACCCGTTCAGAACCTGTTGGGAGAGCCTCATCTTCCCAGGGACACAGTGTGGTGACGCTGGGGGTTCAAGATCAATGCCCCGTTTAGAGCTGGTTCAGGAAGTCCCACCAGCTGTCCTGTAAGGGTAATTAACACATTTCTCTCAATTATGCATGCTGGTGGAAGAATTTCAAACATTTGGCTGGATAACAAATCCAGCCCCTCTGTTACAGAAAGGTCATCCCTCTGGCCATCTGGGTATTTACTTTTCTTTAGAAATGAGCTTCATGGAATTTTCTGCTGGTGGGGGCGGAATGGTGAGGACAAAGGGACTTTTCTAGTAACACTGATACTGTCCCACACTCGGTACCGCCCAACCTCCACACCAGGAGTCCCAGACCTTACACTTACCCTTGTTGCTCTTTATTACATTATTAACGCACGTCATGTTTGGCCTGGACACCGTCATGACAAAAGTAATCGCGATGACTCTCAAGTTGTGCTGTGGACCTGTGCAGCGCAGTCTTTCCTTTAGCTTTTTGTGTTCCAAGGCTGTTGCCTGAGGGACACCGAGAGGCCCCAGGGCCGCACATTCAGGGCCCTGCGTCCAGTCAGATGGAAACCCCGAAATGAATTTGGGCATGGGTCTCACCTACTAACAAGGCAAGCAGGACACAGCCCGGGGGAGGAGATGCTGTGGAGGAGGGGACTAGGAATATATGGGGGGTGAGGGTGGCGGTCTGAAGAGGTAGGTGGAGCAGGAGGGTAAGGCAGGCAGCAAGGGAATCTGGTTGAGGAAGGGAAGGAGCTGTTATATTTGGAACCTGAATGTAATGGGGGGGGGGTGCTGCAGGGAAAGAGAGTCAGGTGGGAATCACTGATGATGGAGCAAACTAAATGAATATTTATACGAACCCAAATTTAAGCGAGCCTAGGCTGCACAGCACTGCATTCCCACAAATTCTATGTTCTCGCATGGAGTCGGGTTTGTGGAGTTTTATAGGGAAACAAGAGAGTTATAAATCAGGGGTTTGAAAACACATTAGGGGGCCCTCCGGAAGGGAGAATCTCTTCTGTCGGCCTCAGATACTGTCTGATGACATTCCTAGCTACAGTGGAAGCCAGTGGTCAGCTAAGCTAGTAGATGCCAAAAGGTTTTATCTGTTTGCCGAAGGATGTTAGTTCTGACGCACAGGTGGGCACAGAATGGCTACTTGGGGTGGAGGGAGCTAAGATAAAATATAATTAGATGCTGGACCTGAAACATCTCAAACACCTACACACACACACACACACACACACACACACACACACACACACATCTAATCGATCAGTCTTTGCAGAAACAGCCTCTTTCCAAGAATTTTAAGCACAATAACCATGAGAACAACACTTTAAAGCAGGGTTGGGAAGGACCCTGAATGCCAAAGAGGTGAGTCTGGAAATGAATTTGTTTGCAGCAAGGAAGAGTTTTTGAACTTTTGTGATCACTAAAGAGTGAAATACACAAACAGTTGCACCTCATGCTTGGTTTAGGGAGACGGGGTCCTTTTCTTTTTCTTGAATGCTTTATCAGCCTATGGTAATTATGTATAACGACAGATTGCATCATGACATTTCCACACAGGCACCTTTTATGTATTTCGGTAACGTTCTTCCATTCCACACCACCGTCTCCTGTCCCCCTCCCACTCCAGCTGTTTTGGAGCTGTTTTTCAGCTAGTTCCTTTCTACTTTGCTCTGTTTTCAGGGTTGGCACCCAGTGAGTCCATGCTCCTGCAGGAACATGGGTGAAAGGTTGTTTATGGGGGTGAGGACTCCTCACCAGTGTCCTATAGAACTGAAGTAAGTGGAGACGGTAATTCACAGAAATAAGCAAGTACAGCAGGGCCACTGAGGTGAGTCCTAAGTGCAGTGTCCTCACTAAGGGGGCATTTGGACAGTTTATGCATGCCTCTCTCCGTGTCCCTATGGATAAAGTGTGGTGTGAAAACACAGAGAGAAGACACCATCTACAAGCCCAGGAGAGAGGCCTCATATCCCTCAGAAGGAACAAACCTGCTCATTTCTCGGCCCCTGAAATGTAAGTCGATCCTTTCTCCACAGGATGTAAGCCTATCCATTTCCATGGCCCAAGCCACTCAGCGCTTTGCCCCAGCAGCCTGGAGATGCTGGTAGAGTGACTAAAGTGAGCAAGAATGGAACCACGTGGGCCTCGATGGGGGTGGCAGTGAGGAGCCAAAGGGGAGGGGAATATGGAGAGTGTCACAGAGCTACGCTTCTCTGAGTGACAGCAGCAATGTCAGGTCAGGGAGAAATGCCAAGGGACATGTTCTGGCTCCAGGCCTCCCCAGTGTCCCTCTGGATGCAGGATTGCAGGAACCGTGAGCCATCCTAGACTGTGTAACCAGCAACATACAGTGCCAAGTACAGGGTTATACACTGGATGGGAGAACTTTTAAAACTCAGCATCTTTTTTTTTTTTTTTTAAGGAACAACTAAGTAGGAAATCGACCCAAGGAAAAAAAGAAACCTATTCCAGGTCACCTGAGATGAACTCATTATTGGATTTGAACTTTAGCTCTGAGTTTCCTGGCAGTTAAGGCAAAAAGAACAACATGTGCTTATTGTCTGATAAAAATCAGTGTAATATGATTAGCTCTTGAGGAAAACACGTAGATGGGCTGAGTGCTTGTGTGAGGTTACACTTGAGAATGCACCAATTCAAAATGCATTAAGAGCCATGCAAAAATCCATACTCTTTAATCCAGTAATTCTACTTATACCACGGAAATCTGAAAAGTAGAGAGGCAGAGGCGGGAGACAGGAGTGTGTGTGTGAAAATGCTTGTCCCAGAATCATTTGTGAAAGTGCAGAACTGGAAAGAACAGAATAGGGAAAATAGTCCCTCAATGACTGTGCATTTGTTCAAGCACCTGTAACACAGATGCTGTAGACAAGCCTGTCCAGCAACAGAGAGAAACAGGGCTTACGGAGGCTCATTAAGAAGGGTCGGCAGAGGGCCTGGGTCTAGATGGCTTGCTCATTAAAGTGCCAGCTTCAGAAGAAGCCTATGGACCCAAGCTCCGATTCCCAGCACCCACCCAGGAAGTAGAGCACCGTGTCACATGACTGTAATCTGAGTTTACTGGCCAGCTGATCTTGCCCAACTAGTGAGTCCCAGGTTCAGAGAGATTCCATCTCAAACGGCATGATGGAGAGCAATAGAGGAAGACGCTTGTCATCAGGCTCAGGCCTCTGCACTCACAGTTAGTTGAACACACACACACACACACACACACACACACACACACACACGCACACACACGCCAGTCAGGAGATAAGATTGTGTTTATCAAGATTAACATTGTATAACAGTGTGAACTGTATCAAAGGAGAATCCTCAGTTGGCAGTAACCAGGAGAGAGCTTAAGGGGAGGTTCACGCCACACGCCATATTTCCCCGTTTTTGTAATGGGGAAATTTTTAAGGTTAAATTCAAGAAAATGAACCAGTTCACATTGTTGAACTTTACATTTAAGTAATGTTTATAGAATTATGTTTTTAATTAAAAACAAAGAGGAACATTTCAGAAACACAAAAACAGCAAACTGAAATTATATTATCTGGAGCGTGCTGTAAATGGATTTCTTGAAATAGCTGTTGAAGCGGGCATCTGATGAGGTGTCACGGTGATCCTGACCTTCCCGTGTTTCTAGTCTCCACACTTCGGATCAGACTTTCAGGGGAACTTCCAGGTACCAGTGTTCTCTTGACTAACCTGTCCATTCTCCTTTTTCTATGCCACTCCCCATCATATTTCTCTGAAGTAAGGAAAAGGTCTTTTTTTTCCTTCTGTCTGTCTGACTGCAAATAGTTATAACCAGTAATTCACTGTAAGCGTTGGCCTGAAGTACTGGAACTTTATACATTTTCAAAGCACCACAGCATGTAAGTACATTCTAGAGAAGACTCTGCCTAAGCAATAGCTTGAAGAGAAATGGAACATAGAAGAAAAGTTTGGTGTGCATGTCAAAAACTGCTCCATCTTTGGGCAGAGTTCTTCCAAGTGCGGGAAAACAGTTCACTGCCATACACAGTAATAGACCTGGGGGGAGAGGGGGAGTCACTTCAACTGTTGGATTAAAAGACAGTCATACAATCCAGTATTCTCTCATGATCAAAACAAAGACGTTTCTCATCTCCCTGCAACACTTCTGAGAGGTTCTGAACTCAGAACGTCTGAGTTCTTTCGCTAATTTCAGGGGCTCTTTGGATCATGAGTTCTGCTGTTTCCTTCTACTCTACCATCTTTTACTGGAGGCAAGTGATTAACAGATTTGTTTGCACTGCATTTTTAATGGTGTCTGAGTTCTTTTCATTGCAACAAGCCATGGTCCAGAGAAAATAGGAAAAATACCTCCAAGCAATGAGTCCACAGTGGAAGGACCTTGCAATGTCTCCTCTTCACACTGTTCTTAAATAATTTGTGATTTGTTCTGACCAGAGCCAGCGAGTTTAGAATTCAGAATCCCTAGAGTTAGAGTTTAATCCCTAGTTTAGAGTTTAGAATCCCTATCACTAGGGAGCTCACAACTAACATTCCATTTTGACATTATTTTTCACTTGTGGGTTTTTGAAATTTTAAAATTTCTTTTTAAACATTAATTTTTTTTCTCTGAACTTCTACCTGCTGTTTTCACCATCTCTAGAAGGAAATATAGCTTCTAGAAATCTTAGGATTTCAGTGCTGTAAAGAAACATGATCATGGCAACTCTTATAAAGGGAAACATTTCGCTGGGACTAGCTTATAGTTTCAGAGGTTTAGTCCGTTATCATCATGGCTGGAAATAAGGCAGTGTGCAGGCAGAACTCTCTAGAAGAGCAGAGAGTTCTACATGTTGATCTGCAGGTAGCAGCAGAGACTGTGTGCCACACTGGGCACAGCTTGAGCACAAGAGACCTCAAAGCCTGTCCCCACCCCCATCCCCCACCCCCATCAGTGACTCACACACTTCCTCCAACAAGGCCACACCCACTCCAATAAGGCCACACCTCCTAATAGTGCCACTCCAAACACATGAGTCTATAGGGGCCATACCTATTCAAACCATCACAATGATTAGATTTGAATATGTATTTAGTGTCTCACAGTAGAATGAGTAACTTTGGAAGTTGTCTTTGCCACAAGCTATTTGTCTGCAGCTGCTCTTTGGTGGCACGTGTGAACAGGTAGCCCAGTGAGAAAGCACCATCCAGTGGAGCAGCCATGCTCAATAAGAGGAACAACTGGAAACCAGAGAGAAATAAATTCTAGAAAATTCTACATGTATACATGGCAAAAGAGGTAAATTCCCCATGCTTTGGGACCTTGCACTTGAAAGTGGACATCATAGTCCCAACCCCCAGATTCTTTGAGTCCGGTGGCCCTTTCTCAGCCTTATGCTTGCCAGGCTAATGGCTCATCCCATGTATTAGCTTAAATCCTAAAAACAGAAGCTGTGTTATCAGGCCTGACTACTCTGCAGCAGTGTTCATGATCCTGCTTTTCCTTCCTGCACATTTGTGTCCCCTTGGGGCTCTGCCTCCTCCCAGCGGACAGAGCAGGAAAAAACTGAAATGGTAATGAGATAATGGAGCCCTGTGGCAAACTGGAACCTGAGGGGACTTGGGGGTGTGGCGCAACTGGTACAGTGTTTGCCTTGCACACACAAAGCCATGGGCTCCATCCCAAGGGCCACATAAACCAGGGTGTGGCCATATGAACTTGTTCATACTAGGAAGCAGGAGGTATAGGCAGAAGGATCAGAAATTCAGGGCCATCCTTAGCTGTGTAGGGAGGCCAAGGCATGAAATCCAGAGTGAAAGAAAAGAATAAAATGCTCAGCAGAGGGATGAAGGTCCAGGTCAAGGCTGCATTGGCCACTGAGAGCTACATGGTGGGGACAAAGCCATCCTTCTGTATGACAGAGCAGAGAGGCACCCTGGGCACAGAAACAGCACCGCCATCACAGTCTGAAATCACAAGAGACCTTCCCCAGGTGCTTAAGGCTGAGAGGAGGCTTTTGGGGAGCTTGCTCCTGTCAAGAAGGAGATCTGGAGAGACATAAGGGCTGGCATCCTGGAAATATGGAGGCCAATGCCTCCGGGCTCCCTGTATTTAAGCCTTGAAGACTCTCATAGCTCTGACCCGCTCCTCCATCACAAGGGCAGTGCTAAATGGAGTTCTGTATGAGATCAGCAGTATTTAGCAATTGCAAGTTTGACATAATGCACTTCCTCATAATTTATTAAAGTTGCTAATACATTTAAAAAAATATGTGAAGAACATGGAAGCCTCCCGGTAATTCAGTGCAGTGCATTAACCCTCCATTGATTTTTGCATCTCACCAGAGTGAAAGCCAAAGCCTCCTGATGACTGGTGAGCCCCATCCTCTGGGCGCCTTACTCTCCTCACCCATCAGCCCAGTGGTGCGCCCTGGTGGCTATTCCAAGGTCGTCGAGGCCTCCAGAATCTCTCAGGGCCTGTTCTTGTTTACATCCTTCTTGACCACTGCAGCAAAAAAGTGGAAACAATCCTCAGTCACACCTCTTAGGCCTCTCACACTGCCTTTTCCCCCTACCATCATTTTATACATATATATTTGTGTGTGTGTGCAGGTGAACATCCATTTGTATACAAAGATCGCAGGAGAACATCGGACGCCTTCCTTAACCATTTTCCACCTTATTTGTTGAGACAGGATCTTCCTTAGAGCCTGGAGCTCACTGAGTCAGCCACACTGGCCAGCCTGCCAGCCCCAGGGTGTCCTGTGTCCACTCCCCCCACAGCCAGCTTTGTGTGGGGCCAGGATCTGAACTGAGGCGTTCAAGTGTGCAGCAAGCACTGTGCTGACTGAGACATCCCGCAGCCTCGCTGCTTGTTTCATTAATGGATCCTGTAGAATGTCTGTCCTCCTGTTTTAAATTTAAGTTCCAATTAGACAAAACTCTTACATTGTTTCATTCCTGCCTTCTCTCTGATGCTGAGAACAGCACCTGCCATAGACCACAGTCAAATACGAAATGAGTGGATGGATGGATGGATGGATGGATGGATGGATGGATGGATGGATGGCAGGTAGATGGATGGATGGGTGGGTGGGTGGATAGATGGTTGGGTGGGTGGATGGGTGGGCAGCTGGCTGGATGGATGATGGGTGGGTGGATGGATGGGTGGGTGGATGGGTGGATGGATGGGTAGACGGATGGATGGATAGATGATGGATGGGTCGGTGGATGGATGAATGTATGGAGACTGGACCTGGTAGCATAGTCACTAAGGACACTACTGTTGGAATCAACTTGCTGTCAGTTTCTCTCACTGAAATAGTCAGCAGCTTGAAGACCAAGGTGGGAAATCTAGTATCCAGGGAGGAAGGTGGGGACAGGGCATGAGGAAGTTTGGGCTCTTGGCCTTGTAGAGAACTGAATCAGAATCTTTACTGTATCACCCACAGCTCTGAGACCACTGACAAGCTATTCACCTTAGGCTATTTCCTTTCCAGCCTTAGCTCATGCCAGATGCAGAACAGAGATGAGGGCACAGGATCCCAAGGTTGTTGAAAGAAACAGAAGCTACATATGTACAGCACAAAGCATAGAGGAAACCTTCATTAAAGTGAAATGCATGTTCCTACTTAAAAACATCTGCATTAATGTGTAGAAGGTTGCATTATTGATCAAGTGGGAACCACTATCCTTGTTGGCAGTTTTACATTGAATCTATTTAAAAAAAAACTTTTGGCACTAATATCTTTGGTGTGATGAAGGATAGATCATTATATACACAGTTTAAGGACATTATATACAGTATAAGGACTGTCAAATGCAGAGCAGTAGCCTTCTTTGTTCACCCACAGGGCTTACTCACTACCCAGAGTTTATGGGGCTCTTACCTTGGGAAATATGTCTTTCAAAAACTCACCTGAGCCTTCTGCTCCTTGCTGTAGGCTATTCCTGGAGGCTTGAGTGAACATCTGCTTGTAAGGAGCTTAGGGGATATCCAAGATGGCATTGAAAACAGTGGGCATCAGGGGTCAGGTGCCATCCAGACGTGCCAGTTGTTTGAGAAGTGCCCAGAAGGACAAGTTGTTTTCTCAAGAACTCTAGGGGCTGGGTGGGGAGTCAGTCAAGTGGAGGACAGTCAGCTGAGCTAGACTTTTCATAGAGAGGCACCCTCCTCCTCCCAGGCGTTAGTCGCCAGTAAGCGAAACACTGATGGATGTCTAAATGGTCCAAGTGTAAGAGTAACCACAGTGTTTTAGGCAGTTACTCCAGGTTTGCAGCCTGAAATCTGGGGCCTCAGTTTTGCCCTAAGGGGGCAGCCCAGAGCCTGTCACAGGCACCTTCAGCTCTAGTAAATAAAAGAGACCAGAGCAGCCTGTTAGGGTTGTTCTCTCTGATGATTAGTTTGATGTATTAAAATCTAACCAGATGTATAAAATGTACTCCATCACTTTAATTGAATTTGTAAAGATGTATGATTTATGGACCATTACATGGCGCTTCCGGCTAATGTTAGGCTCGCATGTAACTTATCACTACATTGCCTCTCCTCTCTGTCCCCATGTCTATAGATACAGGTCTGTCCATCTTGAGTTCCTTGTGGATGGGAGCATCTTTCTTTTCATCCTTGTCTGCCCTTGGACCTAGCATGGTTCCAGACTCACAGCAGGAGCCAGCGATCTGTATTCAGAGCAGGTGCTTGAGCTAGACCGAGTGAGATCAGATCTGGGACCTTCCCCTCGCAGAGTGTGACCTTGGGCAAGTCAGCCTTCATGCATCTTGGCTCCCACACTTGAAACTGAAAGTAAAAGTAAGCCACACAGGCCAATCACGGACCCTCGTCAGATCGTTTCTGTGAGCACTTAGCACCCTGCATGCCGCATTTCAAGGTTCCAGTCAATACTGAAGGGATGGTAACCAAGAGGGCCTTCCGGTCACTGCTGTGGCCCTACCTTGGCTCTGCCTCTCGATATGTGTATTCTTAAGGGTATGAGCCACAGTCTGTGCAGGACCTGGTTCTTTCATCTGTGGAGGTGTCTCCATCTCAACTAAGGAAAACATTGAGCATAGGATCTAGCATGTAGCTGAAGAGAATCATGTAATAATTTTAAAAAACAGTATATTCAGCCAGGTTTGCTGAATGTTACAGGCATCGCTGCCACGTACATGTATATGGGTATGTTTGTATACATGATGCTCTTTTCCAAAACTATTATACTCTTTAATAATGGATCCATTCCGTTTACAAATACATCAGTTTGACAGGTAATTCTGGACTGTTCTCAGTCAAATATCCAACGTTAACAATGGATGGGTCACATTTAGAGTCTGCTAGGAAAATTGGCTCCAGTTCACCCAGAAGTCTGAGGAGGGAGAGGAAGCGATGTGCTGCTCTGGACCCATGAGAAGTTAGCTCTGTTCAGCTGCTGGTGAGGAGCACAGGTGTCCAGGGCCATCTCAGAGAAATAGGAAAGAGTAGAAAGTCCGAGAAACAGCCGCAGGTTCCTGGGTCGAGGCGGGCCACAGCAAGAGCAGTCCAGCTGGACTTTGAGGAACTAAAAATCAGGGCTTTCTGTGGTAGGCAAGTTCCCCACACCTGATAGCAAAAACAAAAGAAGCCGCATGGAATGTTCAGACATGAGATCTCCGCTAATCTCCGCTGTCCAGGGTGTAAACATGGCTAATGGGAGGCAAAATGTTGTAGCTGAGAAGGAAGTAGCCTTGTACTTTTCTAAACTGGGATCAACATCAGCCAGGACAGAGATTCAGGGTCACTTCCGGGTCATGCTGTCCTGGGAACTTTAACCTACCAGAGGTCAGGATCAGGAGAAATTAATGAGTCATGTGACTGCAACAGTAGGCAGTGCGTTAAAATGGTGGAGCGTCTTTCCTTTTCTCTTCCCTACCACCATCACTCTGTGCCTCGCTTTACACCTGAGACGGTACAGACCCCTGGCTTCCTGTGTAAAGCAGCCGCACAATGCTGCTCGAATATACCTGTTGGCCTCCCCTCCCCCCTCACTGGAGGGTTCCCTCCCCCATGCAATTTCAATATCAAGGACCATTTTTATCAAGTCACTCTCTGTAATCAGAATTTAAAAATTATCCCAACATTTCTCTTGGAGAACAGATCTTCAGAGACTCAGTAGGCCTTCCTGAATTACTAATGAGCTGCTCAGTGAAACAATTTTGTCTGTTACTAAAATAAATCTCTCCTATTAGATTTTCCATATGACAAATTGGGTAGCATTCAGACTGACTAGCTTCATTGGTAGAGAATCACTGTACTTGACAAGATTTACAAACAGTAGCCATTTATTTCTAAACAGGCAAGGTGATCTTGTTACCCAAGTTAATTAAAGAAATTGGTTTGTCTGCAGAGCCAGGCTCTGTGGCATGGTGCTGTGATCACCATCCCCAGAGAAAAATACACATTTCTTACAGGTTGTTAGCTTCTCCGGCTGCTGTGACAGGTACTGGGGACAGCATGGCTTAGAGTAGTAGAAATCCATGCTGTCACCACTCTGGAAGTTCACATTTGGGGCCAGCAGCCTTGTCCCCTGAAGCCTCCAGGAAGGCTTGCTTTCTCCCCTTCACTACCTGGTGACCTTAGATGTTCCTAAGGTTTCTGTCTCCTTCCTGTGCCTCATCACGTCTCTCTGTACAAATGTTCCTTATGTGACAAGTAGCTGGAGCTGATGGCATGGTCCTGTGCTCCCAGCTACTCTGGAAGCCGAGGCAGGAGGATCACAAATTCAATGCCTGCCAGAGCAGACAACTTAGTAAGATCTCTTCTCATATTTTCTTTTGTTATAAAAGTCAAGTGAGGGCCAGAAGGATGTAGCTTGATGCTGGACACCTGTCTCGGCCAGGGTATGCACAATCCTTGCTACAAGGAAGGGAGAGAGGGAGGGAGGGAGGGAGGGAGAGAAGGAAGACAAACTAGAGTGGGGCGTAGGGTGGTCCAGGCATGTAATCCCAGCACTGGGAGAGGCAGAGGCAGAGGGATCTCTGTGAACTGGAGGCCAGTCTGGTCTACAAAGTGAGTCCAGGACAGCCAAGGCTACACAGAGAAACCCTGTCTCTAAAAACAAAACAAAACTATATATATATATATATATATATATATAATGTATGTATACAGAGAGAGAGAGAGAGAAAGCACTAGAACGCTAGTCATGCTGGCTCAGGCTCACCTAAGGACTGTGTGTTGCTTAGTCTGAAAAGACCCTGTCTCCAGTCAAGGTCACTTTCACTTTCAGAGGTAATTGCCATTAGGGCTTCAGTATCTTTTTCACAAAAACACAATTCAGTGCAGAATGCTGATCACTGAAATTACGCCCCCCAAAAGTTCATAATCATACCAGACCATAATCCTCTTCTTAAATTAATCTTTCAAATGTTGAGCCAAAACTCTGTCACTGAGGAGTTTCTTCCACTGTCCCCAAGAGGCAGTGAAGAGGGTTCATGTTTTAGTAATGGGGACGGAAATGCATTCTTGTTTGACTTTAGCATGACCTTGGAAAGTGCCTGTAGGTCTCTCTCTGAATCTCTTCCTTACCTTTAAATTGGGGTAACAGATTACAGGAGCACTGTGAAGCTGTAATAGGACACCCTGTGCGAAGACTGCTTTGTAAGGTGTGATGTGAGTGTTCCATTGTGAGTCTCTTAAAAATGGCTCTGCAGAGCATTGATCCTGCAGAGGGGCGATGGCACGGGTCTGAGGCCAGTCTGCCTGGATGGATGCCTAGGTCTGCTGCCTATGAGCTGCAGGGCCTAAGGAGGCTGTTACCCCCACCCCACCCCCGCCACAGTGCCTCTGTTCCATCCCATAAAACAGGGCTGTTAACAGAACCTCTTTTAAGAGCTTGTAGTAAAGATTAAATAGGAGTGATCTTCGAGAAGGGCTCAGAAGCTGCCTGCTACATGATAGGCGCAGTATTACATAACTCTTTGCTATTTTTGTCAAGGACAAGGCCCCGAGTGCAATTCCACCCCAGCTTCTGGAATAAAACAGATGCTCCGAAAACATCTGTGAGATGGATGAAGGGATGGGGCCACTACTAATGCCCCCTCAACCCCCCTGACGCTGCTGTGCTTCTCCAGCCAGTTCCTCAGCCCCTGCTCCCAGGCAAGCCCCGTCCTGCACCTGCCAGCCTGGCTTTTCTGAACAAGGCGCAGGCTCCAGCTGCTTCAGCTGGATCTGTAGGTCCTTCCCAAGCCGCTAAATGATCCAAAGCAACCGAAGGTCTTCTTCTCCTGTGACTCAGCATGAGTGCAGTGTTGAAAAGTCCCCCTACTTTATTTCCCAATATTTCTTCCTTCTCCCCGCATCTGCATCTTTCTACTGTCCCTCTTTAGCCCACCCCTTTCCCTTAGCACTATCCACATGACATCCAAGCCTCCTCCCTCCTCTTTCTGAAAGTGCTCCCTCCTCCAGTATAAGACACAACCATGTTCTATGACTTTGTCACAGATATGTTTATCAGCAGGTGTGCTATTCAGACCAGTTTACGTTACACACCTACTTATTGGACCTCAGCGAATCAAGTTCAAGGAAGCGCTCTGTTGGAGGCTTCCTGCTAGGCTGAGTTTAACTGTGTGATGGCTGAGACCCTGCCCTGGGCAGGAGTGGCCAAGGGGAGTGGTCAGAAGAGTGGCAAGATACTTGAAAACAGCAGGCTGTGACAGTGGCTATGCTCTGTCTAGAGCAGTGTTTCCTGTGTTTTAACAAACGGCACAGACACATCTGTACATACTTGCTAAATATCAGCCTTTAAGGCTGTCTATCTGGGTCCAAGTTCCAGGAACCAGCCTCCGCCTGACCAGGGGGCACGAGGACAGGTGATTCACCAGACAGTAGCCAGCTCAGTGGGAAAGCAACTGCAGCAGCAGGTAGGGTTCTGTAAAGTCGTGTGCCTCTGTGTGGGCAGCACATCCTGGGAGACTGAGTGGCCTCTGGAGTTGATAGTGACTGGTGACGCGAGCGGCAGCCAGTGTTAGCCAAGCACTTTTTCTCCAAATAGCTGCTCGCTCCTTACTCTCTCTCAGGACCCTGCACCCTCCGTTGATGATCTGACTAAGATTGTCACAGCAGCGTCCAGCCCTCGCTGCTGAGGCTGGCAGGCAGGCTCCGGATATCCGACCCACAGTGGCATTCACTGCTCTGAATCTTCTGTGTGTACCTGTGTGTTCATATGTGTGTGGATGCTCATGCATATTCATGAGTACGAGAACATGTGGAGTCCAGAGGACAGCACCAACTGTTGTCTGCCTTGTATATACATACACGGCGTGTCTGACTGGTCTAGGCAGGCTAGCCGCGGCTCTGTGAGGAGCCACCCATCTGTCCCCACGTCCCCAGCGAAGCCGTGCCATTGTGCCCAGCTTCTTACCACTCTCACACTTAATTACTTCATTCCATGGAGTGTGACACATGAGAGGGTTAGTACATACGTGTGAAAACAGGGAAGGAAGGCTGCTGGCCGCATTCACTGCTTGCCACTGTGTGACAGGTTGGTGCTGTGGGCGACACAAATGACATACCAAAAGAGCCTCCCCGCCCCCACAGGAAGAACCCTAGAGCTTGCTTTGAGTAGTCCTTCATCCCTGGCACTGCACACATTAGTGTCAGGAAAAGCCACACTCCGATGCTGGACAGGTTTCTTCCTCGGTTGGCCTGTAGCATGGTCTACACTAACGAACATCCCCGTGGGCCTCAGAAACACTTACATTTTAGTGAAAAAGAAAATAGAGGTGGAAAAAATTTCACACGAGGCATTTGCTGCCCAGAGATTTGTTTCCCTGAATCTCTGGAGAACTCAGGGGTTATTTTTGGTTTCACTGATTTCTCCTTACTGGCAGGTTTTCAGTTCTAACATAAAATGAGGAGGAGGAGGAGCAAGCACAGCAGTGAAGACAACAGTGAACATTCTTCCCCACCACGTGGCACAGCACTGTGGGAAACCAAGGCTGCCGAGCAATCAGAATTCATTTCAAGAAACCGTGCTCACATAGGCTTCGGGATGCCAAGTGCAAGCAACTCGACTCTTTGTTCTTGATTTATTATTTTAATGTCTTATTTATTTAAAATTGTCGCTAAAGTAAAGGCACGGGCCAACACCACTAGTTTCCGAAGGAGCGGGCCGTTCCTTGGCGTTCAGTGAATGAGCTGTGGTGTGCCTCCAGAGCACACCTGAGACAGACAGCCTCCATCCTTCGCCTGCCCCCACCCCACCGCCCGCCCTGGAGTAACACCTGCCGAAATGCAGGTGCAGGGAGCAGCTGTGCCGGCCTTCAGCTCCTCCAGATGAGGGCTCTAGCCCTCTGGAGCAGGCAAACTGGCCTCACGCCACAGTTGGTGTAGGTAGCAGAGTGACACCTGTAGGGCTTTCTGGGAAGGGACACCTTCGTGTCCCCAACCCTACTGTTGCTTCTGCTCTGCTGAGCTCCAGCTGTGCTGTCAGTGCTAGAGGCGCAGCTGGAGCTGCTAATGACTACCTCCTAGCATTTGTGGGTTTTCCTTTTACTTGTCAGCCTCCACTGCAAATCTTCCTCAGCGCTTCCTGCACGCTTCCTCCAGATTAGAGAAGGGACAGAGGAAAAGCAGCGTGTCCCAGAAGAGAGACAGTTGCAAATATCCCACTTTAATTTCTTCAATAGGTGTGACAGTTTTGCTGTTTACCAGGAAATCATTGCATATAAAGTCTATAGAAGATGAACTGGGTTATAAATTGAAGCAAGCCTCAGGCAGAAAGGGCTGGTTCTAGGTCTGTGCATGGTGCCGGCACCAGGAGCAGTTGTTCATCTTGATGGAGGTTCTGGTTATCATTTACTTCCAAACCAGCAGCTTCCTCTAATCCCAGCACCCTGGGTGCTTTTATTTCCTCTGCAGTACTGTGTGGCTGGAGCTAATAATACAAGAACTCATTTGGCTCAATTAGTTTATTTAAATTCTAAAGAAGGCTAAGAGCCTGATGTGTCACTTTCCTTGAGCAGAGCTGTTTTCAGTCCCCTAGTTAATGTCATACATGAAGTCTGATGTAAATAACCATTCCATTCCCACACTTCCACTTGTCAGAGCTCCAATCAAATGTGAGACTTGCTCTGGCTTCCCTGAATAATGGCCCTGTAAAAGGGCAGCCCTCCACCCCATCACAGCCAGTGTCCGGCCCCCAACACCCTCACTTCACAAATGATGACAGATTTTGAGACTACAGAGAAATCGAGGCTGTAAACATCAGGCCCCCTCAGACAGCTGAGCCTCTTTGAAAATAGTCTGTCGAGGGGACAAGGGAGGGGGCTACAGCTGGGATACAAACAATAAAAAACAGACAAAAACTGAAAACTTCCTAAATATCACACACTAATGACCTGCTGAGCTACATCCGCCACAGAGATCAGGATGGCGCTCTGTCAGAGGAGGGCTTTCAGTTTGGAGCTGTGTACACGGCTGGCACTTAATAAATCCTTCTAGTCCCAGTCGATTTGGACTCAGTCTTTTGCTGCCAACGTTCCTCACACCTGGCTGTACCAATGTCTCGTAACTCTCAGAACACTGATGGACCATGGCCAACAGGCGTCCCCACAACCACCTTTTACTGTAACTGTTGGCTTACGTGGCTTCTTGTTTTTACCCGATTGGGAGGATTCAAGAACAGAAATCAGGAAACCCATACTGAACCTTTTATGTATATTTTTGGCACCACTTCTGCTGACCCTCAGGCCCTGGCCACCGTTAGAAGGCATTGATGCAGGAGAAGAGAATTGCTCTCATTTCGTAGATGAGAAAACCAAGACACAGGCTTTTATAAGGTGTGAGTAAAAGTTCCCACAGCCGTCTGGGGAGGACACCACATCAGGACTTTCCAGCTATAACACTGACTGCTTTAACTCTGGGTGAGTCATGCTGTGGACCAGCCCTGGCAAGTGTCAGCAGAGAGCGAAGACACATATTAAAGAGAGACAGATCTAAGGCGCTTTGAAAAGATCAATATCCAGAGTTGGCACCGGGTGTGAGAGCAGAAGTAACAAAGGGTTAAAGAGCGTGGTGCACAGCCCAGAGGGAAACACAGCTGCAAAGAAACTACACATGCAGGGGAGTAGCTTTGTAAAACTGTGCTGTTACCCACTGAGTACAGAAGGGGTTAATAGTGATGGTGGTGGTAATTATGACAATAAAGCTTACACAGTGCTCACTGTGTGCCAGGCACTCTTCCAGCATTTCCTAGGAATTAGTCTGAGGTTTTGTTGAGAAGCTATGAATTTTAGTAAGAGCATCTATATTTGCAGATGGGAACAATGGAGGCCATGGGTCACACTTCCGGAGTCTACCCCTCCCAGCCCCCCAGCAACTAGGGTAGAGCTGGGTTGTAAACGTGGTGGTCTGGTTCCCAGTCTATTTCTTAAGCCTTAGTTTAAACTACTTCTCCAGCCCACAGAGGGAACTCAGGAATGTAACCCTGGAGCCAGGGGCCCGACTTCCTGGCTGCAGGTTTCAGGAAGCTTGTGGAATGCCAAGAATCCGAGGCTCTGCTGGGCCCAGGGCATTCAGTGTCCCCAGGAACCACTCCCCTCGGCCAGCAGTGTGCTCTGAGGTGCAGGAGTGTCTCTAGTGGCCACTTGGAGGGCACATATCGTCAGCCTTGGATTGCACTGCTTGCCCCCGCCCCGCCCTGTGCTCCACTCAGGCGGACACATACCTGTTGAGAGTTTAGTGGCCAAGCAAAGATGGGAGAGCCAGAGCTCAGCAGAGAGGTTTGGAGTCTGTCTCCCCAAGGACCTTTTAAGAACCCATGAGCCGTCATGAGGCCGAGGCAAAACACAACGAAAATCATTCCTTATCAACTCACTCTTTGTGTTAGGGGTCTATGTTCAAATTGCAGACCCGTTAACACAGGGGCAGTCTTTTACTCCCTGTAATGTTTTCCTTCTTGCCTCCATATTGTCACTGACTTTCTCAATTAGGAGCATACTAGGAAATAATTCTAAAGATTACTTGTTTAAAAAAAAAAAGATCATTTTTAAGAACCCCACTTCTTTCTTATGCTCTTTCTTACTCCAACCTGATTCTGTAGTCTTTTCTTTGCCGAAGCTACAATTGTTCCATCCCCAGCCATATAATTTAATGACCATGTAATTCTGATAGCTCAGGTCTGTTTTCTGCCAGACACCTTACACTTACTTAGCATCCTGCTTCATCCTGCTGCAGATCGGCAGGGACCTCTGCATTGCAACCTGCCCTGGTTGCTTATTTTAGTAAATTCAATTCTGTTTGAAATTCAAACTTTGCTGCAACCGCCACCCCTAATCAAAATCTTCCTGGAACAGAGGTTGTTTGGGGAGGCAGAATAAACCACACAAATCCAATCAGACTTCTTCTAGGACTTTCAAACAAGTCATACCCACAACAATAAAGTTAGTAATGTGAAAATGAATAATCGTGGCCACACTTAAATGGACTATACCGTAAAAATCAGACTTGTTAATCTCTTGCTTAAAAGCTTTCAAAGGCGATGGAGACCTTGTCCCTTGCTGCGTCTCACTGTTTTTTGTTTTGTTTTGTTTACCTGCTTGCTTCTCACTTCTTCCTGCTTCATCCTTTCTCACCTCGCCAACTCCTGCTCACACTGGCTTTGGTTTCCAGATGAAAGCACGTGCAGATTCCCGGCTGGCACGTTCCCTCCCGTGGCAAAGCCTCTTTCTCTAGTGTGCTTGTATTTTGTTCCTCCCCAACACATGCAGCAGCACACCACAAACATACACACGTGAACATAACAAATATATAACCACAGATCGTGTGCACTGAACATTCAACACACATGAACACACACAGACACCCACCCCCAACATACACATTCCCTTACGCCCGTTCCCTTACTGGGTTCCTGTGTATCTTTCAGTTCTCGGTTTAAATTGGACTTGTGAAGGAACAGTGTGTCTTGTTTGTGCTTACCTTTGACAAGCTTAGTCATAGATATGTGTTGAGTGAATCCATGACTTGGCCTGGAACCTTACAACCATCTACCATCCCTGCACTTGGCGGGCCCCTCATAGGAAGTGAACAAAGCTTATGCCAGTGTGAGCTGCTGGCTCTGAATCAGTCCTTAGTGTGAGCCCGCTTTGCTGGCCCCAGCCTGGGCAGCAGCTGTCCCTTACTGGAAGACCCTCCAAGGATCCTGAGTGCGGTGCTCCCACCTCCATCGCCCACAACTTTCCAGGCTGGGCTTCGATTCCTGCATCCCCTGAGAAATGTCTCTACCAAGAAGCAAAAGAGAAGAGCACAGAAACAAGGGAAACAGGAAACAAGCCCTAGCAGCCACAAGGAAACGTTGTACCTTTTTGTCTTTATTTTTGGCTAACCTCCGGAGACTGTGTTTGACACCTCGGTTTTGTTTCTTGGTGGTCTACAGAGATGCTTTTGAGTCTTTATACTGACACCCCACCCCAGTCAGCTCCGACAGCCTGCTTTGATAGTCAACAGCTTTTTGTGCCAGGATGCATGTCCTGAGAAATCTTGGGCTTTCAATTTATATTTATAGAATTTTTCTATAAATGGTTTACTGTGTCAGGTAGCTCATTATATTTTGACAGTAGGATTTCCTTTAGGATTTTGGAGTCCTTTAGGGTGTCTTCCTGAAATTCTGTTTCCTAGAGCTCACAGTGCTTGAATTAGAATTCCTCAGATATCCACAGACAACATTCCTTAAAATACTGATGCCAGACAGACTGGGGTTCACGCTGTTGGTTTATACAGGGGTAGTTGCAAAAATACTCTATAGAACTGAAGAGAACTCCAAACACGACATTTGAATAATAACAATTAATAGGTGTTTAGCGTGCTTTGATGTGAGAGTTTATCCCGAAGGGGAAGCAAAGAGCTAATCAGATAGCAGTAAATCTGTGATCTTGCACTTATTCTAAACAAAATACCACACACATGTTCTGCTTTCATGCACATTATGCTTCTCAGAACTTCCTGTGAACCAGATAGCTCTGTGAACTTTATCCTCCTCCTAACTTATTTAGCTGCATAGCAGTGGTAAGAGGAGGAGGTAGTCATTAAAAGAAGAAAATAATCAGTCACTTCACTCCCAGTCACTCCAGTGGGAAGGGGAGGAGCTGAGCTCTGAGCCCACATGTGTGTTTCCTGAGCCCTGCTCCAGGGCACAGACCCTGCTGTCATCGACACTGGCCTGACTCTCAGCCCCAGGTCTTCACACACGTGTTTAGCAGTGTAGTTAGCTTTCGTTCTGCATCCTGTTGTTTCGTGAAGGGTGGTGCTAAGTTTTTCTCTCTCCCCAATTTTAGCTATTGCTGACAGATATCTCAGTGGAGTGGTAAAATCAGCAGAATGAGACCTGGTTTTAAGTTTAGCACCACCCTTACAGAGAGATGACACAAAGTGCCATGGATTCTTCTGATCCCATCTACTCTCCTGTGAAGTAAGGAACCATCTCCGCTGATTCGAGGAGAAAATGAGATAACCACAGATAAATTGCCTGGCACATTGATGATCAATAATATTCTGTACTCAGAGAGTGTATAAGTGAGGACAGTGGGAAATTGGATTAATCCTCATGAAAAGAAAGATTCCTTTATAAACCATGTTCTATCACCAGAAAAATGGTTAATATAGTTCTCCCAGGGTTCCGCTTGTAAGAATGAATTAGCAAGAAAACCGTATTTTCCAGCCAATTGAAATCTGTATGAGAAGCAGCAAAATATCGGATTAGAAGATCAGTGATCAAAACGATAATTATATCCCGAGCAGCCTGCCATCCTGATGCATTGTGGACACTCTGCTGATTTTACCCTCTGAGAATTCTGCTTCTCCAAGCTGCCACTTCCCACCCACCCCCAGGTCTGTGCAGCAGAGCCACCCATGCACGCTCTGAACAGTTTCTTGGGTGTTGTGTACCAAGTGCCCTGTGTGAGAAGTTGGGACTGAGGTCAGCAGGGTGCCTTTAGTTTTATATGAGAAATGTTCTCTGTTGAAGCCCTCTGCACCCGAGGTCATGGGAGACAGCTGTGTTTCCGATCCTTCCTTCACAGGTGACGGAATTCATCTGGACACCTGACATCAGCTGACTCCCTGGCTGGCTACTGCTAAGGTGAAGGAGCAGGGCCATCTGAATGCTCTCCTGGAGATTAAATTTGAACAAACCAGGAGGCTGGGGGATTGTCAAGAGAGAAAAGATAGAGCTATAAAGTAAAAGATGACTGAAATAAATTCAAAGGAACCGTGGGACGCTGGGAAGTCACTAGACCTTGAATAGAACTAAGATTAAGGAATGAAGACAGAAACAATGAAAAGCAGATTTGCCGAGACTCGGCGTGGGCGGGGCATGTTCTGTTAGAGTCCAGTGGCTGCTCCAGCTTCCCTGATGTCGTTGACGTTGGCATGGCCTTACGATGTCTGTCTGCATACAGGAAGCTGAATAGAAAACCCGAAACAAGAACTTGAGGCTAAGAGTCTCATGTTGCTCCTGCTAAGGATTCACAAGATACTCCTTTCCATGCCTTCCCCAAGACAGTGAGGCTCACACTGTTGAGTTAAGCCTCCGGGTGGCATGGGTTGACAGCACAGACCACCAGGACTGAGCCTAGGACTCAGGTCTGCCCATCGCCAGGGCTTCAAGGGGAAATTCTCATGAGAGGAGAAACGAGAGGTGGCAGAAGTGCAGCTGGAGTTAGTGAAAGCAGAGAGAGGGCTCCAGATGTTATGCAGCAGAAAAGCTGTAAACACATTCGTTCTCCAGCTCTCCCAGGCTCGCCTGACGTTTTTTATCTGATAAACAAACCCATGGTCTTTTTGCACAGTTACAGACAGACTAATTCCTTAGGGAATGCTGATATTCCAGTTGACTAGTTAACAGTGCTTTCTCTGGAAACTGCATAACTCACGTGTAGTGTAATTCTCATATGACTGGTGGTTTTGCTCACTTTGGAATTTTGCAATTCCATATGCAAATACTTTTCAGCCCTGCCTGGACACACACCTGTCACCTAATGCAATGCTTTTCCTCTTTTACCGGTGTCCGTGTCCAGAAGATGGCCTAGCCGTGAACACTCCTCACTCTTGGCATCACATCAGTCTCCTGCCATGGGGAAGGGTGAGGAATGGTTGGCAGCTTTGTTTGTGTCAGACTTGAGGTGCTTACCCCCACATATAACGAGTGGTCACCGGTGGGTATCAGTAAGCACTTCCGGAAGCCCATCCCTGTTGCCTCAGCCGCAGCAATGCAAACTGACGTCTTTGGCCAGTCTGGAAAACACACTTAAAACTCTTACTCTTGTCCTCACTGCACGTGTGTGGCAGCCGACTGTTCATATGCTCACATCACTCGAGAGTGTACAAAGCAGTGTACGGCAGCTTCAAGGGTTCTTGGGTTAAGAGAAGCGTGCTCTTCCGATTGTCAGGCCTTCCTCCTTGCTCTCGGCGGGCGTCTCGGTGGCTGTCTAGGCTTCACATAAGGACAGAGGGAAGGAAGGGACGGACAGAGTGAGGCGGAAGGGAAGGAAAAGGACCTTGATAATCATGTAAGCTTTTATTTTGTCATCCTCTCTAACACACACGCATGCACACACACGCACACATGGACACACAGACACAAGCACACAGAGACACACACATGCATGCACACCCATACACACTCACTTGTGCACACACACACACACACACACACACACTCTGCCCTTGCCTTGGAGGAGTGAAAGCGACAACTGTCATTGCTGTCACCACTGCCACCCTAACCCCAAACTGTCGGTGTTGCAGGGCCGCTGTTCCAGAGAGAACTGCAAGTATCTTCATCCTCCGACACACTTGAAGACCCAGCTGGAGATTAACGGGAGGAACAACCTGATCCAGCAGAAGACCGCCGCGGCAATGCTAGCCCAGCAGATGCAGTTCATGTTTCCGGGAAGCCCGCTTCATCCTGTGGTGAGTGAGTGTGCTGGAGGCTGTGTGACGCGGGCTGGGGCAGGCAGTGCCACCGTGACCGACAGTGACCGCGGTCACCGTGGTTACATCGGAGCAGACAGCTCTGAAGCTTCGTGGATGCTGAGCACGGCTGCATGCTTCTCTTAATTTAAGTGGAAAGATGCGTGTGTGGAACTGAGTCTAGGGCCACGTGTAATCCGTGTCAGGGAAACATACACCACACCAGCTCCTCCTTGCCAGCCAACTCTGGATTGCAGGCCATTTTCATGCAGAAACTGGTCCTCATTTTCTTTAGAGTTCGGGATGGTAGCTCTGTGTTGGGGAGGCGGTGGTGCTAAGAATAAGTTGAGCAATGTCGTCGAGGCTTGGTGCGGGTTAGAGGAGCCGCTTTAAGGGTGAGGAAAGCAGACTCGCCAGTAATGAGTTGAACTTGAGCTAGGTCTTTAGCCAGGGTCCTTTGTATCCCGTGCTCCTGCCAGAAACAGACAACAGCCATGTCAGGGTGGGTGTCACAGGCAGCAGCACACCAGGAAATGGCGGAGCCGCTTGGGCTCCTGGGTCTGCGAAGGGTGTGGCGGCGGCTGCAACCAGAGCCACAGATTCCAGGCCCCAGGGAGCCGAGTATGAATATGGATTGTGTAATGCTTTTCTCCTGATGTCAGTGTGTGAGACTGCCTCCTTAAAGGTCTAGAAACTGCTTCAGAGCTGAGGGCCGCCGGGAGAAAGGAGTGCCTTTGACATCAGTGGGTTTCACTTTCAGTGTGAATTATTTGTCAAAAACAAGTCAATTTTTTAAAGAGCCAACATGAGTGAATTTTCACAAAAGACCGTTCTATAAAAATCAGTCTATATTGTAATAAAAGTCTGTATGAGTGAGCACAGCTAAATTAAAAGGGGTAGCTACCAGCGAGGACCGTTTTCTCTGTTGTGTGACTATGAGAGGCTGGGGAGGGGAGGATGGGCAGGAGTCATGGAGAGACTCCAGCCATCTTTTAGCAGTTCTGCTAGCCGCCAGGCAGAAACTGACTCTGAGATTCAGCTTTGTCCAGAGTGGAGAAAAAAAAAATGCAGATATTCCAAGGTAAGACAGATGTAGCCTTTTGAGATAAACAGTTGTGTGAATGGGGCTGGGTAGGAGTCAGACAGAGATGGGAGGATATTGCCGGAAGAGGTTGCCGGAAGGAAAGAGGCATCACATACGTCATCACACAGGGCCAGAAAGAGCGGTCCCAGATGCAGACGGTACAAAAGAGTTCAGCCGGACATAGCCATTGCAGCCGCTCTGTTTAGAACTGCACACCTGCATAATTTATGGCTCATATTTGATGTGCACTTATAAGTTATTTTATTAAATTACCTAAAAGTTAAAAATAATGTACTTATACATATTAAATAATGTCTGTGGCAGCAAATTTAATATGAGCCAAGTCGATATAACAACAGTGTTACACATCTCCGTCATTCAAACTATACTTCCTGCTTATTTAGAATTAATAAGAATTGACCCTAGTACTTGGTCACATTCATTTTAATCTGAAAAATCTCTTCATGTCATTGAGTATTAGTGGGATTGTTTTTGAGAGTGACATTTGTGTATTTGCCTCAAACATTAATTAGGAGTTGATGTCAGTCGTCCCTCGGCTATGATCAAGGAGTGGCCCTGTGAGACGTTCCAGTGCTGGGTCTTAAATCTCGAGATGTTTTAAATGGCAGAATGTGCTGAGTCTAACGTTCAGCTGCTCTACCAACAAACTTCTTCAGAACTTTAGAAATGAACTTGTGTCCTGGTTAGTTTACTGAAGAATGATCCTCAGAGTTCTTGCTTCCTGTACGTGTCACCACACATAGAGAGCACACAAGGGTGTATCCTCACACAAGCAGGGTCTTTGCAATTGTGATTAGAGTTTACAGATGGTGAGAGTCCCTCAGAGCCGTGTAGTCCACGAGTGTCCTTAGAAGAGGCTGGCAAAGGGGCAAAAGGGGCAAGGGGGGTTAGCATGGAAAGGCTACCTGTCCACACAGCAGGCTTGCCGCGACCACAAGCCGAGAAAAGCCAGGAGCCACCAGGACACAGACGAGAAAGGAGTGGATTCTCGAGAGAGACAGAGCCCTGTGAGTACCCTGCTTGCAGCCCAGCGTAATTGATGTCGGACGTCCGGCCTCCTGCACTGTGACAGCATCAGTGAGTGCGGCTCTGCGGTGCAGCAGCCACAGTCAGCTCAGCAACAAATTAACTGACGGTCACAGAAGCAACACTGCTCCATTTGGCCTCCTGCCAACCTCTGCTTCTTTAAAGTAATAGGGATAATTTTTCCTTTCTTTCTTCTATCCATTCCTGAATTCATTCCACCAAAGTTTCTCCACAGTATTTCCTCTCTTTGCCAGACAGTGGTCACTCTTGTCTTCCTTGTTAATCCACTGTGCTGAGGACCGTCCTCTTCTGGGTGGCCTGATTTGAAGTTGTCTTGTGCAAGGTTCTCTAGAGGAGGAGAACAAGAACAGCCCATCAGACCAGCTTCCGCTCAGGGTGGTACTCCAGCAGCGACCCGGAAGATCTCTGGAGAACTGCAGGTGCTAACCTCGTGAGGAAAGGCGGAAGACGCTGGAGTCTGATGTAAATGGAGAATTATGGCAGCGGCAACACGCGTCCCCAGAGAGGAGGGGCTGAGGCAGCACACTGCCCAGTTTTGGCTTTAGAACACTTGCTGGGAGGTGTCAGCCAGCCCTGAGGAGGCCCCCACCCTGGCCCTGTCACAGTCCTCCCAGGAAACGACCCACAGACACAAGGGGTGTTTCATTCATCAGTGACATCTCTTAGTGAAACTGACAGCTGAGGCCAGCCACCGAAGAGGAATTTGGAGCCCTGACGATGGGATTAGTATCCAGAGGAAAAGAGGCTTGCTGTAAACAGCCATCTTCCGGCTAACAAGTAGCCAGCTAGAGGCTCAGTGGCTAAGGACTTACCGCCATGATGGACCTGATTTTGATTCTTGGGATCCACATGGTGGAAGGAGAGAGCTAACACACAGGCTATCTTCTAAGCTCCATACATGTACACACAGAGATGCGGGTGGGAGCGGGATCACGACAGACAGACAGACAGACACAGTTACATATATTACAAATGTAATAAAAGCCAGGTGACCCCTCACTAAACATTTAGTCTGCTGGTGTCTTCGCCTTGGATTCCCTCCCTCACAGCATTTCCCTGTGTTAAATAAGTTTCAGGGATGTAAACGCCACCCCGTTTCTAGTGTGGACCAAAATCATGAGTGTCAGCGTGTGGGGCCTCCTGTGAGCTCTCCGGGCACGGAAGCAGCGTCTCTTCCTGGGGAACAGCCCTTCCCCTGTGACCCTCATCTCTTTCTCTTTTGCCTAACTCATTCTTCTCAACTCTATGTTGACGGTTCCAGAATGAATACTTCCTTCCATTTTCCCTTTTTTTTGTAACCCAATCCATACCAAAAGCCGATTTTTTTTTTCAGTTTAAGAACCCCAATGTGCGTTCACATCCCCAGGCTCTAAGCATCTCCCCAGGCGCATAGACTGTCTTTGTCTAAACTCACCTTAAATTTTCTTGCAAGAATGTGATTAAGACCGAGGTCTTGATCCCGCTGCATCCCCAGTTCATTAAGTGGAACCACCAACCAGCAGCCTCCAGCAAAGCCTGGCCCGTGTTTCCCAGAGCTTGGGGGTCCTCTCGGGCCCTGTCCTACCTGCCCTCAACACTGTGGGCCTCTCTGCTTCCCATCTTCCTGATCCGAGCCACCGCTAGCCTGGCTTTCAGCACGTTCCGTAAGCACTGTCCTTCTAAAGTCCCGGTTTCTGCTCTTGCTGGCCTCCAGGGTCTCCTTCGTGGGGGGGGGGGGGGGGGGGGAGTATAACCCCCTTGATTTTATTTTTAGCTTAGAAATCAAGCATTTCATCTTGACTGAGTCCCCCCTTCTCCACCCTTTACTCCCGCTTCCTCTTTCTGCCCCCCCCCCACTTTTTCTTATTGTTCTTTTGCTCACCCTCCCTCCCCCAAGAATGTAAGGGCTCTAAATGTTCCCCATGTCACTGGGGACAATGGATTAAAATTTTAATCTTGACTGTGGCCCATGAAGTCCTGTGAATTCTACTCTCCATCCCACTCTGGTTGCCTGGGAGCTATGTGTGTAGTGCGCTAGGAAAACAGAGAGAAAGGCCGGAGTGTGGAGGAGAGACTGTAAGACCAGCCCTTCGGAAGAGATTTTCTTCAGGATGGCTTTCTGTGGCTCTTGCCCTCAGGCCTCGTCAGCTGCATATCAGCACACAGAGCTGACAGCCACCAAATGGCTAAAACTACAACCTTGTCGTGAAGGCTGGGGCTGGCGTGCTCCTGAGTGTGGAGGCCTTCACAGTGACTGCGCCACTCATGTCTCAGCTGCTGTGGAGAACTGAGCAGAGATGCCATGATCCGGGGCCGACGTGCGCTTTGTCTCAGGAGTTTCATTTTAGTCCAGGATCGAAGAGCCACTCTAAGAACAGACACAGCTAGTCAGGGCAGACCCTATCCACAGAGGGTTCAAGCCCCTGGAGGGACACACACTGCTCTCTCTCTATGCTCCAAAGACATGTGGATGTGGTGTATTGACCTCCCTCCTCTGTTCTAAGACATGACTGACACAATCCGTGGAATCACCAGAGCAGCCATCAGCCCACGCTGGGAGCCATGGCTTTGGCTCACACTCTGCAGCCCTGACTCTGACTCATCCTTTCAGGATCTGCCCTTTGACCGCAGAGCTGTCCCTGCCCCGGCTATGTGTGCTTCTCGTGGGTTAGTTTGGGAAGACTAAAGAAGACAGCATGTGCCAGTGCTTTGCGCGTATTATCATCTGTCGTAGTATAGTACACATCTTAGCCAATGACCACAAGTGCACTTTTTCACTCATCAGCGTCAGTGAAAAACACTCAATGTGCAAAAAGGAAACTGTCTTATGTCTGATTGAATCTGTCTTGATAAGGCCTATGAACTTGTAAGTTTCCTATGACAAAAGGTATCTTTCCAACATACATTTTAAAAAATGGAGACAAGGTATTTGCCATAGTTAAATTTCGCTTTTTACGTATGTTGAGTGTATTGCTCTTCTGATTTTATTCATGTTAGAGAAACAGTAGATAATTTGAGGCAAAGACTGTAATGATATGAATATTTATGCTACTGATGAGAACAGTTTGAACAATGGGAAATAGAAGAGAAGCCATTTGTTTAGCTGATCCTTTCAGTGATTTTACTTGTCCATTGCAGATGAGAAAACTTAAAACCCAAAGAAGGTAATTTTCTCTTCAGGAAACAAAAATAAGTGGAAAAGAACTGGGCTTGACACACTTCTCAACATCTGATGCCCATAATTTTGTATTCTAGATGGCATTGTCTTAGCAAAACGCCATCTCCACAGTCCGTGACACACACTGAATATAGTTCAGAACCTTACACTGGATTAACAGCCAACATAGTTCTGAAGGCACAACTTGACATTTTGTTGAGTGTGTTGGTATCAAAAGGGACTTTGTTTGGAAAATACATCTTGACGGTCTAGGGTAGTCAAGGGTCAGCGTGCAGTTAACACCGTGTTCATATGTAGGAGAAGAGATTGGGATTCCACGTGCATTTAGAGGAGGCGGGGCTAGAAAGATGGTTCAGCAGTTGAGAGAGCTGGCCGGCTTTCCAAAGGACTGGGCTTGACTCCCAGCACCCGTGCTGGGCAGCTTACAGCTGTGGGAACTGGAGCTCCAGGGGGATGTGATTCCTACTCTAGCCTCTTGGGCACCTTCACACACACACACACACACACACACACAGAGAGAGAGAGAGAGAGAGAGAGAGAGGCACATGCACAAATGTGTGTAAATAAATAAATAATAAATGCAAAATTAAGACATCTTTACATCCTTAAAAATCAAATTGGAAATGTACAGGGGAGGTCTCTTCTAAATGCTTGCTTTGTTAATTTCTCTATGAAGAGAATCATGTGCTACAAATACAATACCTATTTTCATTCCTCAATTATGCGAGTGGTCCCCAAATTTGGCCACACATTCCTCACATAGTAAGTCTTTTAAATGAGAATCTGAAGGTCCCTGCCAAGACTTATTTTTTGCACCAGCCTTTACCATTTTAAAAATCCATAATCGTCCTCCCCCGAGGCAGTTCAGATACAACAGGTCCATTGAATCACTAATGTGTGTGGCCTTTCAAGGTTGATATTTTTAATCCTAGCATAACGTAGTTCTTATACTATTAAGTTACTTGATTTTTTTCAATATTACTGAATTACCAAAGCGACAGTTACTAAAAAGCCACACCGTTCTTTAATTATGACTCCAATGGTAACACATGACATCCATGGAAAATTCTGAAGAAAGTCAGGGAAGAAAACATATTAAACCGCTATCCCTCTTCAGTGTGCTGAGCGCATGTTGCAATTTCTCCCAAAGCAAACATTATTTCTGAACCATAAAGATGTAAGAGCTCCTTGTGGGAGAACTACCCAGCATTCCTCCAGACCGTTAGAATCGCCGCCTTCAGCTCTCAGCCACTTCTGTGAAGGCTTTGCAGTCCCTGAAATCTCTGCACAAACTGTCAATGACTTGCTGTTTCCCAACGTGGTCATTCACAAGAGACATTGCTCTGTTGTCCTAAAGGAAAACACGATTTACTAACGCAGACTGTTCGTTTCCCTGTGTGTCAAACAACTCGAATCTAAACAGACAACAAGAACGTTACCTGCACTGTAACATAGAGAGATATTGTGACACGTGGCAACAAGGCCCAGTGCTAGAAAGCCACGCCGGGATGTGACTGGAAATATTTGAAAACAAATGGGCTCCAGAATTGTCTGTAAGTCTGGGCATATAGCTCAGTGGAAGAGCACTTGCCTGTCACATATGTGACCTTAGGTTCGAGCCCCAACACTTCAAAAAAAAAAAAAAATCCATTCCTGAAAACCAGCAAACAAATATAGAGCCATTAGTCCAGTTCAGAGTACAGTTTATTCTTAGAAAAGTCTTTGGAGCCCATGTGAACGGTTCTTCAGAGGAAAAAGTGGTGGCTCCATAATCTCGGCACTCAGAGGAAGACTGCCGAGCTTGGGGCAAGCCTAACCCACCGTGGGCTGTATGTTGAGACTTTAAAATAAATACATGTAAAATGAGGTTTGTCGTCTTAAGTGTGCATCACATCTTTTCTGAAAGAGTATGATTTGGATACTTATTAGATGGAACTCTTAAAAGTAATTGTGCTATCAACCAATGGTGTGATTCCTCTTAGCCAGGACTGTAGGAGGGAAAATGCATTTGGCAAGAGCCTGGATGTGCTTGTCGTTGCTCTTCTGACTGTGTGACCAGGAAATAAAGCTGAATGTTAGCATCATATGAGAACAGATCAGTTGAAAATTGCAAGCTCTCCCATCCACCTTTCAGGAATGAAAAGGTGTGCTGATATAGAGTAGGCCAGAGCGACACAGTAGGTCCACATGAAAACTGCCATGAATTGGGGCTTTACACACTAGCGATGGGAGACCGAATGTACCGGAACGTCTGCACAAAGTGGGCCCCGCCAGTCTCCACTCTGAAAATGGCTGAAGTGGGCCACTTTGAACATCAGGCTCTGATTGAAAGGCTGTTTTCCTCATGTGCCTTGTAGAGACCTAGAGGAAAATGCATGGATGACCAGTCTATATGCTGTAGGCTGCTACCTTTGGATTAGAGCACTCAATAGTGTGAAATGGTAGGTGATTTGGGTGGAAATTGGTATCTTCAGTTGTTGAGAAGCTTTTCACAGGAAGAATCTGTTTAGCCTGTTCCTTGATGCTGGGTTTCTCCAGTGCTCTTTATTTTGCTTCTATGGTCTGGGCAAAGAAAAGAAAAGAAGGAGTATTTTAAATTCAGAGTTGAATTGTATAACTGGTACAAAGGGTATTCTAGGCAATGGGTGAATTTGTGATTGTGTGACCTTTTGCTCAAATGGCACCTGTTGGTAACCTTGGCACTGAGACGTCTTTCTGTGTTGTTTCCCCCGACAGCCCACTTTTCCTGTAGGTCCCACCATAGGGACAAATGCAGCTATTAGCTTTGCTCCTTACCTAGCGCCCGTCACCCCGGGAGTCGGGTTGGTGCCGACGGAGGTCCTGCCCACCACACCGGTCATTGTTCCTGGAAGTCCACCCGTCACTGTCCCGGGCTCAACTGCAACTCAGAAACTTCTCAGGACTGATAAACTGGAGGTACCGCAGTCATGTCTGTGTTTGGAGACGCAGTGGTAGAAGCAGTGTGTGTCTGTGAGAGCGGATGAATGCCTGTGAAATAACGTCACCCCACAGAAAACCCACATAACCCTGCGTGCACACACCGCTGCAGACCTGCGCAGTCACAATTCTGTGCTGTGAAATCAGTGCCAAGAGTACAGGAAATTAGCCAAAGTCAAAATAACTATACTACAAGCGAGAGTCAACTGCTGGGGTTCTGTGCATAAGAAGAAAATATTAAGCTAGGCATGGTAGCCTGTGTCTGTACCCCAGCACGAGGGCGGTGGAGCAGGAAGAGTGCCACAGTTGAAGGCCAGGCTGGGCTACAGGGAAGGTGGTCAGAGTGGGCTAACTAAGTAATATCAACCGACAGAATATGGGTGTCATCAGGATGTACACCCTGGAGTGGGCTCTCGGTCTAACCCTGCTGCGCTCTCCTTCTGTGCTCTCCATCTGTGCACAGCAGCAGTAGTCCTTACTGGACTCCAGAAAGTTCTGGAAATGGTCAGAAGCCCAACAGTCAGGGAACCAGGAGCCCTCAGGGACAAGTGTGGCAGCAAATAGGACTTCAGCTCCCTTTAAACGTGTAGCTCATACACGGAGGCCGTGGTGTACTCCACATTACTGGTTTTGGCAGTTTTATTAGTAAGGTGGAAAAACTGTAGACTGAGTTAACTTGGATGCTGATGTATTGTCTTTGGCAAAAATCCAAATGTTCTATAAAATTCAAAAGGATTAATTGTGTGCACACACTTCTACATTTGCATCAAGGAAACCCTCCTGGACTTTGGTGAACAAAGTTTTTTCTTTAATCAGAGCCAAGGATTTTCCTACTAGTTGTGCCTCACGATCCCTCTGATAGTCGACAGACTGTGTAAAGATTCTCAGAATCAGTCATTGCATTATTGATTAGAATTGTTAGGTAATCCATGTGTGCTTAGAATACAGGCCTACTAAGGAATACCCTTCCAGTGTGCATTCATTTAAATAGTAGCCAAGAAAATCTTGAGGGCAAGAAATGTTTACTGCCTAGTCCCTGGCGAATGTTTTAGAATTCAGAATGTCAAACTACAAATATTTTCAAAAATACATTTTTTGTCACTCAGCTTCTATCTAAAGGATATGGTTCTCTAGATGAAGATAATATAAACTCTAGCTACCACTGCTTGGGAAACTTCAGGCTAGCCTATGTGGCTGGCGAGCCTGTGGCTACTGAGATCTGTTCTGAAAATGGAGGTGTTTGGGGCTCCACCTGCTGGGGCAGAGCGAGCTTCAGTGCTCAGAGTACAACAGAGAAGACAGAGAGAGAGAGAGAGAATAGTTGGGAGCAAAAGGTCCTTCCCAAAAGGATTGGTAGACAAGGTGCCTGCTCTGCACAGACGGCCTTAACAGGTCAGTGTTGTGTCCACTGCATACCAGAAATGGCGTCAGCTGTACCCTGCACACCCGAGTCAATTCCAGCTCCACTGTGAGGTGCCGATAGCTCAGGTCAGAAGCTGGATCAACCCACTGTGCTGACCCCATCACTAGGGAGGTAAGAGCTTAGGGATTGGCGTTCAAGGCCAGCCTCTGCTACATGGTGATTTGAAGCCAGCCTAGGCTACATGAGAATCTGTTGAAAAGCGAAATAAGCTGAAGCAGAATCTAGGTGTCTGTTTGATTAGATTTTAGTTTAGAAGTGTTTGTCCTGACAGTGGAGCTTTGGCTGATACCCAAGCAGAACGAAACCCTGAACCACTGTGAGGTATGGCCCACTCACCTGCCAGCCCGGCCTGGCCCCCATCGGTGAGATGCTGTCCCAGAAAGGACTGACTCTCACAAACTCTCAAAAACAAACTCTTTTCTCTGTCCCTTCCGCAGCTCACTGTGACCAGGTGGTAAACCTCTGTTCACATTTACTGGCTGTGAGAACAGAGCTCGTGAGAAGCAACGTCACGAGTCGCTAGGCTTTTTCCTGCTGATATTTATAAGCAGGGAAGGATCACAGAAAGAATGTGCATGGGCTTTTCTTGTTTGTACCTCAAGAATGAAGGATATATAGTAAAATCTTATATATAGTAAAATCTCACCATCATTTTCAGAGGATAGTTTCAAATGAAAGTTGTGTCATCTCGAGTGTTATAGTCCCTGAGGTAGGTAGTTTTGAGTGTGATAGCTTTGTAGAATAAGGGCAGAGGCAGGGGAGGCAGGAGAGGCAGGAGCCTCGCAGTCATTGAGCTTCGCCCCTCCCCCATTCTCAGGCTGGTGAGCAGGGGCCCTCTCCCCCGCACTGTGTGTACTCAGGCAGCACGGTGCACAGGAAGACCATCCTTTGTCCCAGGGACCGGGGGTACCGCAGGGTTACTCTCAGCTGTGTGTGTGTGTGTGTGTGTGTGTGTGTGTGTGTGTGTGTGTGTGT
>NW_026591086.1:57870219-57919471 GCF_907164565.1 Psammomys obesus
TGTGTGTGTGTGTGTGTGTGTGTGTGTGTGTGTGTGTGTGTGTGTGTGTGAGAGAGAGAGAGAGAGAGTGTTACATAACCAGCACACACTCACTATAGAGTGATTGAAGAGAACCTGAAGGGAAGAAAAGGGAAAAGAGGGGAGAGGAGGGAAGGGAGGGGAAGGTGAAAAGAAAAGAAAAGATAAAGATAAATGAAAAGAGAAAAGACAGTGTGTGTGAATTACATACCTGTCCACGTAAGCATTGTGAGGAGGAGGGAGGAATGACTGCAGATAGATGGTAGGTAGATGATAGGTAGACAGACAGACAGACAGGTGGCACATACGTACATGGAGAGGTGGCACACAAATAGAAGAATCATGCAAAGGCATATGTAGGTGATGAAAATAAGTATGGTGTCTTTTGTAGGGACAGCAGTGGCTTTGTTCAACTACTTTTTCTTCATTGTTTTAGGTGAAGAACAGAGTTCAGATTAATTCCTCCATTTCAGTATTCACCCTAGAAAAAGGGGCAAAGCAAAACACAAGTTAATTTGTTAGCAGTCCCGGTAATTTGGGTCCTAGATCGGAACAGTTTTACTCCCTGGGAACCTAAAAGCCTGTGAGGGGAAGTGGAAATGTCCTCCCTCCTCTTCCTCCTCTCCTTCCTCCTCCTCTCCCTCCTCCTCCTCTCCTTCCTCCTCTCCCTCCTCCCCCTCTCCTTCCTCCTCCTCTTCTTCCTCCTCCTCTCCTTCTTCCTCCTCTCTTTCCTCCTCCTCTCCTTTCTCCTCCTCTCCTGCCTCCTCCTCTCCTTCCTCCTCCTCTCCTTCCTGCTCCTATCCTCCCACCTCCTCCCCTGCTCTTCATCCTCCCTCCCCCTCCTCCCCTGCTCCTGGTCCTCTCACCGCCTCCCCCTCCGCTCTGGCCACCAGGCTTCCCTCTGCAGCTCTCTGCTCTCTCCTGTGTCTCAGGTATGCAGGGAGTTCCAGCGCGGAAACTGTGCCCGGGGAGAGACGGACTGCCGCTTTGCACACCCGGCAGACAGCACCATGATCGACACAAACGACAACAGCGTAACCGTTTGTATGGATTACATAAAGGGGCGTTGCATGAGGGAGAAATGCAAATATTTTCACCCTCCTGCACACTTGCAGGCCAAAATCAAAGCTGCGCAGCACCAAGCCAACCAGGCCGCGGTGGCCGCCCAGGCAGCCGCGGCCGCGGCCACAGTCATGGTAAGTGTGCCCGCCACCCCGCAGTGCGCCTCCCAGGCCTCGGGTGGTGCTTGCGGGTGGGGTGGATATGTGCCTCGGACAGCTGGGACCCAAGGCTGCCATTCCCGCTGCTCCGCTGCCTCAGTTCTGTTCTCATCCCTACCCCTTCGCGTTTTTGTTCTGTTTCCCCTTCCTTCCCTTCCTCACAATAGCCAAATCCCCAAGGTGCAGGGACCTGGGCTGGGAGCCCCAGGAAGCAGGACCCCAGCTGGGAGCTCTGGCCCCTTGGTTAGCTGGCCCAGGGCCTGGCAGGGACCAGAGGGCAGGCCAGAAACTCAGGCGAGCAGAGGATGCTGCCCGCTGTGGACGTCAGCCCAGCGCGGGGTGGGGGACCACAGCCCTCAGAGATGCCCATGAGTCAGTGACCCTGTCACACCCAGGCTTCTCCTCCTGTTTCCCATTGGCTGCGGGGCTTGCCAACAGCCCAGGGAGGTTTCAAGCCCAGCAGCAACTCAGGAGAGGAAGAAAAAATAGCACTGGCCTAGCCGGTGCTGAAACGAAGAGACTAACAGACCTGTAACCCAGGCTAGCCCTTTGAGTCTCCTCACTGTGCTTCAGGGACCGATGCTGCTATAGCTCCTGAATCTCAGTCTCCAGCGGCCACCGGAAGCAGTATCGCTTTGACCACCCGGGAGCCTGTGAACACTCCAGGCTCAGAGTGTCAGGATCAGAAGTTTAATTAAGGAAAAAAAAAAAAAAATCCGAGTTAGGGCCTGGGATCCATGACAGCTAGGTGAAGAGAGTGCACGGTCTTTGGCCCCCAGCACTGACAGCAAGTGGCTCACTCCAACTCCAGGGGTGCCCGACCCTGGTGAACACAGACACACAGGCGCACACACATGCTACATATGTTCCCAGGTATTTTGAATGTAAGCTGACACTGGAACACCACACGACCAGACTGGCTCCTGAGTTTGGCTGTGTTTAGGCATCAACTCAATAGTTTGGAGAGGATCTGACATTGAAGCCTAACCCCGGAGCAGCTTCTTGGAGCACGTGTTTTGGGCAGGGCCCAGGCCCAGGCCCTCTGAAGCCTCCAGGGGACTGAGCTGCAGTGCACACTCACAGCTAAGAACCCTGGTGCTAGGCTGCAGACAGTTCTACCGAATTTACTCTAAAGTGAGGCCTCTGGCTCATCGAAAGCTTAGCGCGCAGTGGGCATGGTGCATCCATTCATAGGACACATTTAGAAGCCCGCCAGCCGCCAGGCACCTGCTGCCTAGCGTACAGGAGGATGGTTGCTCTGCCCTCAAGGAGCCTAGCCTGTGTGAGCGTGAGCGGTGCTGCTTCTCCGCAGGGTGGAGAGCTTGGGGGCTCATGGACGTGCGGAGGGCACAGAGGCCAGTCCTCCCCAGGATACACAGCACTTCAGAGATGAAAGCGACCAGCTAAAGGCCCAGCCGGAGAGATGTCTCTGAAGAGGACCCAGGGTCCATCCCAAGCACCCACACAGTTCACAGTCATCTGTAACTATGCCCTCTCCTGGTCTCCATGGTCTCCTGGTCTGCATGCAAGGTGTACATACAAACATACACACAAAATAAAAACAGATGTTTAAAAAGGTGTCTTAAAAGTGTATTCTGGCCTAGCAGATACGGTCTCACCCTGCTGAGCAACCCAAATGCCTCCTCACCACTCTGCATTCTTTACCTGAGTGCTCATGAAGGTTCAGAACTGTCCCGAGAGGTAGGGTGTCAGCAGAAGGGAGCCTGAGCTTGACTGCTGTAATCTTTTACTTATATAGGCCTTGGTAGTCTGGGCTCCAAGCATCTTTCGAAGTGCGTCTTTCCTCTGCCTGGCTGCTTCTGTTCTCTCAGACTGTCTAGTGTCCTGTGTCCTTTCCTTTGTGTGTCTTCAGACAGCATGCTGAGTCACTGCGTTCCTGTGCGTGTAGGGTCAAATGTATCTACGTGAGAGGAAAGTACTCCCATTATGGGTTTTGGTGAGAGCGAGAACTCTGAGGCTCATTCTTGGGAACTAGGGGAAGGATGGAAAGATCAAAATGTACAGTAATTCAATGTGTATGAAAGTGAATTACTCTTAGAGGAAATGTGTCCTTTACATGTCTGTCCGTGCAGAGGACCCTGTTTCCATCTACGTCATGAATGCCTTAACTTAACTCTTACTCTTTCTCCTGACATTTTTCTCCATAATCCCCTTTCCAGACCAGCCCCAACTGACTGCTCTTGGTGTTGATTCATCACATCACTCATTTTATGAGCCACACAGGGACTCAGGTCTCTCCCTGGCTAGTCAGGGCTCCACCTGCAGCTGAGACAATGCGCAGCTGAAGTGGCTTAGGTGACCCGGTTGGACTTTTCTATATCAGGTGGCACCTCTGTGGAAGAGAGAAGAAAGACAGGGCTGGGGAATGCAGAAGGCAGCTGGCAGGCTGGCCTCTCCTTTCTCCCTCTGTCCTCGTTAGCCTATCATTTCTACTCTCTGAAGCCAGCTTCTTCTCTTGACCCTGCCAAAGGCTTGAGACATCTGTAGGGACACATTCTTACCTCTGATGAGAGAGAAAACAATCTTTAACTAAGGGGAGAAAACCCATTGTCATTTGTCACCCCCGGGGCTATCTCTATGGTCAAGTGATAGGAGCTGATTATCCTGGCCATCTTTCAGCATGGGACATGATAATCTCTGGGGAGGAATCCGGGGTGTTCGTTCCTCTAAATCAAATTCCTGTGAAGATTAAGAACTGAGATAGTCATAGTACTGCCATGCCCTGGCCTGATTTTGTCAAGCTCTGGTTCTCTCTGCCCATATCCTAGAAGTAAAAGTTCTCATACACACAGTTAGTACCAGATTCAGTCCTCAAGGGACAGTGTCCCTAGTCAGTGTCAGCGGCAGGTGACCCGTGCTAGTGGAGATATGGGCAGAAATTCCCATAGACCCAAATAGGTCATCCCCCAGCCTCCCAGTGTGAAGCCGCAGCTGAGCTGTGCCACGGGCTCTTTCCCTTCTCATGTACGTGCCTCAGAATGCACAGAGGTTAGTGCAGTAGACGCTGTGAGAGTCGGTTACCATAGTTTCTTAGGTTGTCACACTGTGCCCAAATTTGGAGTGCTGAGAAGTCACAGGATCTCAGAATGTCTTCTGAGGCATCCCCAAGCTGTGGCTTCAGAACAATGCCAGCGTCTTTCTGACAGTGACAGGAAGATTACTGAATCTGTCATGTCTTTCTAGTTGATGTGAGAGCCTCATCTGAGACCAGCCTAGGTACAGTTTGACAATCCTTACAGGCAGGATTATCCGGAACACCGCAGAAAGACTATTATTCTATTTCCTTATTTAGAAGAACAGATGGGTGGTCTGGCTGCAGAAGACCATTAGCATTCCATTCACCTGGCTTCCTTGGCTGGAAAATGGCACACTTGCATGGTGTAATTTCTTATTGCTACCCAGGGACTTTTCCTCTGGTTTTAAATAATCAGACATTAAGAAAGAATTTAAAGCTCTGACTCTTGAAAAGAAGAGGCCTTTATCTCTACCTGAGCCTTATTCCTTCATAATACCTCATGAAATGTAAGCATCACTCTCACCAGAAATTTCCAAATGGGAGAATAAGCTAGTTGGGGGTGCCCTTTGGTAGTTTTAACACAAAGGGTGTTTGATCTTTGTTCACATAAACCAAAATGGGGTGGCTGTGGAAGGGACTGGTTTGTGAAAGGAAGCAGGACAGGCTTAGTTACTCCAGAAAACACCACAGGAACTCAGAGCCGCTCACTTGTAGCCTGCCTGCTCTATGGAAGCGGTGAAGCCGCACTTCTGGTTGTTTCTGCCGGGGTCTCTTGAGCCCTGGGTTTTGCCCTCAACTATGATGCTGGCCTAGATGATTGTTCTTTCTCACCTCGACCTGCAGTGCAATGGTTCATGGACTCTGAAAGAGAAATCTCAGCTTCACATGTGTCTTGTTGCATGTCCATCATTCAGGCCTGGGCTGTTGAGGACAGTCATACCGGCAAGGGCAAGAACAGCCCATGTGTGTGGCAGGAGACTTAAGTACCTGGTGCCGAACAGGCTCCTCATGTGTCCTGGCCTCCTCTATCCCTTAGGTCAGGCCTAAGCCTGAAGGTCAGTCGGTCAGTCGATCAGTGCAGATAAACATGCCAGCAGTCAGTGTCAGCTGGAGCAGTACCTGTGTGCCACAAAGCCTGTGGGGACATGACTAGTCATCCACATAGACTTTAAAAAGTACTCTAAGTGTGTGCTGTACATTACAGTATACATAAAGCCCGATATGTGTGAAAACCTTCATACTTCAAAGCCTCAGTGTAGCTTAGAAGATAACTGAATCTAAGAAAAGAAATATACTCTGCAGTGGGAAAAGGAGAAATGTCACTCTCCTCACCTGATAGTAACTCCTAAGTTATGCTAAAACTTAAGTCTTGACAACCTAAAAAATGACCACTAAACTTCCATATGACCGCTGTAAAAAATATTTCACATCATTCTGCTTGGAGAGCCCACTAAAGGGTTAAGCCAACGTTGTGTTCCTGCGTGCCTACCCACCAGGAAATCCGTCTCCTAAACCCCAAGGCCTGGGAAAGTGGGGATGCTGAGGCTGAAGGTTACAGCAGAATGATTTTGGACTCTGCCTGCTGGTGAGCATTTCCAGTGTGATCTGGCATAGCAGCCTCGTAGCCCTGGCTAGTGACTCAACATTAGTCGGGGCTCAAAAACCACAACAAGAAGGCCCAGTGAGGCCAAGTCTGAGTGCTATCCTAGGACCCAGGTAGTGGAGGGCAGCCGTCTTCCACAGGACATCCTCTGACCTCACGTGTGCCGCCTTGCATAAGCGTACAGGTGCACACATAAACACGTGAAAGAAAAGACCCTGCATTGGTTAACACCGTGAAACTGTCCGGGGATGAAGGACTTTAACCAAAATGGAATCATGCGAGTTTCGTGGCGTTGAATTTACACTTCATAATATCCAGGAGTTGTTAGCTAGGTGTTTTGGCCCATGCTTGCAATCCTAGCATTCTGGAGGCTGAGGCAGGAGAATTGTTGTGAGTTCAAGGCCAGTCTGGACTACAAAGTGAGACTGTCCCTCCCAAAAACAGAACAAAAAGGAATATCTAGGAGCTTGGGCTGTTTTATTGTCAATATTCAGTTTTATTTTGAGAAAAAAAAATCAATTTTCTATTATTTGGTGACCTTTAGCCAAACTGCCTTGCAGAACATTCTGTTCCCTGCTGGCCATTCTCTGTCCACAGTTCTTTCCACTTTATTTTTTATTCTCCAAGTGCTATAGCTCCTAAACTATCTTCTCTCACATTTTTTTATCCTGAATCATTGAATGATGAGCAACCAACCCTGCATTTGCCAAACAAAATATCATTAATTGTTCCCATCCTAAGGGCAAAGCAGCTCTCCCGCAGAACTTCAGAGTGTGAATTCTATCAGACAAACCTTGGGGATTTACCTATTGTGCTAACCATAAAAGGGGGATATTTCATTGTTCCTATTTGCGTTGAAACTGCTCCCTGGATCTCTTTATTTTCACAGAATTCTATCATAGAATTTTTCCACCTTTTAACAATTTACCAGAAAGAAGAAATTTTTTTCATTGTGTCCATCCATATCCAATACTACCTTGGTTTTTTTTTAATGAAACTATCTTCCCAAAAGTATGGTTGTAAGTTAAAGGTAGTGTTTTCCTTGTCCGAAAGCAGCTCTCTGCTACTTCAGCTGCTTGTTCTAGCAAAAGTCATACTTGTCGTTAACCAGTTTGATCACTGATCATAGCTAAAAGTACAAATAGTATCTACTACCAAAGAGAAACTACCTTAACACCCAAGGACGTGAAATGCCTTTTTAAAGGGTATTTTCTTAGTATAATCCGGTAAGTTGTTTGAAATAAATCGTAATTTCAAATGTAGTAGAGACAGAACAGATGATAAGTTGGTACTTGGAAATACAGAAGAGTAAAAGTGAAAATTTTGGAAAATTCCTATTTAAATTTAAATTGTACCAGGTTTGGGACATTAATCCACATGATAAGATCCACACTAGCAGAGTGAAGAAAAGAACTGAGACAATTACCCATGTGATTCAGCCAAAAAATAATGACCCAAACCCAAACAGTTTTGCCTAAATAATCTTGTGTTTGAATATTTTTTGCCTGAATTTTTTTTTGTCTCAGTTTGCCACTTCATTTTGTTAGGCTAATCTGAATTAAAATGTATCTACATGAAGAGTTTCAACTTGGGATATACTTGATCTCCTTGTTATTTTATATCTGGACTAACTTATCAGATGTTCTCAGCCCTACGGCCTTAAAAGTTCTGCATTTCCCCTGAAGCAATATAAAAAGTGCTTATGGTGTGTATGCAAGCTGCTGTTTTAATTAACTTTCCTGAATTTCAAACATCTATATTTTACTCTCTTATATGCTTTTAACTAAGGTATAGTAGATGCATTTTTGCTTCAATACTAATTTAAGGTGTAATGTTCATTTCTTTAGAGAACATTTTTGTTGTTGTGCATGCCTAGTGTTTTGTATGTTGTATATTGCATTCAGAATATTTTTTTCCTTCTCACCTATCCACAATGCAATGCCGTTCCCATGATGCACCTCTGCTTGCTGTTTACCTGTATGTTAATTCGCTTGAATCCCATTGGCCCACTGCCATCATGTGCTCGCTGCCTGTTATTAAAAGACTCAGTCGACTGCCAAAGCACTGAAGCGACCTCTCGAAGCAACTGTAGACCTGGTACTTTGACCTTTCACCTTTCGCTTTGCATGTAGCTTTTCAGAGAACCAGCTGAGATTTGTATGTAAAATACTGGTTGCAGCCAATCATTATTATTAATTTTAAAATGGAGGAAATTCAATAAGGTGTTTAGTCATCTCATTTGCATATGTAATCTGGGAAATAAAATAAATCTAACAAAATTTTAATACCTTTTCCAAAAGAGTGAAGCAAATTTAAATTATGTGGCTCAGAAAAATGCTCATTGTAATTCTTATTAACCTTTAAATTCAAGAATTTGTCATCAGTTAAAAAATAGATATTAATAATAACGCAAATGCTCTTTTCTTCCCCTTAGAGTAGTTTAACCTGTTTTAAAAGCTGAAGCCATTTTTTTTTTTCCGTTGTTGTTGCTTGGTAGTTTTTCTTTTCCTTAGTTGAGATGCTACTGTTTTGGGTTACAGAATTCATGCTTCCGCTCTCAATAACAAATTCTCACTCATTCGACATTGCCGCTGTTTAAATTAAGGTGCATGGCAGAGGCATCTCCTTAGCTGTCATTTTGAAAGAAAGAAAGAAAGAAAGAAAGAAAGAAAAGAATGTTGCAATTGATGATCTCTGTGGACATGGAATGCACGTTTGCTTTAAGTTGGACACAGCCTGTGAAATTCTTCCCCTCTAGGCCTTTCCTCCTGGTGCCCTTCACCCTTTACCAAAGAGACAAGCACTTGAAAAAAGCAACGGTGCCAGCACGGTCTTCAACCCCAGCGTCTTGCACTACCAGCAGGCCCTGACCAGTGCGCAGCTGCAGCAGCACGCGGCCTTCATTCCCACAGGTACGTGCCCTCACTGTCCACCACTGTCCTGTGTCCTTCCGGCCACGTGCTGTCTTCTCATTCTCTAAGCTGTTTGGTGGCATCTAGTTTGCATTTAGAAGGTGCAAATACAGCCTGGCCCACCACAGCCTTGGGCATAGGCCGCTGACCTTGCTTTAATGGCTAAAGGCAGTTAGCATTCTAAAGCCAAGTGTTTGGTGGGATTTAGCTTCAGAAACAGAGCAGCTAAAGCTGTGGGTCTCTTCTGTTCACGAAAGCCCTGTAAAATAGTTTATGTAAGTAAGATTTTTCTATATGAGACCATTGAAATTTGTCCTTAACACTCAATGACCTAAAAATACAAATTCCAGTAAATACTAACCATGTCTCCCTGCTTCTATTCAGAGCACTAAACAGTCTAAGGCTCTTCAAATTAAAGCAGCCCTCTACTCATATTTTATATTCATTCTCTCTCTCTTCATCCTTCTCAACTTTCACCAAGTTCACACGTGTTTGGAGTGCTTGTTCTCCATTTCTGAGCCAATGAGTGATGAGAAGAGGGTTATCTCCCCTAGCCTACAGCCCACCGAGACGGCCTGTTACACAGGCTCTCACAGGCGAAGGGTCTCCCTGAGGTCCTTGTACCCTTGACTCTTTTACAAATGAGAAAACTGAGGCCCCGCAAAAAGGAGAAGTGACTTTCCAAGGTGGCACAGCTGACACAGATGCCAGGCTGGCGTCCCGACGCCTGGCCAGTTGGCATAGCATCACACCTCCCCGCTGGTCCCCACACAGAGACCACAGACCCCCCAAAACCAGATGAAAGTGCTTTTATTCTTTCAAAGTGGCATGAAAAATGGATTCAGGTGAAGAAAAGCCGTGTAATGCTCACCCACCCTAATCCCCTCCTGGCCATGTCTTGCCCAGTTCAGTGATTATACACAGAGCCACGTGCACACCCACACCACCCCACACACGCTCACCCTCACTTGACCAGTGTTGACCTGTTAATCTCTGTTAGGACAGGCGGCCTGCACCCTGTTGGGAAGGACATCCACTGAGCCTTTCCAAGTCCAAGTTCTTCATCGCATGACAAGTCAGCATAGCTACTAGTCTGTGTGGTTGGATATGTTAAGCTTAGAGTGCATGGCACGTGAGCAGCTAGGACGGGAGGTGGCTAGATTTTATCCCCATAATACTCTTTGTATAAAACCTATAAATAAATAGTAACCTATGTGAGTTAGTATTTTAAATGAATCAGTAGCCTATAAACTATATTTATTTCAGTAAAAATGCAGCATGCCAGAAAGTAGCTGAGTTCTGAATCTATATCTAATATAGATTCATTTTCATTTTTTTTACTGTAGTGCAGCCTTAGTGGCATTCCATGCTCTTCTAGCCTGGCCGTATTTGCGGTTGTAGCCCACCTGAAATACCGTGCTTAGCGGCCGGCTCACCCTGAGGGGCTTGTTGTTAGGACCGCGTGGCCATTGTATATTTTGACAAGCGTGTTTCTGAAGAATGAGAAATTCCACACCACCGTCTCCTGGGCACACCAGTGAGGGCACACCAGTGAGACCTTTTACACCCTGCAGTCCAGTGAGGACTGGTGGGCCAGTTCATCTAAAGTGTCCCCACTCAGAGGTCACAAGAGGAGCTTTTAGGTGTTCCCAAGCAAAGCTGAGTAGCAGAGCTTAAGCAGTGAGCTGAGGCTGTGAATGAAACAGTGAGGATGAATAGTCCCTCTTAGCTGTGGCTGTGTGTGTCTGCCCTCTGCCGGATCCCCTAGGAACAGCTCAGCTGTGTGGGCAACCTTCCGTAGCCCGTGGAAACCAAAGGCAGGACTGAGGCCCAGCCAGTTATGGGACGCGCACGTGTTTATAGCATATTTGCTATATGCTATAGAGATCACAGTGGATAACCGTGGGAATTTTGTGTACTGGAGTGGTATTTGAATTTCCAAGAAATTCCTCACATTTCTCTGAAAGGATGGAAGAGAAAACAATTTATTAAAATAAAATTAGTACGAGTTCTCTCCCAATTAAAGCTGTAGAACAAATCTCCACGATTGGGGTGGGCTTTGTTTGTTTGTTTCAGGATCTCTTTCTTATAAACCATGCTTTCAACTTTATTTCAGAAGTGACAATGACCCTTCGAGGTTTGCCCTGGTTGTTTTTAAGCCTCTGCTGATCACATCCTGGCGTTCTTCAGTGATTTTTAGCAGATGGTTAAGCCATTATTTTTAATGAAAAAAAAAATTTAAATCTTTCTGTTAATGCTTTATATAAGCAGTTTTTTATACATATGGATCAAGGCATTTTTGTGTCCTCTTGGAGCATTACCCTGCACTGGAAGGCCATTCATAGCAAAGCTTTGATACGTACTAAAATTCTCCCATTGACACAATGTGAATTTGGATATTAGGAAATCTGCCTTCAGGCTGTAAAGACGTTAACGTAAAATGTCACACAGGATATTGGAGTCTCCTCCACAACACAACCGTAGTGAGATAATTATCACCTTAGATGAGGTCCTAGCACATTCATAGTGGGTGGGATTTTTCCTGTTTTGTTTCTCTCTCTATCTCTCTCTCTTTTGGAATAGGGGTTATTTTAACCAGGGAATTGTACATTGCCCTTGCTGTGGTAGGAAAGGGGTGAAGTTGTGCACGGTCTCAGAAACAGCAGTGTAAGAAATGGCTTTCGGCATGTCTGTGCCCAGTTTATTCTGAGTTACTGGAAGTGTTCCTATAGACAGGGTCGTTGCTCTTCGGGGCGTCACAGCTCTGGCAAACAGTTATTTACAGTTTGCAGATGGAAAGACTGAGGCTGTGTTTACACTTCAAAGTGACATGTAAAGCTAAGAGAATTACCCAGACAGCTCTGGCTCACAGAAACTGGAGATGAAACGTCAGTGCAAATGTTTGAGAAGGCTTTATCCATAGCGTCAGATTCCTGGTGAGACGCCCCAGCTGCTCAGAACAAAGGCAGGACAGAGTCCTTCCTTGATTTTCCTTGAAATGCTTCATTACGTTGGAACTGCACGTAGAAGGTTTTAGGCCAGACCATTTTCCAGGAATGAGAAGCCATAAACATTTCATAGAGTTTTCACACTTGTAAAAGGTTTGTTCACATTCAGTGGAAACGGTCCGCCTAAATTCAAAACGCATGGACACTCTTCCGTTCAGCGAGCATCCTTAAGATATGGTCTGCGTTGCGACCCGGAATGAGAATGCAAAGGGGACCAGAGCTGGGTAAAAGCTAGAGCCCACGGTACGATGGACGAGCCAGGGCTCTGAGGTTGAGAGGCAGAGGCAAGGTGTTCATCTTCAGCAGATAGTGGTGCAACGGTGCAGAGCAGGATTCGCCAGTGACCTCGAAAGAGGAGATGAGCATGCGTACTGGGCAGAGATGACACAGTGGGTTTGGAGAACAGAGCATCATTCCCTGCAGTAACAGCGTCAAGTGCTCACAGGATCTGTGGGAGGAACAGAGGGTGGGCTGAGGTGAAAAGTGGGGATGCAGCTTGCAGAGCCGAACCGGAATCCGGCTCCATATGTCACATGTTCAAATGACTCTTGGCCGGTAGAGAAGGGAGCCCAGTGAAGTGTGGTCAGGGGCTTCCCAATCCAGGACAAAAGCCAGAGTGTTCAAGCCCTGTGTGGCTGCCGGAGCTGGTTTTGATGGTTCACACCCTTCGTATATTCACAAGTGTAACCCAGGAAGCCCCTGGAGAAGGCCCATCCACTACAGAATAGCAATAAAGGAGATTCTCCAGAAGTGACTTTGAAGCCTGATATGGTTAACCCTAATATGGGATATTAACAACTTTCAGGAACAAATTTTCCCCAAAGTACTTGTTACTGCGGGCTGGAACTTTGGCGCCACACAGGACTATCCTGCGGTGCCCTACACATCTAGCCAACAGGATCACTGCCTTTCTGCATTCATAGCAGAATGAGAAAGATGCTAAACACTCATGTAAATAGGTTATTAAAAATTTAGAGTACAATAAATGAAAAAGCAAAGAGCTCAAATAATTAAATAGAAATTTAAATAGGACCTGACTTAGGCGGCAGGAGGAGGTGGGGAAATTAAGAACGAAATTATTTTCTGAAGAAGTGGCATGTCCTTTACCCTGTGAGATGAAAGAAGTGGCTGATGAGTCTCCTAGATGAGGAGGCTGGAGACGGCTGTGGGAAGCCCAGAAATAGATTAAAAGCATAGTGTGTTCAGTTGAAAGCAGTGAAGGCCCATCCGGATGGACCCTGGTACCAGCGAAGAGACTGCAGTGGGGAGGAGCCAGGATGGACAAGTGCCTCCATCCTCAAAGCAGCGGAAGCCAGCAAATCCTTCCCAGAAGTGGGGTGACTGCCAGCAGAGTGGGGCCTGCAGTAGGAAGGAAACAGGAAGGCCACACAGGATGCTGCTGTGCCTTAGAAATGGACATTAGAAATGACGGGACAGGAACCAACAGAGCAGCAGGAGCAGCGGTAACCAGGCAGGTACTCAGCTGCTCTGGCTGGGCCTGCGTGCAGTAGGCCCAGTAGGGAATGGATCGCTTAACCATCAAGGCTGAAGTGCTGCGTGGGCAATGAGATCTGCCAGGTGTTCCCAGATGTGGAGGACACGGTGTGGGAAAGAGCACAGCTTCGCATGTTTCTTTGGAGACCCTCGTGACACCCACGTGGGGAGCCCAGGAGAGCAGTTAGATAAAAAGACCTGTGATCAGGCAGGGCACAAAATGTGGAAGGTGGAAGACCGGTAGCTTTGAAATGTCCAGGTTGACATGCACATGGAAGATCCACAGAGCAGGAAAAATAAAACAAATAAAGAGGACCCAGGGCAGGATGTAAAAACTCCAGCATATATAGAGAGAATTCATCACAGGCTTTTAGAAAAGTGTGTATATGTGTGGTTGTGTGTGTGCGTGCGTGTGCGCGTGTGTGTGTGCGTGCGTGCGTGCTTGTTTGTGTGTGTGTGTGCGTGCGTGCGTGCGTGCGTGCGTGTGTGTGTGTGTGTGTGTGTGTGTGTGAATTCTAAGGAAGAAACTGGCTTAGTATGCAAGGTGTAGGCAAGTGCAAAATGGCCCTGGAATTGTGTCCTGCCAATCTGGGCAAAATAGAGTGAAAATAAAACCAAACTGGAGAGGGTTAAAGGACAGATGGGAGCAAGGGAGTGGAAAATGGAGGTGTAGGGAACTTTGCACACATTGATGAAAAGTCGAAAGACAGGGCTGGAGGACAAGGTCGCGTTAGTTGCAGCAGATTTTGAGGCATATGGGCACATACATATGTGTCTCTGTGCGTGTGCAAAGCTGGATATGTTAGCACATCTCTGCTAAAGGAGCCAGTAGTAGCCTACTAGCCTTTTCCTAACTCAGTAACGTCAGCCTGGTCAAAACTTAGGTCAAGCAAGAAGTCCTTATCAGAGTGAATGAGGACACTTAGTTTCCAGAGTCACGCACAGCATCTCAGTGCGTAGTTCTGAAACCTTCAACAGTTGCACTAACCCTCATTAAAAACACCAGTCTGACACCCACGTGACCCAGGGTTCCCAGGATCCTCTGTTGCTTACTTTGCACTCTGAGGAACGGAACCAGCAGCAGCTACACCCTCAGGCCCCCCAACACATCTTTTCCGCCCTGACTCTATCACGGTCGCGGTCGGAAAACAGTGACACGCATATGTTACTAAGAGTACCACAGGGAGTGTAGCTCCTGCCAGGGAGGCACTGAATCTTGTCCTCTCCTCTCGCACCCACTGGACACCAGTAGGAGACTTCCTAACTCCTTGATCCCTCGGAAGCTTCCTGGAGCGGCCATGATGGAATCTCCCGCTGGGGTCCTAGCTGGTCCCAGGTCTGCAGGATCACTTAGACTTCCCTGTTCCATGCTGCCCCTTTGTCACGGCGAGTCTCACAGCCAGGACAGGTTCCAGTCGTGTGTAGCCAGTCCTGCTCAGAAGCTTTCCTATGTTACAAGCATCCAAGACTCCCCTTTTTGGAGGACACGAGATCTTAATTCACTGTTCTTACTTTCACACTGCTGTCGACACAATACGTTTCATCGCCACACAGACTTTTAACACCCTGAGTGTAGTGCATTCTAGCAAGCACCAAATCTGACCTGAATTTAGGATGGAACTCTACTTCTGGCCTTGCCCTTGACTCACTGCACACGGCCTTGGAGGAGTTGCTGTGCCTCAGATTTTTCATCTGTAAAACACCTGGTCTCCACCTGATGGGGTTAACCTGGTGGCGTCTTTGATGTACTTTGAGTTCCTCAAAGGACACTGTAGTGCCATCACATGCCGTCCCTGTTGGAGTCATGTGGACCTAGAGTAGAAAGGGGAGAGCAATCACAGAGTGGGGCTGGGAATCTTATTGGCTTACAGGAAGTTGAATATACCTGTGTCTATTCTGCTGGTGTGAACGGCCCTGAGAACTGTAAACTAACCCTACTGATTTCTGGTTGTGCTTCAGTCTCACTTTGAATGTTAACTCTAAACCGCTAACCTGTTTCTTTCCCTTTATTCACTTTTTCCACCCCCATTGCATGACGTCAGGGTCAGTTTTGTGCATGACACCCGCTACCAGTATTGGTAGGTTTCAACCTTTTTTATTTGTCTTTTATATGATGTACAATGCCTTCACTGTTTGATGTTAATTTCAGAGACGGTAGAAAATGCTTTAGGAAGTAGATCTGGAGGCTTAATGGCTTTAGAGTTAATGTGTAAGCTGTGCTTGTGTGTTTAAGAAGATGCTGGTTCTTAGCGTGACCTCATAGGCTAGACCAGTCACTGCAGAGACATGAACCCACAAGTGCAAGCGCGCTTTTCACTGGTTTGTGTTGTTTCTCTCTCAGGCTTATCTGGTCTAGCATGAGGCAAACAGGGCAGGCCAATTCCACCAATGTTTTAAAGTTTCATAGTGGTGTGCCTTTATCTCCTCTTTGCTGTGTGTTAGAGCCATCAGAGTTTCCCAGAAGTATTTATTTTTGGAAAACATTACACGTGGATGTATTTAAAAATCAAGTGTCTGAACATCCTTGCTTGATTATCTTTTTAGAGTGCTGACCTATTTGTGATGGTTTGGGGTTTTTTGCTTCATTTTGGGGTTTTGTTTGATTGTTTTGTTTTTGTACCTCCACATTCCCTGAGATGGGAAATTTTAGCAGTGGCATCTTGTGTCACATTCAAAGCCTTGGTTCAGAAGTCTGTCTTCAGGACATCCGATCTGTCTCACTTAGGAATTCAGAATGTAAATGTTGGCAAATAGATCCAGTTACTTCATAGTAACTGCTCTAGAATTTACACCAAGGCCATTTCTTTTACCTCACTATTTAGTGACCAAAATAAAACACAGTCCACTGAAATTCTAATTTGCAGATATGATTCCAAATTTTAAAAAATATATTTTTTTCAGTTAAACTACATTTAATTCCAAAATTCATCTTACCCTAAATTAGGCCTACTGAGCCTTTATGTTTTAGAATTTATGATTAGTCTCCTTTGTTTATCATTCAGCAGATATTACCTATCCTATTTTGAGAAGCAGCCATAGTTACAGTCACGATACACTCTGAATTGGGAATGGCTCTGTTGTTGAAAGCAAAATGTTTATAAATACATCAATCAAAGCAATGTGCTTTGGCCTTTCTGGGAATCACTGATTATGTTTGGAAACTTCCTTTAATTGTACTTGTAATAAGCTATTTTCCCTTTTTATTTCTCTCCCATGCTTCCTTGCTTTGCATTGTGATTGCATGCCATCTGCTGGTTTAACCCATGATGGCTTGCTGCTCTGATATTCACCATGCCAAAACCACTTCTATTACCATAATGCTACACCCTCCTGTTCATTGCTCCCATGGTTCCCCTCCTGAAAGTACCCATGATGCACAGCGCTACGTCCGCCACTGTCTCTGCAGCAACAACTCCTGCAACAAGTGTCCCCTTCGCAGCAACAGCCACAGCCAATCAGGTTTGCTCCTTTTAAAGCTTTCTTTCACGAATCCCGAACTCTAAATGAGTGCTGATATTTAAAAAAAAAATTCTCGGTGAGAATTTTTTTTTCATGTTTATCCATCAAATTTTATTTTTTTAATTAGTTTATAGCGAGCATTTGTGGGCAGGTTGCACTTATTTAGAGTTAACATTTACTGCAAATAATGATGTAGCTATGTTTTGTGTTGCACTGTTTGTTTTCGTACCTAATATTGTGTGATTAACCTGACGGGCTTCAGTCCCTCCTAGTACAGCACTGCTTACCCCGTGGTGTGCGAGTCGCCCCTAAGAAATGGAGAACCGCCCCTGAGGGTGCTCCCAGCCAGCCCCCCTTTGATTCGGCTCACTGTGTGGTGGGAGAATGAAAATCCTCCTCCCATACCCTAATGTCAAATGTGAGGTCTGTTACCAACACTGACCTCGGTCACAGGTGTTGCTCCGGTTTCCACAGGAAGATCTGGTGAGACTTGGCGTAAGAGCCAGCCTGGGGCACCAGTGTGCCAGTGTGGCTGGGCTCACCGTGCTGCTGGCTCACCGAGGCTGGCCCAAACTGAATAGGAGTCCACTGTGTTGGCTTAATGCATGTGCCGCTGGGACCACGGGGATGAGCCTCAATGGGGAGAGCCAGAACCCTGTGGTTCCAAGCTGACTGTGTCCCTGCTCAGCTACACACACACACACACACACACACACACACACACACACACACACGCACGCCTGCTGGCCACACGAGGGACGAGTGTGAGATGGTGACATAGTCTTTCATCTCACCCAGAAAAACACCTCCATGAGGAGGCCCTCCCTTCGTAGAATAATTTTGTTTTTTTGTTTTATTTTGTGCTTTGTTTTGTTTTAAATAAACTCAACTGTGCTGAGAAAGGGCGAAACGGACTTAAAAATAAATAAATAAAGAGTCGGCTGCAGCTCCGGGAGGGGACCGGGCAAGTAGGTGAAGCGGTGAGTTAGACACCGCGGGAGGCTGTGCAGGCTGGAAGGGCAGCTTCAGCCCCGGGCTCGCGCTGAAGGAGAGGGGACCCACAAGAGGGCTGAACAAACCTCACCTTACCATGTCTCACAGAGCAGACTTGGGCGAGGCAGGGAGCAAGGCCAGTGCTCAGCAGAGACAGTTAAAGACAATGCTCACCGCGCAAGTGCCGGCCTGCCTCCGCCCCTGGCTCCCAAGCCAGTATCAAAGAGCAGCAAATAAGTCCCTGAACTGGGAAGACTGGGTTTCTGCTTGTTGTTCAGCTGCTTGGCTCTGTGGTTTTAAGCAGGGACGGGAGGAAGGACAGAGACCCTGCACCCCTGTAAAGAGGTTCGAAGGCCCCCACTTGGCATAGGGCAGCTACTGTCTGCTTTGTAAGTCTGAGTCCAGCCTCTGGAAACCAGGTTTATGTGAGTTTGATCCAGTTTATGATACAAAGTCCATTCCCAGGGAAACAAGATCCTGCTGTCCTATAGGAGCCCCTGCCAGAGTGAGAGTCCACCTCCGCTTTACGTCACACTGAGCATCTCTGCCCCTCAGACTAAGGAAGGAGGGGGCAGGATAAAGAGCCGCTCTCCGGGTAAATCCCTGCCTGTGTCACAGTCCCTCGCTGGCTTTCTGGCCTCCTGCTTCTCCAGGGCTGTTTGCAGGAAGAATTGAAGTGGGAAAAGCATATTGAGGCTGACGTGGCTGCGCAAGGTGTGCGGGCCAGCCAGAAGCTTGGGTACAGCCCTTTCAGGGTGTGGGAAAGGAACTGACACGTTTAGCTTTGATTTAATCCACAGGAGGGAAACTCGGGGAGACCTGAGTGGCTGCCCCAATCCTAGGTTCCTTCTGTGTCATGATTTGGTAGATGGTTGTTGCCCCAGGGCGTCACGTTGATGGTAAAGAGAAATGGGGTGCCCGTTCCTTACACACGGGGAAAGCACAGAAGAGCAGAGCGCTGCAGTTGAAGCTTTCAGATGTGGGCTCTTCTTCATTTAGCTCAGTGAACTTTGAAGAGTCAAGAGTCTGCCAAAGAGCACTCGGTGCCCAGACTTGGGAGCTTGAGGTCAGGAAGGAGAAAGTGGGGAGTCCGCTGAGAAGGGCAGAGTTCACCGAGTGCCACGCGCCCCACGCTGGCTCAAGAGCCATCTGTGTTTGTCACAAGTGCAGTGGTTTGGCTGTTTCATTTGCAGCACTGAGAACTTCATAGGCATTCCTAATTAGATGCAGGAGATTGGAAGGAGAAAGGGCGCACACCAGAACTCCAGGGCACCCTTCCCAGGGCGCTTTACACAAGCCCCACCCCAGGAACACCCCGCCAGGCAGCAGCACAGCTGAGTCACCCATAAAAGCTGCACAACCTCTGACTGGCAGTTTGAGAAAGACGGAATATAAATACATTCAGGAAAAAATAAATAACTACATAAGTACATTCAAAATTTCTTCTTAAAGAAATGGCTGCTTAGCTCTAGGAACAGATATGTAAACAAAAATATAGCAAGCAAATTTATTAAGTATTTCCTGGTTCAGTTAATATCTTTTAATATCAGTATATTAAACTATACCTAATAATAATGTAAGCCCCTTACTCCACAGCAGGTATGAGTCTAAAGGTTCTCTCATATTTTCCAAAGTATGCCATATGTTTGACCTTATTATGTACTGTATGAAGTGTGTGTGTGTGTGTGTGTGTGTGTGTGTGTGTGTGTGTGTGTGTGTGAGAGAGAGAGAGAGAGAGAGAAATTGATGCCCATTTGATCCTCACTGTGGTTTTATGAGAGTGGGACGATGTTCATCTTTCTCATTTTATAGATGGTAAAGTGGAACAGAGTTTACCTGCGCTAACTCAAGTGGCATGGCTAATGGATGGCCTTGTAGGGTTTAAGGCAGGCAGTCTCGCCACAGAGTTCTTGCTCTCATGTCTGTACAATTATGAGTGTACAAAAGTCACGTCTCCCAACGTAACTGTCAGGTGGGGCTCACAGTCACTCAAGAGCTACAGGGGCAGGAGGCAGCCTTGCCAAGGAACGAGACTGTGAAGGCAGTGGGCACAGAGGCCGTCGGGTTAGTGGAGCACCAGGTCACGTTTACAAAATATACAGTAGACCTCACTAGGGTTGGGGCTGGGTGATGTTATAGTAAGAGAGAATTATAATTTCTAAAGAATAAGTCCAAGGAAGAATTGGCCAGGCATCTCGCTGCATGGGTGCGGCACGTCTTTCGAGTCCACTTGAAGGCTAGCATGTGTGGGTTCAGTTGTGTCATTATGGACATTTTAGCTATTAAGAGGTGGATGTGGATTCACATTCCTGTAGCCTAAAGCCTGCTGCAGACTTTCCAGGATTTGGGACTTTCAGAATCAACCTCTGTTATTTGAAAAGAGGAGACATAAATTTATTTTACACTTTAGTGTCTTCCTTGACATTCAGAGGTCACTCAGTCCTCTTGACTTGCTGTCCCTTTAAAGGCGCAGTTAAAATCCAGCCTACGTGAGTCTTTCTTGAGGCCCCTGCTCAGAGTACTCCCCTGCCCTTCCTCAAGAGCTGGGTCTGCACACGCCTTAAAGATGTTTTGACATTTGTCTGAGGCTTTAAGTTGCAGTCCTGTGTGAGTACGCAAATGGGAGGTCGGTAAGTGTGCAGGTACAGCCGAAGGGAGGGACATCAGGGATCGCTGGAGTAGAGCCAGCCATCCCGTTGGTCGGGGACAGGGGTGGCCCTAAGTCCGACTCCAGTTGGCCTTTAACTGGAACACCAGCTTAAAGGCTTTAGCCCTTTGGGCCACTTTAGGGATCCCAAGCAGAACTGGGAACAGAAGCTGAGAAGACTGAGCAGATGGATTTGAGGGGTGAGTCTGCAGACTTGAAAAGTTTTAAGACGATCCTACACTGGCCAGCGTAGTGACCTGCTTAACATCACCTTTCCGTATTACACAAGAGTACAACTTAAAGCCACAGGCAAACGCCAAAACACCTTCGTGCCATGACAGAACCTGTCCAAAGAATGCCAGGTGGCAGGAAGAGATGTGGAGTGGCCTGAAAGGTTAGCACGGGAAGCAATCTCTTAGGCTCTGAATCCCCCCCCCCCCGAGCAGTGGCTTGGTGGACTCATCGGTCATATATACCCAGCGTGCCTACCCGCTACATTGTTACCCAGAACTGCTGAGGCCTAGAGGGCCCCCCAGAGGTGCGCAGGCCCCCCTCAGATGTGAGGAGACCCCACCGTCCCTGGCTCTGCATCATACTTCTGTGGAAAGAGGATAATTCCCCTCCAGTTTATTCTGGTGTGTGGGATGTCCTGGAGAAAGACAATTACAGCCTAATAGTAGGAATCCCTGGAGCTCCCCCACAGTGCCCTCAAAACTGAGGTCACACGATGTGGCCAGCACAGTGTGAATCAACACTTACGCCCGTCTGCAAAACACTTGTGTTCATGGTCATGCCCTTCACCCCTTTCGTACGCTCAATGGCTATTTGGCCTTAAGAAAAGTTTACTGAAATCCAGTTGATAATGTAGATTATCACGTAATATCACCATTTTTTCAATTATATATATTTATTTAGGGGGGTGTCTGTGGGTGGGTACGTGTGTGTGTGCGCGCGCACATGCCACCTCACGCATGTGGAGCTCAGACGATAGCTTGCAGGGTTCTCTCCTCCCACCATGTAGGATCTAGGGATCAGAGTCAGGCCGTCATGCCCTGCACTCAGAGCCTCTACCCTCCGAACCGGCTCACCAGCCCGGGTATGATTATATCAGCGATTAGTCAAATAGCTGATAAACCTGCCTCGTCTTTCTCGCTGCTCACTGTCGCTGTGGACTTTTCCCAGAGCCCCTGAGGTAAGGAGGCTCTGCTTCGCCCCTCTCATGGCTCAGCCTTGGAGAATTTCTCTCACTTAATGCCATCTGCTGCGACTATATTCAGAGGAACGTAGGAGGCCGTCAGCATTTCCCACTGCTCATCGCTTGACCCATTTTAGGGCCTGTGTCTCACAAGAAAGTACCCAGGCTCTGCCCAGCCCAGCGTGGGAGGGGAGCCCCTGTGGGCACCCTCTCTGAAATGCACTGGCCAGGCCCCATGCAGAGGCTCAGGCGTCCAGACACTCCCCCCAGGCTGAGGACAGGCACCAGTGCCGACCGTCAGGACCTACCCCTGGGCACTTCGAGCTGGGCGAGTCCTCCACTCCCGACCCTCACCGCTCCAGCCTTCACACGTCCCTGCCGTGCGCTTGGTTTGCAGTGCATGGGACCAAGTCTAGCTCACAGAGTGCAGGACGGAGGCAGACTTGCTGCTGGGGGAGCGTGTTCTCCGTGGTCACCGACGCGCTCAGACTGGGTGAGCTTGGATGTGTCAGGAGCAACATAAAGGGAGCAGGTGGCTCAGCGGGTGAAGACGCACCGAACAAGCCTGAATGTCCGAGGCCCAGAACTCACAGTGGCAGGAGACCGTCCATTCCCACGCGCGCGCATCATGACACAGGCACTAGCACGCACACAGACCTCGCACATGTGTGCGCACACGCACTCGAGAGAGCAGAAGGTGGAGGGACACCAGGCATTTCCTGGCCTCGGGCAGCTGCCTGAAGGCTCGATGAAGGCAAGTGCCTACAGAGTCTGCGAGAGTGGGCTGTGGAAGCGCTGCCATCAGTTCAGGTTCGTTTTCCATGAATACTCCACAGCTCGCGGTGAGAACCTTTGGCGGGCTCCTTCTGTACGTGGCTGAGGGCCCAGCAGCCCTGTCCCCAGCCACTGGCCGCTCAGAGCCGGAGGTGGCGCTTCCTGAGGGTGCACACCAGAGCTCCAAATGCCACAGTCTGGAGGACTCTGGGGCAAACGTTCCTTCTGAGCTGAAAAGTCGTCTTCCTCAGAGTGTTTTGGCTCTTGGTAGTAAAGCCATGCTCCACCTCTAACTTTAGGCTACTGGCTTGGAGCTACACAGATGTGCAGTTCCTGTTTGTGTGGAGATGCACCCCGTGAGTGAGCTGCACAGATCTGTGGGCGTCCTGTGAGTGTGACCCAGAGAGGAAGAAGGACACACTAGCTACAGGGCATAAATCGGCGAGTTCCAGGCTCAGCGGTGGGTGGGACGGTCCTCTGTAACATCTACTCCAAACAGCAACTGTTTATTCCTTGCCGCAGCCAGATCTGGACGACTCCTGCCCGAGTGCTGGGGAAGCCAGCCTGTGTATGCCTGTGGTGTGTGTGCATGTGCGTGTGTGTGTGTGTGTGTGTGTATGTGTGAATGTGTGTATTGAGAGGGGGAGGGCTTACCTAACGACTGTGTTTGAGTTCCCTGATGATTGCAGAGCAGGGAGGGATAACCAGGGGTTGGTGGCTTAGTAAAGAGATGTGACATCATCAGAACAGGCCATGAGAAAATGAAGCCCCACGTGTAAATATCGCAGCATGGGAAATAAGGTTCAGGGTAAGAGTCCATCCCTAGAGCAGACAGGGACATATCTCCTCAGGATATGGGGGGGACTGGGAGACAGTAAGGTACAGAGCGACCCGGAAAGTGTGTAAAAGGTGGACATGAGGATCCAGAAAGATGGCTTTGTCAATGAGACACTTGCTGTGCACGCTTGCACACCAGAGCCCAGATGAGGTGGACGCAGAGTGCGCACCATCATCCAGCGCGGGAAGGTGATCATCCGGCCAAGTGTGCACGGTACAGGCTTAGTGAGACGCCCTATCTCGAGCCAGGAGGAGAAAGGGCCAGAGACTGGCTCGTTCCAAAAGCTGCTTGCTCCACAGCTGTTAAGACCTGGGTTTGGATCTCCGGCAACCCACGTGAAAAGCTGGGTGTGGTGGCACACCCCTGGACCCCAGCAGACACAGGTGGAAGCCAGCAGCTCACCAGTCTAGTAGAATCTTTGAACTCCTGATTCAGTGAGAGGCCTTGTCTAAAAACAGAAGGTAGATAGTGGTTAAGGAAGACACCAGATATCAGCATCTGGCTCTCACGCGCACACACACACACACACACACCTAGAAAGTGGACGGCAGTGGAGGACATCTGACACTGACGCTGGCCTCCCTGTGCATGCACACACCTATGCATTGTGTCACACACACATTCACAAATGCAGGAACAGTACAGCAGGTCTAAGTAGGGTAACGGTATCTCAGGGGAGCTTAAAAAAACAAAACTTGCTTTGGTCGGGGGTGCGAGTGGGTGGGCCCACGGAGTAGAAAACGCTCACTCACAGAGAGGAAAGTTGAGTGGGGGACCCCAGGAGCTTGTGCTCAGGAGAGTGCTTGTGGGCTGGGCGGGGCTACCGATGAGGTCTTTGGGTGGCATCTCTGTTAGTGAGATGGTAGAGGAAGGGCACTGCGGCGTGAATCAGTCCTGACGAAGTCCAGGGCGGCTCCTGACCTCTCCCTGCTGGCACTTTTACCTGGTTTGTGCCAGATCAGACTGGATGGCTGGCACCCCCGACAAGGCCTTGTGAGGAATCGTAAGCCGTTCTAGCCGCTGGGACCCATCACGCTTCAGCACCGCACTGATGGGTTGCCGTCCCTGCTGTGTTGGCTGGGCTTTCAACAGTCCGTTAGTCTTACTCTCACGCCTTGCTCCGAGGTGCTCCAACGCCCAGAGCCCATGCTCGTGAGCTTCCTGCATCAAATACAGACACGTGTCACTGCTCCCCATGAGGTATTTGTAACGGCAACACCGTTAAGCCGATCACTGTAGCATGTCACCTGGCCCCCCAAGTCATGGGCACGGCAGGTCTGAAGAATGCTTTCGGTTAAGCCATTCAGAGAGTCAGTAAGCCGAAGCCGGGCCACACCTGTTAAATAGAATAGTGTGTGCTCATGCATGTGCGTGTGCTCATGCAGTTACATGTGCATGTTGAGGCCAGGGGTCGGCAGTAAATGTCTGTCCCAGTCTCTTGCCACCTTTTAACTGCTGAACAAGCCCCAGCGCTTCTCTGCCCACCCTCCCGCACTGAGGCTGGAGACTGCCCTTAATGGAAGCCCTCAGTCAGGCTTTTACATGCCTGCTGGAGACCCCAGCTGGAGCCCCCATGCTTGTGTGGCAAGCACTTTTACCACTGAGCGTTCCCCTCCCCCCAGCCCAGGCCTAGAATGACATTCTCCGTGATACAAGTTACATTATAAATTATAAGAGGAGCTGGATACATCAGCAAAGAGCCTTGCTGGCTCGCATAAGCTAGCACAGTCAGCAAGCTTGAACTTGGTTAGAGCAATCTCTTCTCCATGTCATGACCTCCATCTGGAGAAAGTGTTTCAGTGATCGTGGAAGGACCCCAAGGACAACAGAGCACACAGACAGCACAGATATGACTCAGGCCGCCACCTGGCTTGGAGCATTTGTCGTATGCCAAACACTGTGCACAGACGTTGATGTGAATTATCTCCTGAGAGCAGAAATGGCCCTGAGGGAACCGTTGGAGATGTGGAGGAACGTGCCCAAGGCCACACTGTAAGAAGCAAAGCCAGATTCCAAACTTCTCGAAACTTCTGACTCTCCCTTTGAGAATAAAAAGCAAGCAAGAGTGTTGGAGCCACTTGCTCACAATTATACAAGGGTGAGAAGAAGCGTGGTCTCTGAACACTGCATTTAGGCCTTTTTTTTCCTCCACCAAAGTGTGATCCACATCAAGTTTCTACCCATAAGCAGTTTATGAAATACGGAACTTAGAGCATAGAAGAGTTTGTGACTGATTGAAGATACCGAGAGAAGTTAGGTTTGACCCTTTGTTTTTCTACAAACATTTTTCCAATTTCACGATTGCTCCATCAATGATACTTTCCGTATGTGCCATTGTTGTGCTACGATACATGATGAGGCCAGAAAACTGCTTTAGCTTATTGGCCGAGAACAGGAGGTGTTGCCGGATGCACACCTTTTGCTCCTCTTCTTTTCTGGGCTCTTTCTGACCCCTGAAATGTGAAGTAGGACACAGTTTAGAAGGGAAGACCTAAGATTGTGTAAAGGCAAAAAAGGAACTCCACTATGTGCCCGGCCCTTGGACGAGGAGTTTGAGTTGCTTGGCTGGGGGTTTATGTTGGTTTGCTAAGCACAAGCTGGAAGGTCCTGCTACTGCTGAGGCGTGTGCAGGGGTCCTGGGAGAAGTGAGCGCGTGAATACTGAACCCCAGATACGGATTTATTTCTTAAACAAGATCCTGGAAGTGTCCGTCAATAGTCATTTTCTCTGAACACAGTAGTCTAGAAATAATTAATAAGTAATGTAGCTTGGGAAAATATTACATTTTGTGGCTTTGACTAGGAAGTTAAAACAGTTTTGAAGCTGGGGCTGTAGCGCAGTAGAAGGGCGCTTGCCTCACACGCATGGGGTCCTACGTCCAACCCCTGTTACTGCCAAAAAGAAACAGAACATCTGATGTTCACACAGCACTGCTGAGGAGCGGAATAACTGAGTTCCCGTCACAGAGATGAGGAGTGCCCAGAATAGAGGGGCTGAGTGGCCTGCCCGGAGGCCACGTCTCCTAAGCCTGGCCATGGGGCTGGCCGTGTCTACCTGGGAATGGGGGAGCTGTGGGCGTCCACTTCTTCAGGCAGTGGTGCGGCTGCTCAGTTTGCAAAGTGATGGTTGTGAGCCAGCAGTCAAGACTTCATTAAAAAGAGGAGCGCAGCTCTGTCCAGATTCTTCATCAGTGACAATCAGCGTATGTGTTGTAGAGAGGAGAGCAAACACCTCTGATAGTCTAAGAAACTTAACCTCATCAAAAACCAAGCATATTTCCAACATGTGTGGCAGCATTCAAATCTATACTTAAAATCACAGTAGAATTATTTGAATAACTATTTAAATAGAAACTGAAGCCAAATTTGATTTAGGATTATGAATCCTAAAATAATAGCCGTAGGGAAAGAAACCAACCTTTGATCAAAAGCCTGAATCACACATCAGACTTTGTACACATTATTTTATCTCATCCCATTATTGCTCTGCGGAGTGCCTTATGCACTTCCCAGATGAGGACAAGTCAAACAGACTGAATAGCCCCCAGTTCCAGCCAGCATGTGGTGGCTGGACAGTTAGGTCTCAGGCTTCCCCCAAATCCTGTGCCCCTCCGGCACGTTTGACAGGATTTGGGCTTGTGGTCCTTGCAGGGATTTGCTGAAAGAACTCCTGCCAGTCACCCTGAGAAGGCTCAGCAGGCTGGCCTTTGGCCAGCATCATGAGGGAATGGGTTCGGTCCTCGGCACCAAAAGACTGAAAATGAGAAGTTCAACTACTGCTGTAAAGCGTTGAACCTTTTCAGAAGAGGTGAAAACTCCCTAAACTCTAATTCAGCATTGGAATCTGTCAGCAAATGCAGGTGGTTGGCGAGGCTGACAGAGGAAACCCAGATTTCAACTCAGTGATAAAAACTGGGCGGCAGGGCACCGTGTGGCCACTGCAGAGCAGGAGGCCCGCAGGACGCTCTAGAAGGAGCCGATTGGACGCCGAATCATCCCAGACTCCTGCTGTTTATTTTGTAAGCAGGAAATGTGCCAAGGAGATGGTTTTTCTCCATTGCCCCCATAGACCCCATGACCACATCCACCTCACGTAACTGAGTGTCACTGGTCAAGAAAGAATGTTTCAGCCGACCTGCAGGAGATGCTGGGAGTGAGCAGCTGAGGGTGCCACTTACCCCTAAGTAGCAGCACAGGACTAGGTTAGAAAGTCAGCGGTGGCCGCCTGCAGGGCCAGTGGTCCAGGGCCTCAGGTCAGAGGTTGACGTGACAGTGTCTCGGTGACACAGGGCTGACGGTGCAGCTCGGGGGTAGAGGCTGTTCCTGCCATGCATGCTCAGATCCCTGGTTCGGTTGCCAGTACTGAAAACACAACGATCAAGAAGGGTTTAATTGGGGCAGCTTTCCGTTGCGAGGGAAAGTCCCAGAGGTGGGCTGTGGTGATGACTGTTGCGAAGCAGATGCGTAGACTGGTGTCGCTGTAGGTTTTCTGTACACTTTTCCACACTTTTCCATGGACAGGAGATCTGAATACTTCTCCAAAAACGAAGGGATCGAGAGGGTCGCCTGCGAGCCCAGGCTGCAGTGATCTTACTTTATAGGACGAGTCTTCTCAGGGCAGAAGTGCCTTCTTCCCCTCTAAGATTTCTATTTCTGAGACTGCGGGCAGCTGCGGGCTTTTCCTCAGCGGACCAGTCTGTTAGAAGTGAAGCTTATCCCGGGACACAGACGTTATTAAAAACGCCCGCTGTTTGTTCAGTGGCACTGTGTCTTCCTGCTTCTCAGCAGTGGATATCAGAAACCATGCGGCTGGGTCCTGGGAACCAGGCGATGAAAAGACAGACGCCCCGTTTTCTCTGGGCTTTACATAATGAAGGGTATAGGCAACGAAAAAAACGTGCAAATAATTATAGTAAAGTAATTATGGGATGCAGGTCGCCTCAGAAAGACCCAACGGCGAGTGGGGACATTCAGCAATAAAGGATGGAGAGTGGCCGCCTTCCCTGATAAAGCACCTTCTCTGGCTGCCATCTTGCCATATCTTGCTCCAGGATGTTCCTGGGCGTCCTGGGGAGTTGTTGGGAGCTGGTGGTGACCTTGGCTAACTCCCCACTGCACTGCAGAGGTTCTGGTGTGCTGCAGGCAGAGGGAGAGGCGGAGGCCCAGAGGGCTCACAAATGCTGGTGGTGGCACACTGAGACGCTCAGGTGTCCCTCACGTCTAGCTCCTGAGTTTTTCCCTTTATACTCAAGGTTTATACACAATTGATTGACTAAATTAATCTCTTTGTTTCTCTCAGTACACACACAGACCTCACAGGCAAAGAACGAAAAGGGGGTTTCAGGGTCTTCGCTGTGCTGGGCAGCAGTAGCATCTCCCTGCAAGAGGCGATTCCATCCCCAGAGGACGCTCTGGCACCCCCAGTGCTTCACCCATCCTCCTGTCCGTCCTGCCAAACTCAGCGTGCTGGTGTTTCTGCCATTGGCGCCTTAAAGGCCACTTCCTAGTGGACTGAGTTACACATTCCGGTGAGAGCAGGTGCTGCAGCCAGAGCCCAGGACTTGGCCCCAAAGCAGCGTAGGGGCAGAGTGGGGACTTGGTGCCAAATCCAGCAGGACCTCATTTCCATAGCTTTTCTTTTTCCTTTGTGACCTGAAACTTTAATTTATTATTATGAAAATAACCCACATAGTTATTTTTAAAAACCATGTGTGTGAACAAATCTTTCTAAAATTTCTTTGCAATTGCTACATAAACTGATTATTTAAAAAAGCAAGCAAACAAACAAACAAACAAAAAGCAGTTGTGCCAGGCCCTTTCCCTTGGGCACTGATGGCTCTTTAGTCACTGTCCGTCCTTAAGTTGCTAGCTCATAGCCTGCACAAGCTTGATGTCAAAAATAACTAGAAGCAAAGAATAGACACGTTGATTATTGGCAATTTATGCAACAAAGAGAGTTTTAATGATACCTAAGTTAGCTTTTACACGTAAGTTTTTCTCAGATTCAGCATCCAAGCGGAGAGGAGGTCTCACCAGTGAAACCCGTCAGGAGTGGGCTGCCTACCTAATCTCAGCCACATTTCCTACACATGTCCTTGTAAATATTCTAAATATCGTAGGTTATTTGCATTAGTAATATGGCCCTGATTTTATGTGTTTGGACACAGGGGGAGATCTAGCCTTTAGCGTATAGTCTGCATTTGGAAAGCACGTTTGTAAGGCTCTATGCCGGGGACGTTGCAGCTCAGTTTCCCCTGAGAAGCAGCAGTGGTCCCAGCTTGTCTCCACACTGCCCCGGAGATGTGCGGCCAGGGCGGCTTCCTGTGGATGGAGACATGATCTTTCAAAGATGGGTTCTCCGTGGTGTCCCTTCTGACCAGCAGACTCCTGGGGGGAGCTCAGTCTCCAAGGGGCAGGAGCCTTACGGGCCCTCTGGGCACTCGTGACACACTAGTGCAAGCTTGTGGCCTGGTCCCTGCAATGGGGACAAAACGCTGTCCACATTCATGGGTGTGGCTGCTTCTTTCAGATTCAATAGAAATAGACCAAAATCACATGCCAAGCCCAGAGTGATAAACAAGTAAGCTCCATCCAGTTCTGTCTGCCGGAGATGGAGGAGCCACACCCAGGAATGTTCTGGGAAGCCCAAACCTCAGGTGTGGAGGTCGGCGCAGTCAGGAAAGTGCGTGTCTCCGGAGGGTGGAGACAGTCTCCTGAATCTGCAACATCCACAGATAAGCTGAGCATAGGGGCCTGGATTCATAATCCCGGCACTGGGGAGTCAGAGGTGGAGAGTCTGGGCCTCACTGGCCCTCCAGGCCAGCTAAATCAGCAAACTCTGGGTCCAGTGAGACATCCCGTCCCCCAAAATAAGGTGATGAGCAATTGAGGAAAACACTCTGTCGGTCATTTGTTCCCAGGAGCCCAGGTTATACCTTTTTTGCATAGTGGAATCTGCGTCTGAAAGCAAGTTGAATGTGTTAGCATTCTGCCTTCCCTTGGAGCAACAGCCCCCTAAAATAACAGGTAAGACTAGCCTGGAGAGCTCAGGGGATAGACAGTGATTGGCCACATGCTACCCCTGCGCTTCCAGCAGTAGTGGAGTAGAGGCGGAGTGGTCAGAGGCTCAAGGTCATACTTGACTACATAGTAAGTCTGAGGCCAGCCTCAGGCGAAATGAGATCCTGTCTCAAAAATAATTTTAAGAGAACCTTTCAGAGTATCCATGCCTGTGCCACCAGTTATCTCTCAGCTTTGGATGCAGTTAGTTTGTAAATAGTCATGAGGTGGACCGGAGAACGTGTCTTCCTGAAAGTGTTACGTTACATTTGTGTTTGGCCCCAGTAATTCATACCACGATTCACACCAAACAGCCCTGATCCGAGACACACAGAGTCCGTGTGCTGCGATCACAGTGCTCCGGGGTTCTGCCTCCATGGCAGCATCGGGAAATTTGACCCTGATGGCCGCACATGGGTGAGGTGTGAAGGTACAGAGCAGAGAAGGGGAAAGTTAGACAGTGGAGAGTCTGAGCAGGGAGGAAAGCCAATGGAGAGGAAAAAGAAGGTGGGGAAGAGAGGCTGGGCTATGCCTCGTCAGCAGAGCACGTCGGTGTGCCAGTGCGGTCCCCGGCACTGAAGAGGAAGTATCGGCTTGGTGGGCAGCAGGCAAGTCTCCATTCTCCTTCAAAGGGAGCGATGATTTTTGTTCCGGGAAACAGGGAAACACCTTCTGCCTTGGACCCCTGCAGCCGTGGAAAAGGGCCTCTGTGGTGGACAAGCTCTGTGACTGTGGAAAGTCCTTCCAAAATATTTGCCACATTCAGATAGTTTCCTCAGGTGGAATTGGTTTGCCGGCCACATTTCGCTGTGGGATTCTGTGTGACTCCCCAGCCTGGAGACCTGTTCCTCTATCTATGAATGGCAAGAAGTGAAGACAGTTGCAGGAGTAGTATATTTTTCCAAGGTATTTCACGTATCCTGAAGGGCTGCCAGGATGTCTTTTGTGGTTCATGCTTGCATTGCCTGCATCCCTGATTCACCTGGTGGCCTTCTGTGAATGAGGCAATGTCCTCAGTTACTTCCTGTGTTCCTCCAGACATTCATCCACAAGCTGGTGACCCTGTGTGCCCCCCCCCCCCGAGAATCCAGGGACATAAAGGTGATTGGATAGCCCTACTGGGGAAGCTGCTGAGAACTTGGTTAATGTATCAGCCCGGAAATATGTGCTAGAGAAGTTCATGATACCAAGTTCCTCTAAGGTTCTTTTGTAGTTCAACAAGGCCACACAAATATTTTATAAGGTATATTTTATCTACCTCTCCAAAGTCAGCATTATAAAGACAGCGTTTGATGGCTAGTCACGGGAGAAATTTAAGGAGAACATCCCTCACCCCTCTATTGTTCTGTGGTTTGGATGCATGTGTGTATTCAGTGAAATGTATTCCACAGCAACTGAGCAAAGCCGTTCTTAGAGAATCTAGTATTTGAGCTACTATCTCTGAAGAAACGTTTCTGAATCTTGAATCATGAGTGAGTGTTTTCTGTAGGGAGTGTAGAATTTTCTAGAAGCCATGTAGACACTGTTTTGAGAGTATACATTCCGTTCCCAAGGACCACCCACAAGGAGTAAGCCCAGAGGTGCTGATACTCATCCCTGAAGCACTAAAGCAATCCCATGATACTTTGCGCTCTCCTTCTTCATGAAGACGGGCTGAGTCAGCTGTTGAGTTCAAATTCAGTGTTTCCATTTCTGCACAAACTGTTTCACTTTTAACCAAGTGCATTTCACACCCTGGTCAGATCTCTTAAAAGCGATGGATGGGTCATCCTAAATCCATCATCATTAAGAAAGAGACAGGACAACATGAATATTTCATAGCTGGTGATGGAGCCAAGGGCGGAATGATCGTATTTTCTTTTTAGGTAGCGGCTTCCTGCTGGTTGCGGGCCCTGGTCTGAAGGTTGCCGTGCTAACGCCCGGGTACACATTCTCTCCCTGCCCCACCAAGCCGGCCACCGTCTGCCCGAATGGTGGCACAGCTATTGCTCAACTCTTACTCTGGGGATTTCCTCCAAGGAAGTGCATGTGATACACACGTACCAACAGCCAAAGGTGGCTCTGAGCCACACACGGTCATTTTCTGTCACGTGGCCCAGTCACAGAATTCTCGGCACCTGGCTCGGAAAGGTTCAGTATTTCCTTCTCCAGAACCTCCCCAGAGGACCTCTGTCTAAGTTTTGCTGCAGTTCATCACTTCATTAAGAATACAAGAATTAGTCAGTGTCTGCCCTTCTGTATGATAGGAAGGATGTTTGATGTTCTTGTAAGTCACGCTCTGTCATCAAATACAGGACCACTTACGGGCTGTGTTAACACGGGGTCATAGCTACATACTGCAGAGACTCATCGGGTGGTTAAATACAGCAGCTTCAGGGGTAGAGCTTAATTAATTCATGATTTCCTTGCCGTGTTAGTAAGTGGATTCTGTTGCAGCCATGTAACATTTTTGTGTCGCACACACTGTCACAGCCAAAAGGACCACAATTGGTTGGCCAAGGTACTCTTCATCAGAGGTCAAGTGTGCCGGCTTTCTAAATTGCAGTCTTGGCATCAGCTGTCTTCATTGTTGTGTGTTATCTTAATGGGAAAGGGATGTGAAAGCAAAACCTTCAGTTCAGAGTTTTGATTTACCATACCTAACAGCCATAACCACACTTAAGATTTCGCCTCTTCTAGTCATGGTTCTGATATAGTAAATAGTACTTATTTAAGGGTCTCGCCCACCAGGGGGTACATATAAATCTGTCTTTCTTAATGTATTTGGTTTGTTTCCTATGGTAGCTTGCAGAGGTTTCTCAGAAGCCAAAGCACTGGCATTCTGGTGGGATGGGGTGACTGGCAGACAGACATTTCTTGTGTGGAGTAAGTTGACAGACATTCTTGGGCTCGTTGCAAGGAACCTAGGCCAGAGTGTGGGTGGCACCCGGGGCCAGCACTGGCTCCTCCAGACAGTATCCACTGTCTTCCATTTCATTCACCAGCCTGGTTCTTCCAGACCCGCCCTATGGCACCCCCTTTCTCTGACTCATAAGCTCAGGGGGGTTCTTCAGAGCATCCCTCTCAGCCAGTGTGGTAAGGGGTATTAAAAAAAAAAAAAGCCTTCGGAAGCTGGCATGGGTCTGAGATGGGGCGCCAGTTCCATTCCCTGAAGAAAATTCTCACGCCAGGAGCAAAGTGAGCAAATAACTATGACGTGTGCGAGCCAGCTAATGCTGCACGGGCTTGCACACGCAAGATAGGACCCCAGCGCATACTAGGCCCATACATGGCACTGAGAGTCAAGAGTGGACACTAAACTCCGCCAGAGGGGCCTTTGGGAGACTTGGAAAGTTGGCTCGTCGTTTGACTTACACACAGACTTTTGTAACCTACTGGAAGTTTTCAGTTACCTCCTCCAAGAATGTGTGGGACGCTGGGTGGCCACCTCAGCCTGGACCAACGACAGAAGGAAACTGGGCATTCAGCCTGCTGCGCTTACTTTGAAGTGCTGCTTTGAAAGTTGATTTTTAAAATATGCTTCGTGTGTGTGTGTGTGTGTGTGTGTGTGTGTGTGTGTGTGTGTGTACATTCATGTGAGTAAAAACACCTTTAGAGGCTGATGCCAGAGGCCTCAGAACCCCCGAGAGGTGGGGGTACCGGCAGGTTGTAAGCCACCTGATGTGGGTGCGGGGAACCGAACTGGGGTCCTCTGAAAAAGCTGTAAACACTCTTAACCACAAAACCATCTTTCCCACCGTGATATTTTAATTAGCCATTTTTAAATGTACAAACTCAAAATAAGGGTTTGTCCACATCAGATTTGGAGTGTACTGCCAGGTCACCTGTAACACCCGTAAGCCTAGAATTTTAAGTGTGTGGTTTTCGCCAGTATTCAAAGCGCAGACACCTTCTGAAGCCTTCGGCCCACCTGGCATAAAAGCTGTCAGGAAGCGTGGTGGAGGAAGACAGGCAGAGAGGTGAATAGGGGCCAGGGAGGTACACAGATGGTGCAGGAGGAAATCTCCGAGGCAAGCCGGCAGACAAACACAGACAACGCGCCTATTTGTCTTTAAATTATATCCCTTTAACATCAATTACAAATATGATCTGACTAAAGGAGAGAAGGTCAGAAACTAAAGAGAAGCTCCTGACGTCATCAACCCCACTGCCCCTGAAGCACACAGGCCTCTCCTCTTCCCTCCTGCCTCCACACTCACTGTGTACAGATCGGAGTAGCAGTCTCCTGGCCTGGGAAACTGCTCACAGGGGCAGCTTTGAGGTGGGTAGCGGTGGTTGGCTGCGTTCATCACCTTAGTGTTCTGTTTCCAAGGGACACGCCGCCCCAAAGTGAACTCCATTCAGATGACCCCAGACAAGAGAGTTCTCAGAAAAGAAAATTAACAACTGACACTTTCCTGAAAGTTGTCGACCTCACAAACGGAGCTTCTAAGAAGAAAACCTGGAGGCTTTATTGAGCCCAGAGGTCAAACCCCGGAACCTTTTGAAGGCCGGAGCTGCCATGAGACTGTCTCATCCTCTTTCTCCTTCACACTCGTTCCTCAGATAGGCAAAGGCCCAGCCCTGACAGCCAGTGTTCTAGTCTCCATTCAAGGTAGCCGTCATGACTTCAAAAGCACCAGAACCCACTTTTGCCTGTCTTTCTCCGTACACTGGCATTTGAGTAGGCTCGGCAGAGGGAAGAGGCAGGCTGGCGCAACACTGTCAGTTACAACTTTGAAACTGATTTCCAGTCAGGCTATTCCTCAGTAGGCTCTTTGTCACACACAAGTTCAAAGCGTTTTTGTCAGTTTCTTTAATGCAAATGTGCCCGCTTTCATTTTACTGAGCTTTCTGTAGGGTGCTGTCTTTCCAGGTGTTTGTAAATTTCATTCTGTCCTGCTTTTTAATTTCATCCAATAAGCAGGATTATGCATATACCAAAACATACATTATTATATGTTCAGCTAAGAAACTAGTAAATTCCCCTAAATCTTTGAGGATCTCTTGTTAATAAGAGAAAATGGGGGTGGCATGATTTGATGTCTAGGGAAGAGGTCCTGTTATACAGAGAGCAGGGAAGTTTGGGGATGAAATAGAAAAAAAAAGTCATGTTTAATAATCAAGAATCTACATCTAAAGACAAAGCTATAAAGTGACTACTTGGAGAATCTAAAGGTTACCTAATGGTGATGATGTCATTCAAAGACAATATGACAAATGCATTAAATACTATATCCTGTGATAGTATCTACATATAAAAGTTATGTTATTCTTACTCACATTTACCAGTGTATGAAGCAAGAAACACTATTTTCCAAATTAGCTTCAAATTCTGAGGAAGTTTTTTTAAGAACAAAGGCTTGGGTAGGGGCTAGAAAGACAGCTTGGTGGCTGTCCACACTTCCTGCTCTCCCAGAGGACCCAAGGTGGTTCCAAGCACAAGCTGGGCAGCTCAGAACTCCCAGCACCCTCTTCTGGGCACTCTTCACAGACTTGCCTTTCGCATGAATGTCCCTGTAAATCCGCTCCGTTCTTGTCGGCGGCACACACCTGTGTATGCTCGATAAAGGAAAGAGGACATATTTATCACCTAGATACACTGAAAATATTACATACAACTATTGGTGCGACCAGAGACAAGTATCCATACGCGTGAGTTCTGATCGAATAGAATAATAAGGACATTTGTAGAGCCGACCCTCTTAGCAGGAACGGAAACCTGGTGTGTACCAGGACCAGTTGATATTTGTATAAGGGATTTCATCAGTTTTTCCTTCTTTGTGTTCGGCTATTTCACAGATGAACTTTTGTTTATTACTTATGCCAAGGTAAACCAAAGCATTGCAAAGAACAAATACTTTTGATAAAACTTTATCTTTAGGCTTGATATTTAGTCTAGCCCACATAGCCCAACCCCCCTCACCTCAAGAGGCTGGGATTGGAAAGGGACCTCACTGGACTGGGGATTTATCTCCGTGGAGGAGTGTCGCCTAGCAAGTGGGAGGCTCTGGGTCATAATCCAGTAATGCAGAAGTGGGGCAGGGCCCTTGGCATGAACCCCAGCAGCCACAGCTTGGACTGAGCCGGTTAGCCTTACTTGAGCTTTATCTGTGCTTTGGGGTTTATTCTGAATATTTTAACTGCTCAATTAGATTGTTATTCCATTTCTCTTTACTGTGACATTTAAACACATCCTACATTTGAATCTGGTTGCTGTTATGTGTTGGAAGCAATATTATGCTTGATAAGCCTACATCTTTGAGTTATAAGTTAATAATTAACCTGTCTAATTAAATCAGATGTTTATAGTTCATAAACAAGTTTCAAAGAATAAATTTTCTTACTAAACTTCTGATCACTGGGGCAAGTATCAGTCTGATAGTCCTATGAACATATATCAGGGAAACATGAAGCAAAATCATGTAAGGGTTGAGGTTTAAACAGGCTGCCTGCCCACACATGCCGTCATCATGTCATAGGGAGCGCTGTGCGCTTGACTCATCGCTCTTTGCCGCAGCCGCACAGAAAAATTGCTAAGTGCAAAAATTCAGCATGAAGGGTAGAGATATCCCAACATCAATGATTGTATCAGAATCATGAGAAGTTGAAGGTTCATTCTGCAAAGTATCTGTTTGCAAAGAATAAGACTTAAACTCTTTCTTTTTCCTGCAGAAGATCTAAATTGTGCTTGTCTTTTTCTTTAACAGATAATTCTGAAATAATCAACAGAAATGGAATGGAATGCCAAGAATCTGCATTGAGAGTAACTAAGCATTGTTACTGTACATACTATCCTGTTTCCTCCTCGATAGAATTGCCACAAACTGCATGCTAAATTTAGTTCTTCTGGACAGACCACAACCCTAAGGCTAGTTCTGCTATGTCATATAGGAATATTAAATATGGTATGCTTAGTATATTCCAGCCTAAGATAGTTAACTACCTGAGACCAGCCACGATGCTCAAGGGCATAAGGATGAGATTTTCTTTTACAGGGTTCTAAGCATAGTTTCTGTCCTAGGAATATTGTCTTATCTCCCTAACTATAGCTGATGCAGAAAGTCCAGCCAATATACTCATTTCGACTCAGAATATTTCAAATTTAGCAATAAACAGTTAGCATTAGTTTAAGTACCTATTCCAAGGGCAGGTTTGATTCTAGCTCCAGTCACCACCATTTCATTTCCTGACTGGATCAAAGGGTATGATTCACTTCTTGGCGAGATGAACGCTGCAACAAAGACAGGAAGTGAAGTAAAACGTAGACCTGCCTTGCAGGTCTAAAATTTGAATGGCAGTTCAAGCACAATTGCTGGGGACACATCAGGGTGTGGGATTCGGTTTGCCTGGAGATGCCGCACTGAATCATGGGATTCTAGAATAACATTGTGTAGATTGAAAAAAAAAAAAAAAAAAAAAAAAACACTTTGCACGGTATGAGCTTCATACCCACCCAACAAAGTCTTGAAGGTATTATTTTACAAGTATATTTTTAAAGTTCTTTTATAAGAGAGACTTTGTAGAAGTGCCTAGATTTTGCCAGACTTCATCCAGCTTGACAAGAATGAAAGGCTCATGCCAGGAGTCGACCCTAAGGGATCGGTCTTTCAAACTCACCCTCCAGTGGCCTGTTGCCGAGTAACTCTACACTAAAACCTAGTCAAACAGGGGAGCTGTAGGTGAGGAGGTCTGTATAATATTCCAGTTTAAGTACGTCTGAGTTTAGTCACTACAGATGCAAACTGTGACTTTAATCTAAATTACTATGTAAACAAAAAGTCGATAGTTTCACTTTTTAACAATCCATTACTGTTTCTGCATTTCAAAAGTTGGATTAAAGGGTTGCAACTAACTACAGCATGGAAAAATCGTTCTTTTAATTCCTTCACCTTAAAGCATATTTTATGTCTCAAAAGTAAAAAAAATAAAAAAAAACTTTAATACAAGTACATACATATTATATATACACATACACATGTATACTCTATATGGATGAAACATATTTTACTGTTGTTTACTTTTTTAAATACTTGGTTGATCTTCAAGGTAATAGCGATACAATTAAATTTTGTTCAGAAGGTTTGTTTTAAAGTTTATTTTCAGCACTATCGTACCAAATATTTCATATTTCACATTTTCTATGTTGCACATAGCCTACACAGTACCTACATAGTTTTTAAATTATTGTTTAAGAAATGAAACAGCTGTTTTAAATGGATATTATGTGTAATTGTTTAAAACATCCATTTTCTTTGTGAACATTTTAGTGATTGAAGTATTTTGACTTTTGAGATTGAATGTAAAATATTTTAAATTTCGGTATCATTGCCTGTTCTGAAAACTAGAGGCATCAACCATATCATTTTTTTTTTATTGAGAAAAAGATCTGCATTTAATTCATGTTGGTCGAAGTCTAATTACTATCTATTTATCTTACATCATAGATCTGATAACTGTATCAAAAGAAAAATCACATTCTGAGTGTAATCTTGCGTAGTGCTTGTATCGTGTTTGTTTTAATTTGTGAAAAGGTATTGTATCTAACTTGTATCACCTCGATAGCTCTCATCTTTATGTATCACTGATATTTGTAATTTTCTCAGCTATAACAATGTAGTTACGCTACAACTTGCCTAAAACACTCATACTTATTTTTTTTTCTTTGCTTATTCATTTAAACTCATTGAGAAGATAGTAGACATTACTAGAAGGTAAATTATGGGAGTCACTGAGATATTTTTGTAGACTAATTATTGTAACTGTCTTCTTTCCTTTCATTTCATGTTTTTTATTTTAAAATTATTAGCACATAGCTATTTTCAGCCCTTAATAATGAAGCATAAAAACATCACCTATATCCCCAGCAAATATAGATGACTGTATTTTTTACTATGATATCCATTTTCCAGAATTGTGATTATAATATGCAGAGTCAAATATACCATTTACAATGAGGAGGAGGCAAGGCAAATGCATAGATGTACAAATATATGTACAACAGATTTTGCTTTTTATTTATTTATAATGTAATTTTATAGAATAATTCTGGGATTTGAGAGGATCTAAAACTATTTTTCTGTATAAATATTATTTGCCAAAAGTTTGTTTATATTCAGAAGTCTGACTATGATGAATAAATCTTAAATGCTTTGTTTAATTACAAAAACAAAATCACCAATATCCAAGACAGGAAGATATCAATTCAACAGCTACTGTAGTTCGGAGAACTAACTCCACTTGCTCGGGAACTCCATTTCACTCTTGGTTTTCAGGATATAACTGCACTTCACAGAAATATTCTTTCAGCCATATAGCACTGGTCACATTTCTACTAAATCTTTCTGTAACACTCTTAAAGAATTCCCTCATTCGTTATCTGACCGCGTAAACAGGAGTCTAATTTGTATCAATTCTATGTTTTGGTTGTAATATTCAGTTCACTCACCCGATGTACAACCAATGAAATAAAAGAAGCATTTAAAAGGATTGCGTGGTCTCCCTTTGTGTCTGGCCAATAGTTAGTTGGACAGGAATGTTTTCATCTTGGTGTAGATGCCGGTCAGTGACTCCTAAGAACAGTGTTCTTCACCCGGGAGGGGGCAGAGGCTGATATTGCTTTGGGTTTTGGCTTTTCCTTCAGTTGGGGAGGGGTTGGCACATGCCTGTGTGCACACAGGGAGGCAGGAGGACAGTTTAGGGAGGGGACTGTCTCCCGCCATGTGGGTCTCACGTCATCAGGCTTGGCAGCGAGCACGTGAGCCCACTGACCCAGCTTCCCAGCCCAAGGCGTTGGCTTCCCCTGCAAGAGAAATCATTTAAAATAATCGCTTGGAAAATTATTTTTAAATTATTATTAAACACTTTCAGCATCCTTAGTTTAGCCATAGAACGTCCCTCCATCCAGCCCTTTTGCTTGCGATTTTGACTAGCAATGAAGACACATGAATATCAGCAAATGAGCAAATGGGGGCCAGCTGTAAGAACGTGAGTTTCGTCAAAGGGAAGTGGCTGCTCGCCTGTACTGCAGACGTCTAGAAGGAGCCTAGGAGGGCAGTGTGGCTTGTAGCTGCTGAGGGAGACAGAAAGGTGAATCTGTTGTATGCAAAAGACCTATAGGCCATGAGCAGAGCAGTACCCTGGGTTGAAAGGGAATTGGTGGCTCCTGTGTCCATATTCTGGCAAGAGTGTGCTCCTAAGACCGGGTCTCATGAGCTGGGGAGATGTCTCAGCAGTTAAGAGCACTGGCTGCTCTTCCGGAAGACAAGGGTTCAAGTCCCGGAACCCGCTTGGGAGCTCACAACCGTCTGTAAATTAATTCAGTTCCGGGGAATCTGGCGCCCCCTTCTGGCCACCACAGGCACTGCATGCCTTTGGTGCACAGACAAACATGGAGGTTTATCACACATACAATAAATAATAAAAATAAATATTAAAATTTTTAAAAACCTTCAACTCAAACCCAAAAGGATATAACAGCCTACTTTATCTCTTTAGCATAAAATTATTTAGGTATAAGATATCAAGTGGCTTATATAGTTCTCTGTTAAAAAAAATATTATTTTAGATTAGGACTGTCTAATCGAAAAATGATATTTTAGACCCAGAAATGCATTCTTTGTCCTTAACCAAAGTTTGTTGGGTTTGTTGTTTTTGTTTTTGTTTTGCAACACTACAGAAATTAGGGCAGCCAGGCAAACTGAAGTGATATTCAATAGTCTGACGCCCCTTAAGCTTCGGAAGTATTCGACGGGCTGGCTCTGTAAAGAGTTATTTCCCCACTTCAAGTAGCCAAACTGAGAAGTTGAGCAGCTGTTGCTGTTGGACCCTTCTCTCGTCATGAAAACAACTGAGTCATTGTGAACAAATATGATTCACAGAGAGTGAACTGATAACGACTTCCCTGTGCTGCTTGGTGCAGGGGTGGCGGGGTGAGGGGCAGGGCAGGGGAGCCAGGCTCCAAGTTCAATAGTCTGTAGATGTCCGTCGGGTCCCCGCTGTGTCGGTGAAGACAACTGCTAAGAACTGACAGGTGATTCCAACTGCTGCCGAGGCTCCTGGCTCAGAGCACAGCAAACGCACACGGCTGCCCGCCGTTTCTCGGTGCCCACCCTTGCAGGCCAGGCCATCATTGCTCTGCCCAGCCAGCACACATCTTCAATTTCTTCTCCTGCTTCAGTTCCTTTAAAAGCTGGCTGTCTGCCAACTGTGGGTGTCTTCCTGGCACATGCCGTGTGACTTTCGTATGTGCTGGTTGGCTTGATTTTAATAAGGGCATTTCTGATACACCCTCACATTGGGTTGTTTTTATGAAATAGGGTAGCAACAGTGACTGTTTGGTTCACATACATTTTACAGTCTCCAGCTCAACAAAGGTTCCCTTATACTCACATGTAGAGGAAAAATAAAGACTCATAAAAACTAGGCAACCCTTTTATGGTTCAGACCTTTAAGCCTTAGCTCATCCGAACTCCACAGCTATATTGCAACGAACTTACTCTGAGCCATTCTTCAAGCTCAATTTTCATTAAAAGTTCTGGGTACAGTGTCTGTGTAGGTTTAAAGTGAAATGTTAATTGTTTTAATTTTTTTACTTCAAGTGAATGGTTTTCCCCCATCCCAGTAATACAATGTAAGAAATACTTTGTAGTTGCAAACTACAAAGAACTATGAGAGATTTAGGACAGAGCTTAGCTGTTTATTAGGACCAGAGGCGCCCTCTCTGCAGGGTGTCCCAGTTTTGTTTAGCCTGTGTCAAGTTCCATATGGTTCTCCTAAAAAAAGACAGAAGGAAAGCCATTGAATTCTGCCCAATAATGATGTTTTATGAAGTCACGGAGCAGCCAGACCCATAGTCCCTGAGAAGAGATAATTTGAAAGTCTGGGGGAAATGATGAGAGAGAATAAAATTCTGCATAAAGGTCACAAAAGGTCACACATGGAAGGCATTCCACTAAAACCCAGTTGTGTCCAGAGAAGCTGAGAAGTTAGGCATTGCTCGTTTGCCTCTGTCGCCCATCTTTCCTGTGGGTCTTCCTGGGCCGTTGGCTTATATAAGCAAAAAAAAAAAAAAAAAATACTCAAATTGGTTCTTACATGCACACTAAAACAATGGAAATGAGGTCAGTCTTTTTCTTTTGCTAGAAAATCTTTTGTTCAAAGGAAAGCTCTCACGGGCACACAAGCCAAGTGCTGGGGTTGCTAGGAGTTTCCCTCCCCTGGCCTCCACTGAGTTCTCAGGTTAAGGGATGGAAACTCGTGCATTGAGATATAAAATACACGGACTTACAGGGGAGAAAATGTATCATGGTGACCTGACAGTTCAAAGGACAGACACTCGCCCCAGAGCTCCAGCTGTGTCTGGATAGATTGATGAGGTTCTTGCCAATGTACCAACCGAAGCCCAGAATGAATGCGTAAGTATGGCCTATTTATATGGAGTGTGACCCAAACTTTGATCATCCTAGAAGACAAACTTTCGTTTTGGATCTACAGAGAGGAAAGATCAGCGTCTGCATGTCATGATAGGTTAGTGCCTAAGAGCTGAATTTCTGCCCAAGTTTAGCCCTTAAGTCTGTGTTTGCACAACTTCTAAGCATCAGGTTTCTTCCTCCATAATCTGAACCTCACAACTGAGTCTATTTGACTGAGACACAACGAGAGGCTGTAACCAGCCTTGAGGAGCAGGCCTTGACACAGAACAAGTGCTTGCTGGCCATCAGTTACTCCTCCTTAAACAGTACTCAGATGAGTGCTTGGGTTCCACGGGAATGACTTGTCTCCTTGTTCTATCCAAACATTTGTTGACAATGAAGATGCACCCCTGCTCTTTCCTCATGAGGCTATGAATCCTCCTGCATAGCTCAGCGTCTAGTGGAGGCCTTGGCATTCTGGGCTTGTAGCTATACCACTCCAGCCTCTGCCTCCCGGCACCAAATGATGCTCTTCCTGTCTGTATCACCTAAGGACACCAACCATATGGAATGAAGGCCCACAATAATAACCTCGTATTATCTTGGTAATATCTGCAAGACTATGTGCAAACATAGACATGTTCACAGGAGCGAAGAATTCCAGTTGCATTTTGGGAGAATATGTCTTGAGAATACATTAGGTAAATGGGGAGGTTGTTTTAACTGTAAAATGTTCCCAAAGGCTCTTGTTTTAAACACTCAGTTTTTATTATCCGGTTAGCAGTGTGCCTTGAGGTGAGGACCAGATGAAGGAAGTGGGTCACGAGGTCCTGATGTCTCTTAGCCAGCTCCACTGCCCATAGAGCGTCTGCTTCCTGACTGCAGGTCAACTGTGGCCATCTGCCTCACACTCTGTCCCCATGCCTTCTCTCACAGTGTCCCCTTAAACTGTAAGCAGAAATAAACCCTCAAGCTGCCAGGCGCTGGATCACAGTATAGAGGAAAGTGAACAGCGCAGCAGCAGGAGAGGGAAAACAAGACCTTCTAAAACCGGGGAGGAGAAGCGTGCTGCCCCCCGAGGGCTGCCATGAGGAGACGCCTCAGAGAAGTTGGTTTCTGATGAGAGTGTATTCTCTAACAACTCTGAAGGTGTCTGCAGCGCTACGCTCCTTTCTAGACTCTAGCCAGAATCCTTCGGCTCTTGCAGCTTCTGATGGCCGCCACCAACCCTGGCCACCCTCAGTGTACAGAGCCAGGACTCCAGTCTCTGCCACTGTTGTCACCTGGCCTTGGCCTTGTGAGTCGCCAGCTTCACACCATCTTTTGATGACACCAGTCATGTCTGTAAAGGTCCATCCCCATGATGCCTCATTAACTTGATAGCACACACAGGGACTCTATTTCCCATTGCTGGGGTTAAAAGTTACACAAGGAAATTTGGGGAGCACATTTTGATCTATAACAGGTAACACGGGATCTTGGATAAAAACAGTTTTCCCTAACCACCAAAGTATCACAGCTTTGAGAAAAGGCAAGTGTGCCCACGGGCCGCGTGTGTTCCAGCAGAGCTAGAGTGTCATCCGACACGTTGGGAGCTAGTAACAGCGTGTCACAAAAGGCTGGCTTCCTGGGACGCCTGTCTGTGAGGAGACACACGTCCAACGGGACGGCCCGGCGCAGTGCTGGGATGGCCTTCGGGCTGCTCACCTTTGTGCTCTCCCTTTGTCTGTATGGAAAAGCGACCGCACTGCAGGGCCTGGGTCGCCTCTTCTGTAGGCGAGTTTCTGGCCACTCAGCATTGAGCGCATTCTTAAAGGGTTCAACAGTCATTTCACCCGGCACATTTCAGTCTTTATAAATTTTCTCTGACTAGGCTTGCTTTATTTAGTCTGTGTCATAGGGAAGGGCCTTCTCCCTTTTAATTCACATGGTAAATTCCAGGAATCATTCACAAGTTGTCTTGGGCCTTGACTTAGAAAGTCAAGTTGTCTGTATGCTTCCAACGAGAACAGATATTACCCTTTTGTGGCCTTCTTCTGGGATAGCTTCTTAACTCGAAGTGCCTCATTTACTCGTCGCTGACTCTCCGCGGCTGGCTCTCGGTGAGCATCCTTACCTGTAGATAACAGGCTGAGAATACTGCGTTAAACAACTTAGTCAAGATCAGTCTGCCGCAGCACAGTTCTCCCCCCGTGGGGGGGGGGGGGGTCGCACAGCGGATACCCTGCGTATCTGATGTTTACATTACCACCACAGTAGAGACAGGATAATTATGAAGAAGCAACAAAACAACGTTTATGGTTGAGGGCAACCAAAACACGAGGAACTGTCTTGAAGGGCCGCAGCATTTGGGAGACTGAGAGCACTGCTCTGCACTGAGGTAAGATTCGCACCCACACCGCCTGGCTAACGACCTCCGGAGCTTCCCAGCGTGGTCCTCCAGGCACAGGACCAAGCACAGGGCTGCCGCGGCCTGGCTGGAAAGCGCGCATCCCAGGCCTCTGCCCCGCCCAGCGAGCCGCTGGCGCTCCTCCCACGTCTTTAAAGGACCCAGGTGGGCAGCAGGTCCTGAAGCCAAAGCTTTTTACTTTCCCTAACCAGAAGGTGCTGACAAGGCAAGTCCGCCGCCATCCTCTACAGCGGACCTTCATCGCCGCCTGATTTCCCGGCACTATTTTGGTAAAATTCAAACTCGTTTTCTTGATAGGCAGCACCACCACGCTCGTGCTCTTCTTTGCCGCTGTTTTTGTCACTCTGTTGCTGTGAAGAGTCACTGTTACCAAGGGACTGTCATGAGAGAAAGCCGGGGGGACGGATTGCATTCCAGAGAGTTCACCCCTCACCCCCTGGCTGGAAGCGTGGCAGGCATGGCTCATCCCTAGGCAGAAGGCAGAGACGCCGAGCCTGGCAAGGGCTTTTGAAATCTCAAAGCCCGTTCGCAGTGCCGGAGCTCCTCCAACAAGGCCACGCCTCCTAATCCTCCCCGAACAGTGCGCCATCTGGAGACTAAGTACGCAAATCTGTGAGCCTCTGGGACTCATTCTCCTCCCAACCACCGCAGCCCCATCCCAAACCGAACACCGTTCAATCCCTCTGGCATCTGTTTTTAAACACATGGAGTCCTTTCTACCTTCTGAATTCATGGATTTTGTTCTGGGCTTTCTCTCATTATGCTGAGTCAGTTTCTTCTGAAGAAAATGTCACCTCACCTGGGTCTGAGGTGGCTTTTTCCATGCCTTCTTTGTGTGCATTGCCCTCATGGTACCTACCACAGTGCGCGATGATTTTTCTCACTTCTAATCTGGATGCATGATTTATCCCTCTCACTGGACTGTGACACTGAGTCCACCACCACGTCCTCCTTTGCTTCCAATGGTGTCCAGCTCTGAGTTTGGTGGCACAAGCCTGTAATTTAGCAATTAGTAGGCTGAGGTGGGTGAATGACCATGAGTTCCAGGCCATTTCGATCTACAGCATAAGATCCTGCCAAAAAAAGGAAGGAAGGAAGGAAAATAAAGAAACAAAGAAAGAAAGAAAAGAAGAAAACGGTGTCTGGAACATGCTGACATTCAATAAATGTCTGATGGATGAGTCACTACCAGTATTGGAAGAGAGAAAAAAATCTAGAACAGAAAATACAATTACCCTTGCTTATACCCAATCACATTCCTGTCTAAGGAACTAACTAGAAAACTAATCATTTAATAATATTTTTGAACCTTTAATTTATGTATCCCAAAATGCTAGAAAACACACACAAAAACATAATTTATTTCCTTATTAGACTATAAAACAGTCTGAAGCTTTCATAATATAGTTCCAGTCTTTTCAGGGAAGAAAATATAGACGCAAACAGAATAGAAGATGTATGTAGCAGGTGTTTGCTGATGCTTTCCAGGTCTCTGCACAGACATCCCGTCCAGAGAGTGGTTGGAGAGCGTCCATAGGGAAGTGTGCTCTAGAGAAGAGGCTGCAGGCACAATAAACACAGAGGCTGGCAAGATGAGACCCCTGCTACACCAGAAAGCACAGGAGTGTGTGTGTGTGTGTGTGTGTGTGTGTGTGTGTGTAAGAGGCGGGGGAAAGAGAAAAAATAAAATAGAATGGATTGAGGGGTTTCTCCATGCAAAGAAATGAAAGTTACTCCAAATACTGGAGGGAGCTGGGGGGGGGGGGGAGTTACTTGAAATCCCAGCTCTTGGGAGAAGAATGAACAAGAGTTCAAGGCCAGCCAGCCTGTGACACATGAGACCTTCGCTCAACACACTAAGAACAAGATAGGAGGCAACACCGGCTTTCACAAGACGACACAAAGATAAACAGCATGGAGGCGCTCAGCCTGCTTTGGGAACCATAGAAACTAAAGAGAAATCCCCAGCCCAAGGTCCCCCCGATTCAGTGTGGCCCTCATCCACAGGAGGGAAGAATATAAACCTTGCCCCAGCCGGAACACTTCTGCACTTATCCCCCAGACAAGGACAGGCCTGCTGGCAGTCAGCTCCACAGCCCCTACCCAACAGTCCTCTTCATGGCTTGGTCCTCAGAGCGGTCTTCAGTAAATTCTGTCACGGTGGTCTTCTGTCTCCCTGGGAATCGGAGCAGTGAGCAACCATTTTCAGACCTTGATATCTGCTCAAGCATTTGCTATCATTCTAAACTGACATGAAACATAAGTTCAAAATTTTATTTTCTTTGAAAAACAAAATTGACTGTAAAAGTGTCTCACCAGAGGTAGTGTTAAATTCGCTGGAGCAGAAAAGGGAGAACAATGGCAAGAAGAGGCAAAATTTAAAATTTTATTACCCATTCAAAATAAGGCAAATTTCCACATACCTTAGGGGGAAACACAACCTTTTTAAGTCTGAGTTTTTATTCACAGTGGTTTATGTTTCTGTATCATGCTTCCTTAAAAAAAAAAAAAAAAAAAATCTGTTCTTATGAGAGACAAGTATCATTGTATAAAATTCAAGTATAATATACTGTTGATGTTTGTTAAGTCTAGGACAGAAGCCAGTTTTCTGGAACTCCAGAACGTCACTCTCACAATCTGGCCATCATTCTAAAGCTAACGGAGGAGATCTCTCTATGTCGCCACATATCGTTTGCAAGTTTAAATGGGTCAAGCTTGGGAATTAACACCTTTGGTAATGCACTGTTGATGTCAGCTTCCAGTAGGACAGCAAGGAGTGATTCAAGCACACGCGCGCGCGCACACCCACTGGGTCAGTGTGCAGACAGTACTCCGACAGTCATCAATATGTTTTGAATGCAAACCACGTGTCAGGTGGGTTCGCTCTGGTCAAACTCTTTACCCAGACCAGTCAGCACCCTTACTGCAGGAGCTGACGGCCAGCTGAGGACGCAACTTCCGCAGTCTGGCCCTAGGAGCCCCTGCCGAGCCCAGGTGGTTGGTGGCACGAGCGCCCTCTGTTGGTTTAGACTGACGCTCGTCAACCTCGCTTCACGCACAAAGCCTCAGTTTAAGGCCTGGCCGTCCGCTTTCTACCTGTGACCACAGTCCATGAATGACTCCTTGATCGTGTTTCTTTCCTGAAAAGCGGATTTGATGATGGGTTTTGGCCTCGTGGGGCGGCTGTGAAAATTAAGTCAGGTACTGCACACAACAGTCTTAGGATGTGCCTACAGCGAAAGAGGCAGTCCCCCCTGATAAACAGATCCAGCGTTTGCGGCTTACAGGGCCCTCCTCTGTGGATGGCACTCCACAGGCAGGCCAAGCTCTCAGCCCTGAGCGCGCCCGCGGGAAAGTTGGGTGGGATGGATAGTCACGTTCCCTTGCCATGAAATTAGGTAACATAGAAATTGCTGAATTGTCTTCTGAGTTACCTGACAACAGACAATTCAGCAATTTATGTGTTACTGTAATGAGCATTCCAGATAATCCTGCATGAGCCAGCACGGTAGTGGAAGCTTTAGTTTCTTTAAAAACTCAGCGATGTTATGTGAACATGTTTTTGTTTTAGTCACAAGTGTGGCGTATGGGAGTGCCTGAGGTTATCCAGAGCTGATAACAGCCTCACGTGGCTCGGAGAGGTTAGTAATATGAGAGCCCAGAGAGGCTTCAAGGAAACAGAGCAAGGAGGAAGGAGGCTGCTTGTTACCCCTGCTGCCCTTGCTGTTTGCTGGTCCTGGGCGACCTGGTGGCTGACATTGGTGTTGCCCCAAAGGACCCTAACCAGCTAGAACTAAACCTAAAGAGGTCTACATTCCTCTCCCTTCTAACCTTCTTTCTCTCCTACTAGGGTCGGGGAGTTGGAAGAGAGCTAGAGTCATAAGAAATCCCCAAGTATGGTGGAAACACCAGTGTCTGTACAGCTCCAATAAACTGGATTCTGCAGGAAGACCCCGAAGGATGCAGGCAGAGAGACACTCAGAAGAGCCAGTGGTCAGCCCAAGGGCCAGGCCAATGTTTGCTAGCCTGTGTCAGGCACAAATCTAAAGAGGAGCCAAAACCTCCAGGAGTTAAGGAATAATTTTAAGTAAACTTGTTTTAAATCTAATTGGTTCTAGAGAGGTAGTTAATGCCTGCCTTGCAAGGGCATGGGGAACTCAAGGGCATGGGGAACTCAAGGGCATGGGGAACTCA
>NW_026591086.1:57919481-57925961 GCF_907164565.1 Psammomys obesus
CATGGGGAACTCAAGGGCATGGGGAACTCAAGGGCATGGGGAACTCAGGGCATGGGGAATTCAAGGGCATGGGGCCCTGAGTTCCATCCCCAGAACCCATTTAAAAACGCCAGATGCGATGGTGCGTTCTTGCAATCCCGGAAGGGGGGAGCCAGCGTGATCTGAGCAGGGTGTCTCGAAAGGTTCCCTTTCCCATCAGGAGCAAAGCAACTGTGAACTGTTGGTGCGTGGTTGCTTTATTTCCACACCCCGCAGGAACTCCTGGCTAATAATGAGGTATAAGAAGTGAATGTGAAAAAAAAAAAAAAAGTGAAGAGTCAAAGCTCATTAATCACTCCAGACTGTGTAATGTTTGACAAAGAAAACACCAAATCATCAACAGCTATTTAGATATTTATGCAAATGTGCGTATCGACTAGGAAGGATTAACGCCAATATGAACTAATTGCACTAATCCCATTGTATACACAGCTCAGCGCTCCATGAGAGAAAACCTCATTCCTCACAGAACACGGCTGGTTAACAGAGGGGCCTGCTCATCTCAGTCACCTGGGAACACAACTGCCCAGAGATGCCCCTTGCACATCACAAGACTTCCAAAGATACCTGGGCCGCAGCAGGGCTGGAAAGAGGGGCTTGATGGTGGCGGTCGGGAGCCAGAGACAGGGAGGCAGCAGGCAGGAGCTCGCAGGACTGTCCTCAGAAGTCAGTACCGTGGGGAAACTGCAAGGAGAGCTGGGGTGTGAGGAGAAAAGGGAGCAGCTTCAGTAGAAGCCATGGGCACCCCCAGCCCGTGGACTAGGTGATAGAAATGACAGCGACTAAGATAAGACAGCATGGACCACTGGAGCACAAGCGCAGAGCCGAAGACAGCAGCCCGCACCAAATAAGGAAGCCACCAGACTCAGAGAGGGGAAGGCGGACAGTGGAGCTCACGGACACACAGAGACGGTGCAGTGAGTGGCGCTGGGCCATTTGGTTGGGCACCAGATTAAAAATAAATAAGTTGAGTCTCTACCTCCACCATACAGGAAAACTGGCGACTCGGTTCTAGTTAGGCCTAAGAGTTAAATGTGAAAGCATACATTTAAACAATAAACTTAAGTGTAAAACGAAACACTTTGGGAAATGTGGTTGTGCTCCCTAGTTTTGTCAGCTTGACAAAAGCTAGAGTCATCTGACAGGAGGGAACCTCAATTGAGAAAACACCTCCACCAGCCTGGGCTGTTGGCATGGTACCTGTTGGGCATTCTCTTTCCTAAACACGGATGTGGGAGAGCCCCATCCGTTGTGGGTGGTGCTGCGCCTAGAAGGAAGCAAGCTAAGCAAGCCAGTATTCATCCACGGCCCTGCCTCAGTTCCTGCCTCCACATTCCTACGCTGAGTTCCTGTGCCAAACTCCCATCAGGGTTGGAGTGAGACCCAAGAGCTGTAAGATAAAATAAATTCTTTCCTCCCTAAGTTGCTTTTGGTCATGGTGTTTCATCACAGCAACAGAAAGAAGACTAATCCAATGGTACAAAACAAGAGACCTCAGAGCAGTGGTTCTCAGCCTTCCTGATGCTGCAACAATTTAATACAGTTCCTCGTGGTTTCGGTGACCCCCAAACATAAAATTATTTTCATTATTTCATTATAGCTATAATTTTGCTGCTGTTATGAATCATGAAAATATCGATTGTAGAGGAATTTTAATCCAGCAACATGGCTGCTCTGGCAAGGAATAACATTCAGAGACTTTCTAGTTCTATGTGATCTGGCTGGAATGCAGACATACCCTTAGGACACACCTTTAATCCCAAATAATGAAGGTAAGGTTAGTTTATAGAAGGAAGCAGCCATGTTTGAAAGTGATGTCTAATTGAAGAGTAGACAAAGTGACAAATCAGAGAAAGATCTGACAGAACAGGACAGGAAAGATAGGCTATTTAAGAGCAACTCAGGGAGAAAGGGAGGTGTTTTGTCTGTTTGTTTGTTTGTTTGTTTGTTTGTTTGTTTTGTTTTACAGACAGGTTACATAGAGAACAAACCAGACACAGGTGAAGACAGAAGGAGCCAGAGAATGAGAAGAGCCAGAAGATTAAAACATATTGCCAAAATTAGTTTGAGGCCAGGCAGAACAATTCAGTGAGAAGCCAAGAGAAGCCAGTTTGAATCAGTCAGCTTGGAGAGGAGTTTGAGCCAAAACAGCTGAGTTGAACCAGCCAGCCAGAGTTCAGAAAGAACTAGAAAACCTTGGGAACAGCTCTCATGTTATCTGCTTATCTGAGAAAATAAAACCATTACAATCTGTGTTTTTCAATGGTGTTAGGCAACCCCTGCGAGAGGGTTGTTCGGCCTCCAAAGGATTGCAACCCTCAGGTTGAAAACCACTGCCGTAGGTGCTTACAAAGAAACTCGGACTCTTAAGAAAGAAGATTGACTCATTTAAGTCTCTTGAAAGTGAGACTTTCAGGGGCCTGGAGAGATGGTTCACTGGGTATGGGCACTTGCCTGAAGAAAAAAAAAGACTTCCATGGAAGGCAGAAAAATAGAACTGACTCTGTAAGACTCTGTAAGTGGTTCTCTGACCTCCACATACAGCACACATGTACCGAAACACATGTCTTCTCTCTCTCTCTCTCTCTCTCTCTCTCTCTCTCTCTCACACACACACACACACACACACACACAGAGAGAAATATAGCAATAAATAAATAAAAATAAAATTTACAAAATTGAGACTTTCCATCTATTTGGAGGTTCTGAAAGGACATGAGATGGCACAAGCCAAAGAAGATACTTGGCACATTAACAAGAGGAAAAGCTTAGTATTTGGACATGTGAAGGACGGCAGTACATCAACATAAGAGGAAAAACAACCCAACATAAAAATGGGTGAAAGACCTGAGTGGGCATCCATAGAAGAGAAAAAATTGTGGAAGATTCATCACTTTGTTAATAATTAGAAACATTCACATTAAAATCACAATAAACTAGCCACGATGACTCACACTTTTGTCCAGCGCTCAGGAGGTACAGGTAGCAAGAGTTGGGGGTTGAAAGCAGCCTGGGCGTCATAGTGTGCTCTAGGCCAGCCTGAGCTACACAGCAAGATCCTCTCTCAAAAAACACCAGCCCATCAGTTAGTCTGTCAAGCACGGACTAGGGGTGATGCTCAGCGGTGGACCGCTTGCCTAGCATGCCCAGGGTGCAGTCAGACGTATTGGACCATCAGAAATGCCTGGGGTGGACCATACATTCTACAGCATAGAATTGCTACAGTTCAAATTGCCATCATCACTTTAGAAAACTTTGGGCATCACCTAGTCAAGCACAGCACATGTAATAGTAAAGGCCTGAGGCAGAGCGCTAAGCCCAACTGAACCACGGCTGATGACAGCCTGGTAAGTCGCGGAGCCACCTGCAATAATGACGGAGGCAAACGCCGTCAACTACAGCAGGGTGGTTGGCTAAGTGGCTTGGACTCACATCCTCTGGGCTCCAGTCCTGCCTCAGGTCACTGAGTCACCAATCCCTGAGCAAGATGACCCCTGGGGGTCTCCGCCTCACCACCTGGCATGGGAACTGTGAGGGTGACCACTCAGTGAGTGTCACTGTCTTCGTGGCTATTAGCAGGAGGAAGACAAAGGAAGGCCAGCCCGGAGTGGTGAGCGCTCCGCAACCTGAGACCTGAATGCGGCAGAGGCCACAGGTGTGTCCCGGGGGAAGGCCACATTTGCATATCTGTTTTTCTCAGCTAGAACGTGGTATGTTTTTAACAATTCACCTAAGTTAGAAAAGGAATTTCATAATTTCTAGCTTCCTTGCATAAAAGAAGAAAACGAAGTCACTACTATTTTCAAAGCTAATTGCTGGTAAAACACTTCCACATTTCCGTCTCCAGTGAAATTAAATCCTGCCTTTGAAGTAAAGGGCTCTGGCAGAAACATTGGGCAACACCTTGATTCCGAGCAGGAATTTTTCCTTTGGTATAGAACATAGTGTGCCCTAAACAGAAAATGGCTGGTTTAACTTTAAAGTTGAGACAATTAGACATAACTGCTGAGCACATTTAAAAATACCTCCACCACATCGTTAAAGGAAAAGGGGCATTTCTGAGCACTTCCACTTTGAAGGATTTGTGATAAAAGGAGATCATAAAAGATGGTGTATGTGTGAGGGGGGAGAGAGAGAGAGAGCACAGTGTGTAGAAAGAAAGCATTTGACCACAGCATCTACATTTGGCCTGTGATAGATTTCATAAGATTACCGCGTCATCAAATATCAGCTTTAATGGTTGAATGTTCCTTGTAGGTGTTACTGCATGACTCATTATTTTCAACTTTTAATAGTTTTTTGCATTTATTTATTTGTGTGTGAGAGAGTGAAGCGGGAGAGATGGGGGAAGAGGGAGAAGGAAAGAATATGTAACAGCACTTTTGTGGTAGCCAAGGAACAACTTGTGGGAACTGGTTTTCTCTTTCCCTCCTGTCAGTCCTGGAATCATTAACCTCATGTGGCCAAGCTTGGTGGCAAGTGTCTCCGTTCACTCAGCCATCTTCCTGGCTGCCAACTTTGATACTTTCTCTATACGTGTGTGACTTGTTCTTTTGAAAGAGATTAAAACATAAACATGAACAATAATCTGTTGGATACGTTTTCCTCATCCTGACTTCATTCTGTGCAGCAGCAGAAGTTGCTTTCCCGAAGGTGAACACTCAGTCCAGTTTCAGGCGTCAGCTTACCCAACATTTGCACAGACGTTTGCCTTCTTTCAGGCCATTTGGAATTAAGAATAGAAGGAGATTTCTTCTCTCTCCAGGAAAAATGGAGGGAAAAGGTGCCCATGTATCGTCTCCACTCCCTCACCTCTGATCACTGTAGAATTAAGACATAGAGGAGTATAAAGAACAAAGCAAGTGTTAGGGCCCCACCTTCAGGCTTATGGTCTGTGCGTACCCCAGCCAGCCTCCGAGAAGCCTTCCTGATTTCATTCCACACATGCTCACAGTTGAAGACAAATGTCTCCCCAAACCACGTGGAATGTTAGTTTGAATGTTTTGACTCCAAATGAGTGGTGTCATAGGACATAGACTGCTGTGACTAACTTTCCTCAGGGCTCTGTGCAGAGTCACAACGTACAGGCGCATCGTGACTGGCGAGTCACCCTGGTGGCGACTGCTGCGACCTCATTAACTAATGTGCAGCAACATTGGGTATTGCTTTCCTCATGCTGCAAAAAAATATCTAATGAGAACAGCCTGAGGAATCCAGGAATGGGGGTGCACGCCTTCAGTCCCAGCACTCAGGAGCAAAGGCAGGCATCTAGGTGTTCAAGGGCAGCCTGGTCAACATGGTGAGTTGCGGGCCAGCCAGGGCTACATGGTGGTACCTTATCTCAAACACACAAATAAACAAACAAAAGCCTGAGGAAAGGAGGGCTTCTTTTGCTCATGAGGTACCGTTCACCCCATGGGGGAAGGCTGGAAGCCGGAGCACAAGGCAGATGGCCACACGGCACTCTTAGTCAGCGTGTGCACGGTGACTGCCCTCAGCTAGCCTTTTCCTTTCCCCTGTTATTCTGTCCAGGACCTGGGCCCACAGGATGCTGAGTCCCACATTCAGGGTGGGTGTTCCCTACTGGGTCAAAGCTGTCTGGAAGCTCCCTCTCAGGCATGCCCTGAGGTATATCTCTTGGGTACTCTGAAGAACGATTAGCCTTCACCGTCATCTCCAACTTTTTATATGACAACATACCTACCCTTTGATGTTGTCTATCTACCTTCGGGCTGCTCTCCCATTGTGACTTAATTCTGTGTTCTAATTATTAAATTGATTTGTCTACCCGTTTGGGTATTCTCTTCCAAAATTTGTTCTATATGCCAAACTCTTTTTCTTTTGGTACTTTTCCCCTCTCCTCTCCTTTTGTCTCTTCTCCTGCATGTTGTCGATAATTAATATTTGTTATTGGTTTACTTCTTAGTTAAATAGTAGTTAATTCTGTTTTTTATTTTTTATGTACATTTGTGTTTTGTCTGCATGTGTAAGGGGGTTGGGTCTCCTGAAACAGGAATTATGGACAGTTGTGAGCTGCCATGTGGGTGCTGGGAATTGAACCCATGTCCTTTGAAAGAGCAGACAGTGCTCTTAACTGCTCTTAACTTTCCAGTCCCAACAGTGGTTATTCCTAAACCAGCTGTATACCCAAATCACCACCCAGAGACTAGGATTTACATAATTAACCTAGAGCACAATGCTGGGCAATAGTTCCTCCATCTTAAACCTCCAAGACTTCATAGTTTCTCCCCATTCAGATCTCCCATATTATACTTGCTTTTAGTCATATCTTAGGTCTAGTTCATCTCTCCTCCTGGTTCCAAGTCCTCTCCTGCCAATCTCTCCTCTCCTACTCCTCCCACTCGCTTCTTTCTCTGGAAGAAAGAACCTCCATATGGAGGTTCTTTGATGCTCATCATCTTCTCTGAGGCAGGCGGGGTG
>NW_026591086.1:57925971-57961939 GCF_907164565.1 Psammomys obesus
CATTTTTAAATGCCATATTCTGTAGGTCTCTGAAATTTTTAAAGACTTACCTATCTTTATGTAATTGACCATCCCCTCTGGACCAGGATGTCCCACCCTATTCTCTCCATTGCTCAGCATTGGTTGGTTGTTTTATTGAAATTACAGAGAAAAAATGGCGGCATGTTTACACAAACTTGAGACAGGTAATGCTTGGAATAAGCGTCAAAATGCAATGCCCTGATTGAAACCAGACAGTGGGGTAGAGAAATCAGCATGTGAATGAACAACGGTAAACTATACATTTCCCCCTTTAAGTCTAATAAAAGGTTCATTTTCTTTCAATACAATAATAATTATAAAACAATTATGAAAACTATTAGATAAGATTTACATGTGCAATGTCCAGTCCATGCATATTTGGCAACTTAGGAGAAAGTATTTGATTATCCTATCTTGACAAGATTAGAGTTTTATACCTAAATTAACTTTTATCATTATTGTTATTACCTACATGAAAACATTTTCTTAAATTCTAAACAACTTAAGCTTAATTGTGGAACTATAACTATTTGGTCTTCAACCCCACCAGAGACTTGAAAAGGAATAAAATTAGTTACTGAAGTAAATAGAAAGTGCATGTTAGCAACTGCCAAAATTAGAAAATTGACAGTTTGCTGCCTGAACTCAAAACTATAACATTGGAGCATCATCTTCAGCCTTCTGACTCAATGTATTTGACAGACATATATTTGAAGCAGGAATTACCTGTCTCGGCAGAGTTCTTTAAGCTTGCCCATTTTTGGCAGGATTCTGTCTGTCATGAAACGAGGGCATTTTCTTTTTGCCCAAGTGGCTCATTTACCACATTTGAAGCCATCTCCACATGGAGGTTCTTTGATGCTCATCATCTTCTCTGAGGCAGGCGGGGTGCTGCCAGGAGATGACCTGTCTCATTGTCAAAGAATCTTTAAAATAATAAAGACATTTTTAAATGCCATATTCTGTAGGTCTCTGAAATTTTTAAAGACTACCTATCTTTATGTAATTGATCTGTCTACAAAATCATATCTATCTGTTAAACCTAGGATGTATACTCCTGTGATAAATTAGACTAGTGTCTGACATGACTATGAGTTGATTAACTAGCAATTAACTTTCATTACTTAATACCCTAAACAGTTTGTAATAGCAGTCTAAAAGTATTGGAAGTAACCTTGAATTTGTATCAATATACTAAAATTTACCAATTTATTAAAAATAGACTTATTCTTGCATCAATATACAAAATCCTACACTAGAGTTAAAAATAACCTTATTTGAAAATAACAAATAAAGCTTTAAGTTGAGTAGATTCAATAAGCTACCTTTGGTCTTATTATTCCAATAAGACATCCCTGTATTCCCCTTCTTTCTTTTCAACCCCTTTCTCCTTATCCAAGAAAGAAAGATAGAGAAAAGGAAAAGAGAGAAATCCCTAAGTCTAACCTTGTTTTCTCTCTAAACAAGACCATTAATAAATTATAACCATCTCCCAATGACAATAAACATACATAGCCACAGAAAACAACCAAAAACCTACCCAACCCTCTTTAAATTCTCATGAATTTTTTCTCGCTGACTTTTTGACCTTCTAGCTGACATAGAAATCCTATTAGTGATCCCAAAAGAAATTGAGGAAAATGGTTAATTAAGCAAGCATTAACATTTGTGTCCAGTCTTTGGATGTTGAGAAATTTCAGGCTTACTAGAAGTCCTGTTTGGAACAGTCTAAAATGCTGGACCAACTGAGATTAGAAGCTTTCTTGAAAGCTCTCTTGGGGGCAGGCTTTGATGAGAAACAGCAGTTGAAGCAGCTGAGGCAGGAACAACCAAGATGGTGGAACATGCAAGATGGTGGAACAGATGAGTCAACTTCTCAGCATGCTGGAAGGAGGATTCTGTCAGGTTTGGTCCAGCTTCTCTGGTGTCTAGTCCTTTTCTGCAACCATATAGTTTCTCACAGTATTATACAGTCCTAAAATGATAAATGTATGAGATGTGCAGGATGAAACTAAACTGTAAGCCAATTTTATCTATGCCAATTAAAAGAATGGCAAAATAAATTTTAAGGGTATTTTAGCCGAGGATTTATTTTAGCCATGTATTGTTGAAGTTCTGGATGGAGACATCTTTTATGTCTCAGTCAGTTTCAGAGTTGTTCTCATGTGAAGGGATCAGCATTTTATGTTACCTGTTCTGTTTAGTCTTCCTGATTTCTCTCTTTTTGTGTGTGGCCAAGATCTTCTGGTGTTCTTCCTCTGTCATATCTGATTTTAATTAGTTTTAATGGAACCCATAATTTCTCTTCTCCTGTATGAACATATGCAAAACCTCTTCCCCAGAGTGACACATTCCCTGTTCTCCATTTTGGAATTAGGACCTTCATATGCTGCTCTAATTCAGCAATCCTTTCTAAATTCCATCATGTCTTAACAGGTGTGCTACTTTAAACTTTTTAAAATTGATACATCATTATTTAATCTATTTGGGAGATGTCCCTTCTGTTTTATGACCATCTTTTTAAAAGTATTGTTAGATATTTGGATAACGTTTGACCTGTAAGATTATATCTTTAACAAGTTTCATGTCATAATGTTGACATATTGTTGAATTCCAATGGATATACATGAAGCACCATCAGCCCCAATTTTCAAGGGCATCTCCAAAACATTCATCATCTCTAACAAATGTGTAATCTTAGGATCAAGCTCTCCAGAATTTAAGGTAAAAGCCCATTGGAATTCTGAATATGAATCTATGGCCTGGTACATGTATTTCATCTCTCCAAATTCTGTTTAATGGAGCACATCAGCCATTATATGACCCTGTTCCAAGACAACACTAAGCAGGATATGCATTTCTGCTTTAGCATATAGACCTTCATTGAGTAATTGAACCTTGACAATACACACACAACATCCAGTCTGACCAAGTTGCCCTATACCTGAAGACTATCTCTCCAACATCTCAGTGGGCTGCCATTTTGCAATACCTTCAAGCCTTCTCATCTGGAACCACCTCTTTTGGTGTAATTGTAAGTAGCAGATTGGAATGCTCTGAAGGCTCTCTATTTTGATTCAAAGATTCCCCCAACCTCTGTTCTATGGTCTTTGATTCAGCATCTTTTTTCTCAGTCTCTTCTTTCTTCAAGTGAGTCTTATCCTGATCTTTCCCCAAAGAGGAAATACAAAACTGAAGTCATCAGTGAAAACATTATTTGTATGCTAAGAGAAACAAACTCAAGTGGTATCCAGAAGCACTGTGTCATTGTGTCTTCCTCCATTTTCAACATAGAAAATTCTTTTTAAATCTCAAAACCTTTCCCTAAGGACTTTACTTTCTTAAACCCAGCTTCCCTTTCAGACCTTACCAGTTCAGATGCTTGAGGCTTCCTGTCTATCTCTGGCTCCTGCTTCCAGGGAGAGGGATTTTTTTCTGCTTCCCTCACTAGATCCTGACCCCTTTCTCACTCTGGGAAGTTATTGGATCCACAAATGTTTGCTCTTCAGACTGGCAAGAACCCCTTCTCCAAAGGATTGCCCTTTTTGCCTTGGCTAGCAAAGTCTGCTTTGAGAAGCTTCCTTGTTAAAGAGCCACTTTCTCTCTCTCTCTCTCTCTACCTAAAGAAACTGCCTCTCTGGGGTCTCTGTGTATCAATTTTTGTTTTTTGTTTTTTTTTTTTTTTTTTTGTTTTTTTTTTTTGCAGCCTGCTGGAGGCCTTGCTGCTAGCATTTGTCTATTCAGGAATCTGTGAACTCCTAGTTTAGGAACTACCATTGTTTTGTTTTTAAGGACAAAATTAAGAAACTGCTCTATAGTTTAACTTTCTAAGTTCTTGCTAGATTTCTGTAGGTTTCTAGATTTCTGGCTAGGTTACTGTAAATTCTGCCACACACTGGTATGCCATTTGTTGTCGATTATTAGTATTTGTTATTGGTTTATCTTTTAGTTAAACAGTGGTTATTTCTGTTTTTTAATTTTTTATGTACATTGGTGTTTTCTCTGCCTGTGAAAAGGGGTCCCCTGGAACAAGAGTTATAAATAGTTGTGAGCTGCCACATGTATGCGGGTCCTTTGGAGGAGCAGACAGTTCTCTTAACCACTGAGCCATCTCTCCAGCCCCAACAGTGGTTATTCCTAAACCAGCTGTATACCCAAATCACCACACAGAGACTAGGATTTATTTAATTAACCTGGAGTACAATGCTGGGCAATAATTACTCCATCCTAAACCTCCAAGCCTGCATAGTCTCCTCCCATTCAGATTTCACCCATTATACTTGCTTTTAGTCATATCTTAGGTCTGGTTCATCTCTCCTCGTGATTTCAGGTCCTCTCCTCTCAGATCTCTCCTCTTCTACTCCTTCCCTCCAGACCAGGATGTCCCACCCTATCTTCTCCATTGCTCAGCATTGGCTGGTTGATTTATTGAAATTACAGAGAACAAATGGTGGCATGTTTACACAAACTTAATGCTTATTCTAAGTATCACAATGCAATGTCCAGATTGATACCAGATAGTGGGGGAGAGAAATCAGCATTTGAATGAACAAGGGTAAATTGTATACATTCCACAAGAGCATTATACCAACACCTGTATGTTTCTTCCTTTTTCACTTTGAACATCATCAAATTCATAAGCTTTTTATTTATGGTTTAATAAGTTCTTCCTTACCCTAAGGTCATAAAAAAATCTTCCTATATTTTCATCTCTGGTAATTCTACCATTCAAATTATTCCACTGAGAATTTGTCTTTATGTGGAGAGGGAAGCAGAAAGCCACTTTCATTTTGCTTTTCCCTTGAGGGCACTGAAATGCCTGGCACTGTGTATTGAATGATGTATCTTTCACCCACAGGTCTGCCACCTACACAGGCATAAATCAGTTTTTTATATGAAACCTGTGGCTCCCTATTCTTTCCTCCTGGGGGAAGTTTGTTTCTTTCCATTGAGATTGGACCCGTTAGTAGCCATTGCTGGAAAAACCAGTGGGTAGTGATCTTTCTTACAAGTGTAAGAAATGCATGCCTGTTTGGAATAATAACGAAGGAAACACGCAGTTAGTTTTCCCTCAACACTAAGAAGATACTGTGTTGCCCTCTGAGCTCTGCGGTCAGAAGTGGGCACAGAAAGTCAGCTAGGAGGCTTCCTTTGTGCATAATCCTATCTCTTATATTTTTACAGTGTTCCCTATTTACCTCTGGTGATACTGAGACACCAAAAGATTAAAAATCAGCTATTATTAAGGCCTGAACTAGGTGGGTAGAGAAGTCCAGGAATGCCCTGAGGGGAAGAACTGCCTTACTGCATTCTTTCCCCACCCACTAGAGATATAGTTGCTAGGAAACTGGCCCATCCCCCTAGGGTGGGACACCAGGCCATTACGGTCTGGAGACCTTCCTATAGCCAATCAATTCAAAATGAAGCATTTTGACCAATATATGCTTGCCAGGCAGGAATCGCCCCTGCCTTGGGCATGCTGGGAGGGATCAGAATCTTTAAATCACCCAACTAACCTGAGCAAGGAGAGGGCGGTGGGGGGTGTGGGCCCAAGCTGCAGCTTGTAATTTACAGTAAAAAGAACCTCATGTATTTACTGTAGAGTCTGTTTATTCCTGGTCTTATGGGGTTCATGAACTGGGCAGAACAATACGAGTTTACTATAAAGTTCCTAGAAACAAATGTGTTTATGTTGCTTGGGGTTCTGTATGCCTTTTCAATTTTACGATTTATTTTTGACACACACCCCTCCCTGAAGAAAAGGGAAAAATTGTAATTCCTTGGAACAGCTGTTTCTTTCCCCAGATTCTTTCCTTCCTCCTTGAACTCCCATTGGTTATGGTTATATTATATTGATGTTTTTCGTGTGTCCTCACGTCACTTCGTTTTCTTTTTCTCATATTTCCCATCTCTTCAGTTCTCTGCCACACATTTCTTACCGGTCGCTAATCCTTCACCACACCCACTGCAGTGTCTGATCACCACACTCTCGGTGACAGCGCCGTTTTTAAAACGTATCTATAATTTTTATTGTTGTTGAGTCCGTGCGTTCTTCTCTGTCCCGGACGCTATATTCTAGAAGCGGAGACCGTGCCCTTTCTCTTATTCGCAGCATTTTAAGCACTGTATGCTTTGTTATATTTTATTTTACTTTTGCGACAGGGTTTCATGTTGCCCAGGCTGTCTTTGAACTCCATGTATGTCCTGCTGGGATCAAAGGCGCGCGTCACCACGCACTCGGTCAGCACAGGGCTTGAGATGGGACTCTGGGAGTCCAGGAGTTGCAGAAAGCACCCCACCAGCTGAGCTGTAGCTTAACGTCTCCGACAGACTTCCTTACTCAGCCTAAGGCGGCTCATGCCTGAGTCAACTACTGCCGTGGGCTTCCCGGCCCGAGCGCATCCGCGGCGCCCCTGAAGCTGCAGGCCTGCCTTCTGCATCTTTGCTTGCAGCATGGCCTGGAGCAATTGCTGCGCCTCTAGGAGGCGCCAGCTGTTTTCGGGAAGCCACGCCCCTTTGGAGGCAGTACTGGGGATTGAATTAGAGGGCCTCCAGCCTCCCAGGGAAGGGCTCCGTCGCTGAGCAACTGCTCTAGCCCACACCGGGAGCTTCCTGAGCCGCTCTGCTGGCTCCAGGCTTTGTGCACTAGAAGTGAGAATCGCAGACTTCACAAGGAAGCTTCCCGATCCCAGTCGCTGAGGCGTGCCTCCTAGAGCCGAGCACAAGGCCTGAGCCAGCCCTTACACTCACACATATTTAGAATGCCCTTGGCCTATGCAAGGATAAGGGATCGTTCTTTATTACACAAGAAATGTATAACTGGCTCAAAACTAACAGCAGTCCCCACCATTCGCTGGAAACAGTGTCAATGCCAGCTCCTCAGACCAGTCTACATTTATAATCTTATTTCTCTCCATCTCTCCAAACACAAATGTCATGTCCTTCAAAGGGAAGTCCCAAGATCCAGAAATGGGCTCAGCCCGGACAACAGGAGGATTTCTGGCGGTTAGATAAAAGCCAGCAGTCCTCAAAAACTTGTGAAGCAGGTTTGGTTCACCTCTGCCAAAAGGAGTCATTTTCCTTATCGCTGGCAGAAGCGGCAAGGCTACACCTGGTGTCTATTAGCATATGAAAGCCCACACTGCCTCCAGGCTAGCCCACACTGCCTCCAGGCTCCCAAGCACCTGTTACCCTCGACAATCTCAGCTCTGGACTCTTCCAGGTGCTCCTGGCTTCTCTGTCTCTCTCTCTCTCTCTCTCTCTCTCTCTTTCTCTCTCTTCTCTGTCGTCTACAGTACAAACCTTCCCCTTAAGTCTAAGCAGTCTTGTCTGTTTATACAAGCACTTGGTGCTTGGACTTGCTCAGTGTTATTTACCGCCCTCCCTGTAAGCCCCGCCCTCCCTGTAAGCCCCGCCCTCCCTGTAAGCCCCGCCTTACTGCCCAGCCTTCCCTTGGTTCTTCCTCCTCTTCAAGCTCAGGAAAACCTGCCCCATTGTTAAAAATGTATTATTTCAGTTCTAAAACCTTCCCAACATTTTCCAAAATTGGAATTATTTCTGCCTTCTTTCTCCTATCACACTTCATATTTCTAGTTAAGTACTGTCTCACATTGCTGTGTACAACTTTGCTTCTATGTGTGTTTTATAGCTAAACAAAGCTCAATGCCCTCGGTAGCGGTAGCAAGGTTGCAGCAAATATTTGTCTAAGGAAACTGGATGAAAATGAACTACAAAGTTTTTCTCTCTTGGATTCCAATTTTTACCTCTCCACTTTATATTTATCTTTAAAACAATAACTAGGTTTTGTCACTAAGCCAAACCTTGGGCAGAAGAATTGAATCTTGAATTTCCTTTCACAGTTGATGAGGAAACCCATAAAGGACATCATCCTGAAAGAGGAACTAGATCCACAAGGTCGGGTCACAGAACTAAAGGAAATCCTATTTCCTACTCTCCGAGGGTGGGCGTAGAAGCTGAGCTGAGGTGTGGAAGTGGCTCAGCTGTGGGAGCTTACCACCAAGCTTTACTGGAGATTTCCGGAAATCCCTTCCTAGGTGCCTCAGAATACAAGTGAAACCAAGCGCGCGCGCGCGCACACACACACACACACACACACACACACACACACGAGTTCTTAGTCCCGTTAATTTAAAAAAAAAGAAAAGAAGAAAAGACTCAGAGACTTGAGAACAATTTTATCAGTTTTAAAGGAATGCATCCCAGGGTGGGAAAGCTGTAAATCTCTACAGATCCCCAGGAGAGGGGAATGGAGGGGGAGGGGGGAGGACAAGGTCTTTTTGTTTTGTTTTAACTTTTTGAGTTAAGTTGGCAAGAGGTTAGCCACTTTAGAGAATGCAGCAACATGGTAAGGAGAGAACTTCAGAGAAAAAGAAAGGAACCTCAAAGTGTCAAGAAACGAACACTAAAGAAAGGGACAGGAGACAAAATGAAGAACAAAGGCTGCACCTTTCTGAGTAGGGAAGGCGAGCACGAGCAAAGCCTGAGATGCCTTGAGGTGGCCTGTAGGAGTCCCCGCTCCAGGACGGGGATCTGTGAAGGAAAAGCGGTGTCCCGTTAAGGAACTATTTCTCTTGCCTACCTCTTCAGAGTGGTCTAAGAGAAGCCCACCATAGCTGCCTGTAGTTTGATATCTAGGATCTGAGCTTTCTGCCTCCATGTGGATATGTCTGTGATGAAATAGCCAGGGGGTATCCTTGGCAGACCGAGCCACAGTGACCCCTGAGAAATTATATCCTTGCAACAGGTCTGCAGTAAAGGAGGCTTATTGGGGGAATGAAAGGAGTGAGGCCCCGAGGAAGGGTAGAGGCGGACACATAGACAGGCTGCCGACAGGCAGGAGCAGAGCCTTGAGGGCAAAGAAAGGAGGACAGAGAAGGAGGGGTGTGAGAACAGAGAGGGTGAGAGAGAACTTGGGAACAGAGCTGGGCTGGGTCCACAGCACACCTGGTGGGGACAGGTGATGGCCGCAGGTGATAACTAAGCAACTGCTAGGTCCCTGGGGGCAGGCCAGTGGATGCCCAGCACACTGACAAGGGCGTTGGTGTCACCTTTGTTCAGGACTTGTTTAGGCAGCGATGTTGGTGAGAGACTTTTAGAAGACAGAATCTCAGGCGAGCTCCCTGATCCTCTGGCTCTTAAAGTCTTTCTGAATTCCTTCTGCAATGCTCCCTGGGCCTCAGGCGCTCAGTTGTGTTACATCAGCTGGGACTGGGCTCCAAAACTTTGCTGTTGATCATTTGCTGTCATCTGTAATTATCTTTGACTATTGCAAAGAGAAATTTTCTTGATGAGGATTGAGGACTACACTTATCTGCAGGCATTTGGGATAAATATCCAGAATGTAGTTAGGAATGATGCTGGCTTGGTAAAAGCAGACAAAAGAATACAGGTGGCTAAGAAATGCTGGGAGTGGGATAGGGTCTCCCCAGGGAGAGATGCCCATTGTTTTCGAATGATCATCCCTGAAAACATACATACAAATAGCATTATAGGGGCTAAGAAGAGTGTGTTTATATATTTTAAACACACTAAGTGAATAATTTTACAACAGAAATACAAAATCAAAACAGGTCTCAGGAGTTCTGTGGGTGTCAAAATAACGGGGAATGTAATACTGAAGTAACTTTCATTAGCCTCATCTTAGTTCTCTCATCTTTCCATCGTCCAGTTGAAAGACAGAAACTGGCATCCATATGAAAGCTGTAGGTGCTGGTTCAATGGTGAGTCAGTCTTCACAGCTGGGTCACAGTCATTTCCAGCTCAGCCAGTGCCCAGAGGTTCCTGCCCATTCACAGCCAGCCCTCTGCTCATTTGTCATTCAGTCTCAGAATGCCAACTCCATGGCAGTGTTTGAAAGGCATAGAAGTTGTGTTTCCATTCCTCACCAAATTCACCAAATTCAGGAACATCCTTGCTTTTCAGCTAAACATCCAGCAAATAATGAGGGAAGGCAGGGGACACAACACAACTTGCTGAATTCTAAATGCTGAGCTGACAAGAGAGGCCAAATGCTCAGTCATGTAGGCTTGACCCCTGACCTCAAGCTCACCCTTCTTTGGGAAAAAGACAGGAATAAGACACTTTCCAGGACAGGTATGCACCCTCTAGCTATTAACTGTACTACTATGGGAAGTGTTAGATTCTGGGCAGCTCAAAGGGAGAGGGGCAGAGAGACAGGGCTTGTCCTTTCAGCGACAGGACCGTGCTTCTTTGCACACAGAGAGAGGTGGCCTCTCTTCTGTGCCATGGTTGAGACTGCCAGAGGAAAAAGATGGCTACTACCCTTCACAGTAAGAGGGCCTGGTTACATATTCATTTTCTTGCTAAACAGAACAGGCTGAAGAGTTGCAGGAAACACACACACACACACACACACACACACATACACACACACAGAAAAAAGGGCAACCAATCAAAAAGAGCCAAGACATCTGACTTGGGGAAGATAAGGTTGCTTAGCTACTGGTCTGAGAAGCCCCTAAGTCCTGAGCAGAGTCACGTGGCCTCCATGGGCACCAGTCAATCCCAATCGAGGTCATGTAGCCACAGCAGGAATTCCCCTCTCTGGCTTTAAAAGGGGCTCCCCTGGAGACACGGCCATGTTGTAAAGGTGATGGCCCCAGCGGACTGGACTTCTGCAGAGCAAACGCCTTCGGTTGCTTGCACGCAACTTGAGTCTGGGGTCATTCTTTCAGCGCCTTCTGGATCCTAACCCCGCTCACCGCCCTTGTTGTCCATAGGTTGTAGTTCACATTTCCCTCCAGTGGCCTCTCCTTGGGTTTGTCTGGTGGTAAGAGAAGACGGGAATTACAGTCTTTTAGAAGGACATTATCATTCCAAACCCAAAAGGGGCAAATTGGGGGTGGAGTGGGGTGGCGGGGTAGATTCTTTCTCAGGTTTCACACTGAGGCAGGTTGCTGCCGGAGGGAAGTTCTGGATCTGCTGGGGTCTGGGAGTTCCACTGGTCACTTATCAGGAGAAGAGTTTCAACTTGATCAGCATGCACTTGACATCCTGAATTCTCAGAGAATTCAGATTTGAATTGAGAAATAATACTTAGAAGGGTGTAGCAGATTACTCTGTCACAAAGTAAAACTGGGAGATAGCTTTGAGAGGTGAACGGGGGTGGAGTAGGAGAAGAGAGGGAGACAGAGTGAACTGGAAAGCAGAAATGGGTGTAGGGTTGATTCAGGGTGTCGCACCAAAGTGAGCTCTCAGAAGCCACGGCGAGCCGCAGAGCATCAAAGGAAGGGACAGGAAAAAATAGAGGACTAACAAAAACTGGTATCTGGCCTGTGGTGAAAGGGCCTTCTGCAGATGGATGAGGAACACATGGAGACCTTGGAGAATGAGAGGCGTCAGAAGAGCCTTTAAGCAAACACTTAAAAGACAAGAATAAAAACCTAAGTATGAGGATACTAAAGAAGAATGAAGTGAGGAGCCAGAGTGGGAGGAAACCAGAGCTCACACATATGTGTAGAGGAATCCTTTAATCCCAAACAAGAAAGTTAAAGGTAGTTTGTATAAAGAAGCAGCCATATTTGAAGGTGATGTCTAATTGAGTGGCAGAGAAAGTGACAATCAGAGAAGATTTGACAGAATAGGATACACCCAATTCTCATGAGAAGAGAGAGGAGAGGGAAGCTACTTAAGGGGTAATGTGGAGAGAGAAAGCAGATTTACCAGGATAGATTTACAGAGAGAGGTTGCTGAAAGAGAACTCAGGTGAAGACTTGAATAAGCCAGAGAATGAGAAGGAGCCAGGAGATTAGAGCAGATTGCTTGAGTCATTGAGGCCAAGCAGAGTAATTCAGAGGCTGAGAGAAAATCCAGGTTGAGTAAGTCAACTGGAAGAGGAGTTTGAGCCAGAACAGCTGAGTTGAACCAGCCAGCCCAGAGAACAAGAATGGGTGAGCTTCTGAAGCAGTAAGATCAGAGGCTGAAAACATTCTAGGCCTTTGTGAGATTGTACAAAGCTTCCAGCCCTGGGCCTAGGTTAGCAGAAGGAGGTAGGAAGTACCTGAGACAACAATTACCAAAAAGTTCCTTTACATACATGAGAAGGCTTGTGGTTGAATTTGTGTCTCACAGCCTCTGAGGCCCTAATAGGATGTGTTGCTGTGGAAGCAGCATCCTCTGGGAAGGAGGGTTCAAACCCCATCCTTAGTAGTAGGCAGATCAGTCTCAGAGTTCTGTGCTGTAAAGGACCTAGTTGGTCCTGGAGGATGGCAAACTGATCTGAGGTTTTCCTAAGGTGTTTTGAGAGCTGGTGAGACAGAAAGGTTAACTGATACAAAGGCTGCTGTCCAGCAGTTTTCATTTTGAGTCCCCAAAATAGTACCGGAGTGGAAAGAAGAGGGAGAGTTGGGTGGCCCATGACACCTTAGCACTCCTTTTAGAGGTCACCTGAATGCTTTCAGGGTTTTGGGCTTGGGGGCACACTGATCTCTTTGTAACTTCTTCAAGCTGACAAAGGTGGAATTATAGAAGGGGCAGTAGTCAGGGCTCCTCAGGGGATAGTCCATCCATAGGGCATGGTAAAATTTAACAAATGGCAACCATCCCAACATAATCCAGGAAGTAACACCCTGTGGGGAACACTGAAGTTAATAAGGAAAAATTTTTTAACATCAAGATTACCATAGGCCAATCTAAGGTTAAATATAAAGCTAACATAAGGTAAATGTAGTTCAACAATTGATTGGACCATGGACCTGAGTTCTGTAAAAGGATAAGGTAACTGTAATTAGCTCTGTTTTACCAGACTCCTGTAGAAGGAAGAAGCACGTGGAATGCAGAGGGATTTTAATCCAGCATCATGACTGCTCTGGAGAGGGATCACATCCAAAGACCTTCTAGGAATATGTGATCTGGAATGCAGACACAGCCTGGATTACAGTATGATCTGGCCGGGATACAGATTTATACACCTTTAATCCCAAACAATGAAGGTACGGTTACTTTGTAGGAGGAAGCAGTCATGTTTGAAAATTATGTCTAATTAGAGACAGACAAAGTGACAAATCAGAGAAAGATTTGACAGAATGAGTCAGTGTTATGGGTTCAGGAAGAGCTGCACACTCACCACTTGGACACCAGACTCAGAGTGATGGACATTTTTTGAACGCTGAGCAAAAACTGACCCGCCGGGGACACAATCGGACCTCAGGAGCCAGATTGTGACATTGGTCTTCTAGAGTAGGTTTCGTTAAGAAAAACTGCAACTAAGTAGCAACCAGGTAACAAAACTGTAAGTAGGCGCAGGAAACAAACCGCAACAGACAGCAACCAAGTAACAAAAAGCAGCTAAGTATCCAATAGAGGAAGCACCATCCCGTCATTCTAGCTAAACAAAGGGTTTCTAACTGGCCTTTAATTTGATTGTTCTGGCGGGGGGGGGGGGGGGGGGACGACGGGACGACTTAATAGTGCCCAGGTAACAAAGTATACAAAATTTGAGAAATGAAACCTTAGAGACCACTCAAAATGGAGATTTAGAGGTAAAACAGCTCTTGATATGCTAAAAGTGTTGCAGGTGTTAACAGAGGTCTCAGCAGGGGTCCGTAGAGTTTAAACAGGCTAAAGGAGTTACAACAAGAGATAGAGTACTTCCAACTCTCAGGAAAGCAGTATAGGAAAGAGGCTACTTAAGGCTACTCAGGGACAGTTTTGTTTGTTTGGTTGATTGTTTTGTTGTTGTTGTTATTGTTTGTTTTTAATTGGGACAGTTTTACAGAGACAGGTTGCAAAGAGAGCAAGCTAGACACAGCTGAAGACAGAATGAGCCAGAGAATGAGAAGAAGCCAGAAGATGAAAACATATTGCCAGGATTAATTTGGGGCCAGAAAGAGCAATTCAGCCAGAAGTTAAAAGAAGCCATTTTTAATCAGTCAGCTTAGAGAGGAGTTTGGGCCAGAACAGCCCAGTTGAACCAGTCAGTCAAAGTTCAGAAAGAGCTAGAAAGGTTTGGGAACAGCTCCCATCTCATTCCCTCACCTGAGGATATGAAAACATTGATACTGGATGGTTTGTAAAGGATGCCAATTAGATTCAGTATCTGACAATTTAAAAGAGAAACAGAATCATACTGAGTCGTTATATAGGATTGTCTAGCAAGGTTTTCAAAAACACTGCTTAAATATCCTTGAATAACTTTCCAGAGCTGTTAGTTTAATGACAGTATCTGGCAGCCTCTTTTAATCAGGGAACATAGATAGTTAGGATGTAGACACTGGGATTAGCTTTTGCTAAGAAAAAAAATATATATATATTGAAAGCCAGGATAAAGGGCATGATGAACTGAACCAGTGGTCAGGTCTGTCCTGGCCGGTAGAAGGCCTAGGAACAAGGTTCCCACGTTCATCCTGTGTAAGTTCAGGAGACATGGAGGGCAGAATAATTATTTGCCCCTCTATTGTTTAGACCTAGGATGTGGGTGCAGACTCAGATCCTCACTGGGCAAGAGACTCCATCCTCTTGTCTTGTGAGACTTGAGGAGTAATTCCTCTTCCTTAACAGATAAGGAAGGTTCTTCTGGTTTGCTCTACACAGCCAGAGCCAGCTTGGGGCAGAAGCAGCAGACTTCTGCGGCCTTATCTCCCCAGGAGTTCTTTATCCTACTGTGAGACTAGCAACTTACTCTGGAGCATCTCTGCTCCTTCCAAGGGGATTACCAGGGCCTGGGGACAACCCTCAGCTCCTTCCCCAGCCCATCTCTGCCTATACGCCGCCACGCTTCTCACCATGGTAATAATGGACTAAACCTCTGAAACTGTAAGCAAGCCCCAGTTAAATGTTTTCCTTTACAAGAGTTGCCATGGTGTCTCTTCACAGCAGTAAAACTCTAAGTCCATACATAAAGTCGTTTGTGTCTCTGGAAGAAGGAACCTGGAGGTCTGTAGATCCATAAGCAGGTGGAAATGAGCCGGGAGATTCTCTTCCCTGCCACTCGGCTCCCCCTGGCAACCCAGGGCCTTCCTGGCTGCCTCCATCCTCGAACACAACCGGTTGCGGATATGTAGATCCCTGGTTCAGTTCTCAAATCTGGAACCAATATGTATTGGAAAATGGCCACTGCTGGCCCAAGTTTGAAAGTTTGACTTTAATATCTAAATTGATTTAGACAGATTGATGAAGTTTGGCTGAACAAGTGAACCCAGTCTGAGGTCTCCCAAATGATACTTTTTTTTTTTTTGCCTGCAGCCAGACTGAGGGCATGTTCTTTGGAGAAATATTTGGAACCTTTGATGGGTTCAAGACCAAGATAAAAACAGGGCACAAATCCAGCCACCCAAAGGCATTCCTTGAATTTCAGGTTGACCAGACAGGCCTGGAAAGTAGGGCAGGCCTTCCCCACCCCACCCCCAAATCCTATAGTTCCAAGGTCTCTGTTCCAGGGTCAAGAGACCACAGGGACATTGGAAGGCTCCCAGAAATTAAAGCAGGTATAGTCCTGCCAACCAGGAGAGCATTTCCAGAGCTTTGGACCAAGCAAGTCCCTCAGCCAGTGAGAAGTGCCTGGAACCTTCAACTGAATGAGTCTAAAGAGACCTTGGAGGAGGCTCCTGTGAATCTCAAAGACCTAACTGGGTGACTCTGAGTTAGGCCCCAGGGGTTATCTTGTTCAGATATTTGGCTGTGTTGCATGCATGGTTTTTGTCTGAGTGTGGCCTCCTGTCAGAAAGTCAGATTGTGTCAGAGAGAGAGAGAGAGAGAGAGAGAAGTGAATAGAGAGAAGGATGGAGACAGAAAGTGAAAGAGAAGTGGCTGTCTGAGAGATTGGTGACCCTTCTAGGCTGGGTCAGACCTGAAGCCAATGAATGAGTCCTCCATCCTTGCAGGGGAGGGCTTGGGTTGCAGTGAGAATAGGATTCTCTTCCTGGGTTTCAGTGCCATATGTTAGACTTCTGAGGCAGGGTAAAAGGAACTGGAGGCAGACACATACACACACAGAGGCAGAGAGAGAGGCAGAGAGATAGAAACAGAGAGAGACGGAGAGAGAGAGACAGAGACACAGAAAGAGAGGGGGGTACTGACCATTCTACAGATGGGTGCACAGAACAGAGCCAGCCTGTCTCCTAGTTGGGTGGTTGAGCTGGCTCAGGCAGTCTCTCTGGAAAAAGATGGCCATGATTATAGGGTTTGGGGTGAGGGCCAGAAATGGCTGTAGCATGTAAGCCATGTAGCTCCCATTTCCCTCTGGCAGCCCTGCCCTGGCAGCCTTGCCTAGATGTGAGGGAAGCTAGCTGTGGGGTTCAGGGTGGAAGGCAAGAAAATTCATTTCAGGGACAGAAGTTTAACATGCAAGCTTTATTTTAGTTTGGAATCTGAACAGGTCTTGAAGGAAAATTGTACATTTTTAAAGGATGGAAACACAAAGTGAAGGGGAGTAGGGTAGGCTGTTGCATTGACCAATCATATTTTGACACAAAGTGTTGAGCAAGGAAGTAAACGTGGGAGACTGGGCCTTTCCAGGTCACCTGCTTTCAGGACCTTTGACTCAGCTTTTTGTAGTCACGTCCTCTCTTGGACTTTGGCCTGGAATTTAGAATAAGAGAACGAGGAGTGGGCAAGCCTCAAGCCAAGATAGGCAGCATATCTACATCCTGTGTGCCTTAGTTTAGGTAAGTGATAATGGCAACTTCCCACTTCACTTTCTTTACTGATTAACAGACAAACATGAAACACCTGAAGAAGCAGGATAGTAGTTGGGTTCTGGGGCCTTGGAATATGAACTCAGTTTTGACCCTACTAGCAAGATAGAACTTGTTCCTAGGATGGCTGGCCCCAGAAAACTGTCTTATAACACTATCAAGTTCAGTCTTTCGGTAGCACCCACCGTGAAAGGTGTGATGTCTAAGAACAGTGGGGGACGGGGCAGCTGGAAAAGCTAATCGCTGTGACCTCAGGACTCTGCCCTCTCTCTATCTGCAACATTATCTACTGGTCTGAGAGTCCACACATCATTGAAGGTCATTAACTTACTTAGCTGTCCAGAAAGCTTAAAAGTAGACTGCTCTAAGAATTTGAGGTGGGTGGAGAGGTAGTGGCACCGTGGGTCAGAACACTGGCTGCTCTCCCAAAGGACTGGCATTCAGCTCCCACAGGCTGGCTCACAGCTGCCTGCTACCCACCTTTCAAAGGCCCCAACACCCTCTTCTGGCTCACCAGGTATGAGTGGTGTGTATACAAACACAGATACATATAAGGAAAAAAAAATCCTCAATGTATATGAGTGATATACATCTTACTGTGGGATGGAGCAAAAGTAGATGGGTAAATTCCACTTTTTATTTGATCATCCTGCCTCTTCCCTGAGCCCAGAAGTATGGTGACAGTGTCCAACTCTCTCCTCTCTCTGCACTCCCAAAAGAAAGCCAGTCGCACAAAAGCACCTCAGCAAGAATCTTCACCATCAGCTTTTCAGAGCAGCCTGTCACTGAACTTCAGGACTAAACCAAAAGAACATTTGATCCATTTTCCTGAGGATCGTATGATAGAAATCAATGCTGTGGAGTTGGTGGGGAGGGGAGGCCTCGGCTGAAAAAGTGCTTGCCTGAAACCTGGGGGCCTGAGTCCACTGCTCAGAGCCTATATAAAAGATGCTAGACGCGTGCTGTTAATCCTGGCATGTGCTGTTAACCCTAGCCCAGGTGGGGGTGGGGAGAGTGGAGACAGATGGGCCCCTTGCTCTCAGCCTAGACTACCTAGCCTGTTCCAGGCTACCGGGGGAGCTTGTCCATAAAAAAGTAAACTGAACAGTTCCTGGGGAATGACAGCCAAGGCTGCCTGTGGCCTTCATACGCATGGGCACATGTGCTTCACACACACACACACACACACACACACACACACACACACACACGCACAGTGTGAGAAAAAGCGAAATAAGAGGATCCTGGTACATTCTGTGCATTTGGCAACTCCTTTTTAAAAACAACATTCCCAAAGTCGGTTTCACTGATGCAGAGTGACTTTGTAACTACTGAATTCTGTTTTCACCTCCTGGCCAGCATGTTCTGGTTTCTGCCTCAGCAGAGTCCACACATTAATCCCCACCCACCTCCATCATTCTGACATACAAGACTGGCACAGAATTTATTAATTTGCCTTTATTACTCAATTGGTTTTTCCTTCATCTGCACTTCCTCCAACATTCTGGACAAACCATTTCTATATTTTGGCATAATGTAAGAAGCGTCAAACTTAGATGTGTGTGACTTAGACCACACACACTCCTTCTGAAGCTGGGCTTAATAAATAAAATAAATGGCTGATATCGACTACCTTCTTAAACAGCAGAGCACAAAACGTAGGACAGATCATGTAATCTGCGCTGCTGTGACGTATTAAATTCTAGAAGAGAGATAAACAATTCATGCAAATAAGCAAGAGCAGACATCCAAGAATAAAGTCTGTGGAATAAGTGATGTATCTCTAATTATCACATGAGAGTGTGGTGTCATTTAAGAACACTCTCCTATCTGGTTTTTAACTAGAGATCCGGAGGGATTGTGTGTGTGTGTGTGTGTGTCTGTGTGTGTGTCTGTGTGCGCGCATGAGCTCATGTGCATACATGTGTTTGAATGCTAGAAACTGACATCTGATGTCAGCTTTGTTTCCTTTCCCCTGTGTTTTGAGACAGGGTCTGTCATTAAAGTTGAAGAGTAGCAGTTCAGGTGGGCTGTCTGGCCAGGAAGCCCCAGGGATCTTCCTGCCTCCCCACTGGCAGCGCTGGAGTGACCTCTGTGAGCTGAGCCTGATTTATTCCCATAGGTTCTTGGAGACTATATTCAGGTTCTAATGCTTATATGGCAGGTTCTTCCTCAACTGAGCCTTCTACACAGACCCTAGAATCTTAAAAAATGAAATAACTAAACAAATATCCAGATCTCTAAAGAAGCAATTTATATATTTTTTGTTCCATTATCATAAAGTGAATCTCGAGTTTAGAAGATTAAATTCCCTCCAATAATTTAATTAAGCGAGGGGTAAAAGCAGATTCTTTCATTTCCCACTGTGTGGACCTCTGGAGGTGAAAGATGGAATAGTGTTGACACTTAAACTTCTTATGTATTAAGTTAATACTTTGCCTCCAACCAGGTTTTTAGCCTGCAAGGCACACAGGTGAAAGTCCACCTCCACGGCTGACTTAGACCACACAAAGCCATGGCGCCACCGAGATCCTGTTAGGAAGATGTGCAAAAGGGGGGGGGGGGGGGGGGGTTGAAGTGTCTGCTGTTCGGAGTCCTCAGTGAAGACCTCCATTTCCAGCCCTGCCTGTGGATGGGAGAGTGTTGACGTTCTGAGAAGAGACCTGAGGTGGACAGACCCTTGACCCAGATGTGCAGAGAGATCATCTCCAAAGCTCTCTGGGCGCTCGGGTATTGGTGCTGAGCACTCACTGGGGCAGAGCGCTGTGCTCACTGACAGTCTGCCTTGGTATCTATCAGGATGCAGATGAGGGGTTGGGGTTTTTTGTTTGCTTGTTTAGTTTGTTTTGGAATGCTGTGAGGATGCTTCACATGGTTGATGACTTTGTGGAGACAACTGTAAGTTGTTTCATTAGAAGACAATCACCATTGTTACTTCCATTTTACGCCCAAGCAAACTCTCCGTGTTTTGTTTTAAAGCGGTAGAGACAGTGTATGGCAACCTCTAGCCCCTAGCAGTCCCCCATTCTGCTGTGAATGAAGAGACAGAGACTTAATCCCTGGGCTCTCTTCCGTGCTAAACATGTTCTCACAGAATTCACCGTCAACCTGCCTTTATCAGGGATGAGGACTAAACTTTAGAAATGTTCTTTGTTGAAGTGTTGGAACTGCAGTGGTTCTAGTTGTCAGGCGTTGGAATTGGCGATGGACAGGATGGCACCATGAGGCTTCCAGGCATGGCTATGGGTCACAAGGATGCCAGCAGTAAAGCCAGAACCAAGTCAGCATTTGACATACGTCTGTGGAGGTTAGATATGAATGAGGTAGTAACATTTAGACCAAAGCAAGGGCTTTGGGTGGAGCCTTTGGGTGGAGTTGGTGGACATCATTGAGTCCATGCTAACAGGTGGAAACCCTGACATTTGGGGTGAGGCTCAGAGTCACCCCATTGTAGTTCCAGATGCCCCCTTCTCTCATCACAACTGGCCCTGCACCTTCAGTGTCTTGCACTTTCTTGGGCCTGACTGCCTGCTCGCTTGTTCCATTGGTCTATTTCTTTATATCCTGACATCCTTCCATGGTCCTCACTTCCTTTCTCCTTCTTCCCTTCTCTTTCTATTCTTGCCTTCCATCCTTCCTTCTTTCCCAGAATGGTTTTTGCTTCTCGGCTGCCAAAAATCCCCAGGCCCCAGCCTGAGGTATATAAGGAAGGACAAAGAAAGCCCAGGTGGACTCCCACGGTGTCAGCGTTGGCTTGCCATCTCTCTAGCTTACAGAGTCTGAAGAGTTTTTCATGGATCACTGCCAGATCACAGTGATCACAGCTATGTCTAATCAAAGACAAAAGAAAAGTACATTTCCATCATTTTCCCAGGATGGCAGGCCCCCCTCTCTTTTCTTCCTCAGTGATCAGGGTAAATACAGGTATGGTAAAAGTTTCCGCATAAACCTGAGCGTGCAAGGTCACCGGCTGAGAACCCCCACCCTGCACGTGCAGCACCGTGCTTCCGGTCCTCCACTACCCCGACAGAACCCTATGCATGAATCGGTCATTTCCACGCCCTCGCACCGCCAGCCCCTAACTTTCTTGGACCCATGCAGTACTGCCGTGTCTGCCCTTGGCTAATCTCGCTGTGCAGAGCACACTCCTCTTTCACCCACTGCTGTAGAAAGCTGTCCTGGCCCGCCAGGTGTCATCTTCATCCTGTCCGCTGTGCACGCTTGTAGGCCATCACGCTCAGGCGTGTGGATGTTTCCTCAAAGAGGGGGTGCGAGGGAGGGCCACTGGACACTCCTTCCAGCCGTCTGTATACAGCTCCGCTTTGCTAGTGCATGCCTTAGGATCTGAGGAGGTGCTGGGAAAGGTTAATGGAGTGGGAGCACCACCTCTGCAGCGAAGGGGGAAGCCGTCATGATGGACAGAGACTTTCCGGAGTACCCCACAATTCTGAGCAGTCTGCATTCGTGCCATGTGAATAAGCCCAATAACTGTGTTGGTTCCCAGAGAGAACTTGGTTGGATTGGTTCTGCGGTTTGTCTCTGGGACCTGACGGAGGTTACAGCCTTGTTCACCTCTCCCCAGGAAAGGATCCTAGCGGCATTCACACCACAGCACACAAGAGAATCTTCTCTTGTTTGGGGCCAGAAATAGGCCCTTTACATCGATATGCGGTATCACGTTCTGTTTGTTTCGTTCTCAGACAAGGGACATTTGGACTGTATCCCGAGTGTCTTTTCACAGGGTAGTGATGTGTTATGGCCAGAGGGGCTGGGCATGTGAGAGGTGGGATGTGAGAAGGTGGGTGTAGAGGGGGTAAAGGGAGGATGGAGAAGATGGAGAAGGAGGGTGGAGGGGATGGAGAGGGAGGATGGAGAGAATGGAGAGGATGTAGAGGGTGTAGAGGGAGGGTGGAGAGGGGGCAGAGGGGGTAGAGGGGGTAAAGGATGTAAAGGGGGTAGAGGGGGTAGAGGGAGGGTGGAGAGGATGGGATGGAGAGGATGGAGAGGGTGTAGAGGGAGGGTGGAGAGGGTGGATGTAGAGGGGGTGTGATCTGAGAGGGTGAACATGCGGATGACCTACCTTAGTTTGCCTCTCTATTTTTGCCTGTTTTGGGTTCTACTAAAGGCTGCCAATCATGGAGGCCTTGGTTCTTGGTCCTGGCACCTGAAGTAACTTCAGCTGCCTTTCTGCAGCAGGCCAGGGACAGGCACCCCAAAAGTGTGGCAGCTGGGGGCATAGGAGCTCCAATAAGGCATGGATATACCCACAATGTAACCTGCTTTTTAAAAAACAGCAAAAAGAAAAATAAAGAAGTAGTATTTAGAGTCTGTGTGCATGCGGCTCCCTCAGGCTTCATCAGTCCCTGTCAGAGTACAGCCTGTGCAGATGAAGGGAGCTGTCACTGAGCCTCAGGGAACCAGCCAACCGAACCCGTAAGCAAATAAAAACCCAGAACCCTGCACGGGCCTATGGGTGGCTGCTTTTCCATCGCAGCCCATGTTGTCAGCAAATGTGGTTAGGGTGCCAAGTCTCACACTAAGAATATGAGACTATGGAGTCTCGGGCTTTGGGAACAGGGCATTTGTGGTGGGAACTCTGACAAGCAGGGGCAAACACACAACCTGAATTCTGACGTCAGGTTCCGTGCTCCAGGAAGGTACGGTTGACTCAACAGGACTTCCTCCTCATGTCTACTAAAAAATGAGCCTTTCCTAATAACAGCCCACCTCTGTGCACAGACCCAGTATTTTGTGTGGATGCTACAGGCTTGGGCTCCAGTCTGTGGCACTCCAGGAAGGGGACAGAATCTTCAGGAGGTGGGGCCAGCTGGAAGGAAGTTAGGAGTGTATACTTGAGAGGGATGTGGGGGTCCCAACCTGCTCTTCCTCCTCCCAACACCCACTCTCCATGCGCTTCCTGGCCACCATGTAGAGCGACACTGTCCCAAGAGTCCCCACTGTGACGCTCCACTCTGCCTCAGCATGAAAGACCCAGAGGCTAACAGGGCTGTGAACCACAGCAGAACTCGCTTCCTTTCCAGTTGGCTGCCTCAGGCACTCTGCGTAGTAACAGAAGCTAACAAACACAGCAAAATAATAACCCAGTTCCAGCCTTGAGTTTAGAGTTTGAAGTCTCACAGCCATCATAACCTTAGATTTAGTTCAGGATATAAATATCTTAGAGCAAGACCGTTGTCCTTTTCTCCCAAGCAAGCCTCTGCTTGTCGTCGTCGTTTTAGAATCTGTTTGATTTTCGTTTCTTAATGTCTCTTCCTTCTGCAACCCAATCCCTTCCAACACCAATACCAGGTAGGAGAGAAAGGAGGTTAATGGGGAGACGGATGTAGTAGGTCTCTTAAGCTACTTCCTGCTGGTTAGGGTGGCCGGGTTCTTGGGGCAGCCAATCTTCATTTCAGGAGATCTCCAACTTCTTCTCGTCCAACTGCGTCAACAGCAGCAACCAGGAACAGCGGAGGTGGACACCAGCAGCCTTCTTTTTGGAGCTCTCTCAACACTCTCTTGGATCTGGCATTTATTTTCTCTCAGAATTCTCAGATTTAAACCATCTGCAGCTGGCAAAGAGCTCCTCACAGAGCCCGCATGAGGCAAATGGTTTGCTGCTGTGGACTATCTGACTCAGGCCTACCTCCTACACCTGACACCGAAACAAAAACATGTTTATATCCACAACATCGGGGTGCCTAGGTTTTGAATATTGGGTCTAGTTTCTTCCATGTCAGTTCTGCTCATGACAGGCATTAGACATGGCATCACAGGACCCTGACTATCGGAAGCTGAATCTTTATTTTACTGAATATTTTTCTAGAGTCTAAACTGATGAAGAAAAGCCACTGGTCCCATTCCAAACACTTATAAAATGTTAGCTACATCAACTATAATTATAACCCAGGTCAGGGCTGGCAATATGGTTCAGAGGCTTGTTGTTGAGAGTGTTCAATTCTCAGGAACCACATGACTCTCCCAAGGTATTTTCTACCATTGTGTACACACACACACACACACACACACACACACACACACACGGATAATTAAGGTCAAGAATGGAAGCTAGGGTCTGGGCATGGTGACACATGCCTATAATCCCAGCACTCAGGAAGGCAGAGGCAGGCAGATCTCTATGAGCTCAAGGCCAACCTGGCCTAAAAAGTGAGTCCAGGACAACCAAGGCTAAAAAAATAAAATAAAAAAAAAAAACCAGCAGAAAAAAAATCTCTGGGTATAGAAACAGAAGAAATTCAGATCCAGAATACAAAGTAAGAACTGGGGATTGTTGTGTGGACTTATTTTCAATAGCATCAAGGTTTGCCCTCAGAACTGTTCACATTTAGGTGATTAACTATACGGCCCAAGTTTTGCAGGTTTTATTGTAAAAGGACTAAATAGAAAGCTATTTTGAGGACAAGCTTGCTAGTGTAGTGTAGGTTCCCTTTATTGTAGGTATGGCAGTATGGAATTCCCCTTACCCACAGGTGAAATTCCACCTGTTTTCTGGGCAAGCTAGATAGTGTCTGAGGTTGGGACCAGATGGCTTCATTTTGCTTTTTGGTTTCTCCAGAAGACAATGGGGGTTGGGGAGGGGGAATGACTGCTGCCTAAGGAACGGCAGCATTGCCAGAGTCAAGCAGGAGACCTCATCTGTAGCTGATGGAAAGACTCGAATCCTCCTGGAGGGCCAGCCCCAGGCTGAGCTGGGAGAGGAGCTGCAGCCAGGCCTCAGTTTGCATGGCCTGGCTCTTGTTTGAAGCTGCTGTACGGAGCTTGATTATCGAACCTGCCCGAGAAAACACACTCCATTATTACAGAAACACAGACTGTCTTCCTCAGGGCATCTGGCAGGACCCTGAACACTGGCATTTGAAGACTCCAGAAGCCATTGTGGTACGTTAGATGCAGTTAGAGTCTGAGTAACGGTTGGGCCTTACCATGTAATTAGTGCTGACAGAATAACAATCGAAAGTCCTTTATTCCTAATGTGGATGCCACAGCGGGCTGTGAGAACACATTGCCTCTGTCTGGTGTTAACATTTAGGCTAAGGCTGGCCTGGAGAATGTATCTCACACGCTGGAAATCTCATGAGGAAAGATCTCTGGAAGAGAGAACCACCACCGCTTTGCTCGGATGCTCTGAGAATAGACAATGCTGACATTTCTCTATGTTATCTTCCTCTAAAGATTCATTTTTAGTTCAAAAGGCTTTCCCCATATAACCTTCTCTACTTCCTAGTTCAAATACATGTGTTACAAACATGGCTTCTCCAAAGCCAATTAAAAAAAAAAATCTAAAGGTGCCTACAAAGAGATATAAATGATCGCGTGCATTTTACTCCATGGCTCCTGTACCAAAATACCCCTTTTCTCTATTTTTTTCCAAATACATTTGAAAATAAGTTGGGCATATGGGCACGCAGAAGCGTCATGTTCTGAGTAGGTAGAAATGCCATTTTAGCATGCTCAGCTGTGCCTCCAAAAACTTCTGTACTGAAGCATTCGGCATGGTGTAATCCGTGAGCTCGACGCCAAGACCCCAGCCAGGCAGCCACTGCGGACTTGGGAGGCTGCGTCCTCTGGGTCTCCCCCTGGCTTTTCCTTAATTTCTAAGCAACAATAATGAAAAGGAGAAGCTAGTGAAACCTTAAAGGGACTAAAACTATTTAGGACAATCTTAAGATTTTTACAAATCTTTTTATATTTGACGACTCATTTTATTTTATTTCTTTATTAATTACACTTTATTCACTTTGTATCCCTCCCATGTGGGTCCTTCCCTCCTCCTGTCTCAATCCCTCCCTTCCTCCACCCTCTGCATGCATGCCCCTCCCCAAGTCCACTGATAGGGGACTTCTTTTCCTTCCTTCTGATCCTAGTCAATTAGGTCTCATCAGGAGTGGCTGCATTGTCTTCTTCTGTGGCCTGGTAATGCTGCTTCCCCCTCAGGGGGAGGTAATTAAAGAGCAGGCCAATCAGTTCATATCAGAAACAGTTCCTGTTGCTATTACAATGGAACCCACTTGGACCCTGAACTGCCATGGGCTACATCTGTGCAGGGGTCTTCGGTTATCTCTATGCATAGACTCATTTTAAAAACTCCAATTTGCCTCCATGTTCTGTTACCATTGACTTGCTTTTACCTAATCAGAGCAATCTTACTGATTCTACTGAAACAAAAGTTGGTGTGATTCTTTAAAGAATGTCGCTTTACATCTCCGCAACATAATTGTTTAATTGGAGAAAGAGAAGACTTTTAATATTTTCCTATCATTATCCCTCAGTGTGTGTCAAATTATTATGTCTTAGACTGGATTCTGTTCAAATTTTTATTTTTAACATTTCTGTCTGCATCGCTCACTTGGGAGTCCTATAAACCTAATGAATTACACATTGGGAGTTGACAGAATTCATCAACTTGTGAAATGTCCCCACAGAAACTTCTGCCACTGTGCACTGTGTATTGATTTGAAGTGGCGTTCTCAACAGCGACAGTCACAAAATAAAAATTTCGGCAACTCTGAGAAGCATCAATGCTGGTCTGCAGCCCACAGCACTACTCAGCCAAGCTCTCTCTGAGAGATCAAGCTCTCTCTGAGAGAGGAAGAAGGAATTCACCCCGTTAGCATGCTCGATTATTCTTCCTTGCTAAGCGGAACGCATTACACACACCAAAGAATAATTTTAAATAAATTTCTTCATGACTTATTACCAATAAGGTTTGATCTATAGACCCATTTTATATATTTATTCAGAGACTACCCCTCAACCTGAGGCCCTAAATGGAGCTCCCTGTTCCAGGAAGTCTGCTCCTTGGGAACTGTGGAAGACAGAAGCTGACACTCACCCCAGACACGACCAGACCCTATAGTCTCATAAACAACTCTCTAGGGAAAACAGCCACCTCAGCCCTCTGTCCTAGTGAACCCCTTCCCTAGCCTCAGCTACAGACCGCCCTGAAGAGTGTAACCCATGTTCGCTTGCACTCTGGTCAGTGTTCCTGGTCCTGTGCCCTGATCGTGGAATGGCTAGAACCTGGCCTTGAGGCAGACTGCTGTCGAGGTTGTCTAAAGTCCTGACTTTCATTTCTTCCCATGGACTGATACACGCAGCGTTGCTTTAAAGGGCATGAGTTTAAGATCCACGGTACAAGGCAGCCGTCTGGCTGTGTCGTACCCTGAGTCCCTCTGTCCTGCCCAGGGCAGCAGCTTCTCCTCAGATGTGTGCAAAGGTCAAGGTGGGATGATGCAACACAGCAGCAGTGGGAAACAACCTCCTGCACAGATGTAGCCTGCAGCTCAGTGTCCAGGTGGGATCCCCAGTAAGGGGAACAAGGGCTGTCTCTGACATGAACTCAGTGGCTAGCTCTTTGACCTGCCCCTGAGGGAAAAGCAGCCTTACCAGACCACAGAGGAGGACATTGCAGCCAGTCCTGATGAGACCTGATAGGCTAGGGTCAGATGGCAGGGGAGGAGGACCTCCCCTATCAGTGGACTGGGGGAGGGGCAGGGAGGAGAAGACAGAGAGAGGGTGGGATGGGAGGGTATGAAGGAAAGGGCTACAGCTGGGATAAAATGTTAATAAACTGTAATATAAAAAATAAAAATTAAAAAAGAACTGAGTCCCTCAAAATAAAAAAAGCTTAGTGTATTAACACATCCTCCAGTTAATAAAAGTTAATGTTACTTTCAACAATTAAAAAAAACATAGAAAACAACTTCAAAGTTTTTAAATGAAAAACACATTTTTTTCTTTGTATCCATTTATTTTCATCTTGTCTTTGGGGTGCGAGACCATGAAGCTTGAGTGGAGGGCAAAGGACAGGAAGTCATTCTTGCCTTCCACCCTGCAGGTCTGGGGACCGAGCTCAGGCCTTCTGGCTTGCAGAGCCTTTAACCACCGGCTGAGTCATCTCGCGGAATCCACGCTCAAATTCACCAAGACACACAACAGAAGAAAAGAGAGTCAAAATAAAGAGAGGGAAGAACAGAGTTGTGAGGGAGGAAGGAGAGAGGAAGGGAAAGATGGAGGGAACTTGTTATGGCGCCAAACTTATCATCAGACGTAACCAGACACACAGACGATCAGCTCCAGACCACTGAGGCACACCGAGACATTCGCCAGGGAGACGGCCAGGCCGCTGACTGCCGACTGCCCAGGGTCAGCTCCGTGTGACCCTCCCTGTGTCCAGGCCGCCCCTGAGTGGCTCGCTTTTGCTCTACATCCCTGGCCCAGCCGCTGTCCCGAGACCTGCCGGCGGGCCTGAGGAATCTTAGCGCCGGAGGCCCGAGGGGACGCGTCGCTCCTCCTCGTCGCAGACAACCACCCTAAGCGGGGCCTGGTGAGTGAGTGGGTCTGCCCTGAAGGCCTTCCGTCCTGGATTCAAGAAGAGCAGGCTTAGAACGGGGCTTCTCCCTGCGGGCAGCCGGGAGTGGGGAAGAGAGGCCAGGCAGACAGTCCCCACGGCAAGCAGGCAGCGACAGCAGCGACAGCAGCCACGGCAGGCAGCGACAGCAGCCCTTCATCCTGCTTTAGTCACCGGGCGGGCCTGAGCGCTGAGCCAGGCACCCCGGCAAAAGCAGCCCACAGGGCCCGGCAGCCATATTGTCGCTGTGTAGTCCTGCATTTCAGGCCTGGAACTGATTGAGTCAGCCAGCTTTACAGGGTAGTTATCTCCCCTTCACCTTGATTTTGAGAAAATCACCATTCCTTTTCATTCCCTTTCATCTTTTTTGTATACAAACACTCCTAGATTTTAAAGGCAAAATTAGTAGTTCACTTAATCATTCACTCACTGAGAAGCGTTCTCTGATTTCCACAAGGTCCTGGGCAACGAGCGCTACTGTAAGGAAAACGGAACAGACCTTGGTCTCTGTGTGGTTCCTACACATGGGGGACAGAGCAGCCACACACCATCGCTGCAAAGGAGCCAGCTCCGGGTTACACTTGGGGCCACAAAAAGGGAGCAGTAGTGTGCACCACTACTGACAAGGATGTGTTCACAGGCCTGCCGCAGCTTCGGTTTTAAAGTATTCTGACCCAGACACAGAAAATAACTTCAGGAAAATCATGACAACCACATTAGCTGCACTTTCTCTATAACTTAAAACACTTCATTTATCTACAACTTGTTGTGCCTTACAGTTTTGTTGTTGAAGAGAATTTTCTATAACAAGGCACAAAGAGGCATTCTAAAGGAAACATTTGACATCATTTATGCAAAAAGATTCTCTTTATATTTACTGGTTTGTTGAAATGCTTCTTTTAAATCAAATTCTTTTCATTTTTACATATTGCATGTCAGGACAGCTACCAGGAATAACAGCTACAAGCAAAACATTTTCCTGCCTGACCCCATTTAGTCTACTCTTCATTTTGTCTTGTGGAATCTGAGTCCTCCTTTTTCAACGCCCTGAGTTCATTGCTTCTTAGAATTCTTTCATGACACCCACAGTCTATATCACTCTTTTGAATAATTCAAATGCAGCCTTGCACTCTTCTTCGCATTCTCTGTATTTTTGTGTGTGCATGAGCAAGTTCATGTGGACGTGTATACACATGCATGTGGCCTCACAGGACGGCCTTGGGCGTATTTTGTTCATCCCGAAGGGTTACTTTCCCATACCTGTTCCCCAGACCGGAATGCCTCACTGGCTGCGGCCAGTGAGTTCCAGGCCCCGACTGTGTCCGCCTCCCCTGCATGGAGTCCAGGATCAAACCCTGGCCCTCGTGTAAGCACCACATGAATGAGTCACATCCCCCGGCCTCTCCTGTACACATCGTCTTACACTAGTTCTAGACGTTTTACAGTCTTGCTTTGAGTCTCTCAGCCCCTGACGTTTCCCGAGGGAGTAGCTGTAGGCAGTGACTTCCACAGAGAACTGAAGAGTTGGAAAAGACCACATACACCAGCCCTCTCTGCATCGATGGAGGGGAAGCTGGGCCTCAAGTCCAAACCTGCATATTCCCAGCTTTTCAAAGCAACCTGTGTGACAGCTGAGGATATCTGGATGTAGGTAAGGTGTCTCCTCCAGATCCAGTGGAGAGAAGAGAAATTATACTTTTCTTTTTCCCCTTTCTTCCCAGCAACACACTCCTGAAGCCAAAGGGACCCTGTGGTGACAGTGCTCAGGGCTAGGTCTCCACCGTCAAGCGTCAAGCAGGCTTACACTGCATTTCCTCTGAGCACATTTTTCTTTTGTCTTTCCCACAAACACATGACTGAAGACTTAAGCTTGTGGACTCGCAGGTGGAAAGGGTTTATATCGACATCAAAGTCAATGTGATTAACATCAGGATATAGACACCCAGATCCTCAATTTTATTTTATTTTATTCTTGTACTGAGGATTGAACCTGTCTTAGGATTTCCGTTGCTGTGAAGAGACGCTGTGACCACTGCAATTCTTATTTTAAAAAAAGCATTTAACTGTACCTGGCTTACAGTTCAGAGGGTTAGTATATGATCCATTACCATCATGGCAGCACGCAGGCAGATGGTGCTGAAGAGGTGAGGCAGCAGGGAGAGACAGTGGGTCTGGCTTGACTATCTGAAACCTCAAAGCCCACCCCTAATGACACACTTCCTCCAATATGGCCACACTTCCTAACAGTGCCAACTCCCTACGTGCCTGTGGAGTCCGTTTTCCTCCAAACCCCCACAGAACCTCGGGCTTCTCACTCTGCAGGCTAAGCACATGTCTGACTGCTCAGGCATACTAACCTTTCAAATCCTACTTTAAAAACAGGCTTGTACTAAGTTTCCCAGTCTGCCCTTGAACCATGTAGCCTAGGCAAGCTTTGAATTTTTACTATTTTGCATTGGAAATCTTGGGATTAGACACGGGACATGAGAGATGAGGCAAACGAAGAGGCCGGAAACCATCCCAGTCACACCATATGGAATAAACCTACGTCTGTAAGAAGAAATCACTTTAGTGGGTTTTATTTATTGATAAAGAAAATAAATATAGATTTTTGTTTGTTTTCCTTGCTTCTATGTTCATCTTGTTTTCTCTTTTGATTCCATCCTCCTTTCTGATCCATCAAAGCAGTCCTTGGCCATTTCCTTCAGAAAAGGGCTCTATATTAATTCTCCTTAGATAATCTCTGGCTAACCCACTCCCCTTTTTCCATTTTTTTCTTGACCTCTAGAAGTCCATGGATAAATGATATATATTATTATCAGGCCCCTGGAAACTGTTTCTTTATATATTGTATGATATTTTACTGTTGACTTATATTGCATTATATACCCTTTTAATCTGATGTCTTCTTTGTATAAATTAGAACTACTTCAAATGTAATTGATAGTATGTTTATCTCTCCTGCAGAATAAAACTCTTTCAGCAAAATGTTTCCTGTTGTATTCATGGAATGCAGAAAAACCGAGCGAATGCCCAATTAATACATACGTACTGCATTGAGAATGTTACAGGAGGAAAATGCCCTCAAACACTTGGGGCTTTCTAAGCATCATTCTGTAGTGCCAAAAACAAGGCGTCTCCTTACTCATAACTGAATCACAGACACAATCCGCATGAAAGGAAAAGCACCATGTTCTCTAGTTCTGGGCAACCTTGGGCAGAGGCAAAAACTCTGCTAATGGCCAATCCTGATCCACCCCAGCTTCTTTGGCAATGACAGGAAAAGCTGTTGAGTGTGCCAACAGCACAGCCCACCCCTCTGCTGTGTTAACTGAACTACACTAAAGTTCTGTTTCCCTCAGAAGCCTTGAGCTCCTAAGATTCACCAGACCTTTTCCCCTCCCGTAGCCATCAAGTGTTCTCTTCCAAAGACGATCTCCTTAAAGTTGCCTTTCTGAAACTCTGACTCTTTGATCCAATAGACTTCTTTCACAGACTCACTGCCTACTGTGATACTACACCAGGATATGTTAGGTCTTCACAAGAACGTGTTTGCTTTGCCCTTTTCTTTTTCCGTACTTCATGTCTGCAGTTTTGTCTCAGCTGCAGAGGCCTGGAGAGTGCCCTGTCCCCTGCATAATCATCATCAGCATTTCCCAGAAGCTTGATGTCCCTTAACTTCATTTACGATTCACAAGACACCAGGGTTCAGTAGGGAGCAAGAGGAGTCTTGGTAATGAGTAAGAAGCACTGGTTAAGCCACAGATGTCCATTCCAAGCTTGTTTGCATTAAATTCTGTGCATAGCTGCTTCTTGCTGACTCAAAGTCAGAAAAGACAGCACATTTCCCATTTCATTCCACCCTTTTCAACATTTTTTACAGAAAGAAAGGAGCTGGGTTTCCATGGTAACATAAGTGTGACAATTGAGGATATCTGGATGTAGGTGAGATATCTTCCTTCAGATCCAGTGGGGAGAACAGACATTACGTTTTCATTTTTTCCCTTTTTCTCCCAGCAACACACTTCTGAAGCCAAAGGGACCCTGTGGTGACAGTGCTCAGGGCTAGGTCTCCACCGTCAAGCAGACTCACACTTCTGAGGCAAACTGCATTTCCTCTTAGCACATTTTTCTTTTGTCTTTCCCACAAACACATGACTGAAGACTTAAGCTTGTGGACTCACAGGTGGAAAGGGTTTATATCGACATAGAAGTGAATGTGATTAACATCAGGATATAGACACCAGTGTCTCCCCTAAATATTTTATTTTATTTATTTTATTTATTTTATATTTTATTTTATTATTTATTTTATTTTATTTTATTTTATTTTATTTTATTTTATTTTATTTTATTTTATTTTATTTTATTTTTGTACCGGGGATTGAACCTAAACTCTGCATGCTAAGCAGATATCCCACAAAGAAGCCGTATCCTCAACCTGTTAAATCTTACTATACAAACAGGCCTTGTTAAGTTTCCCATTCTGGTCTTGAATTCATCACATAGCCCAGGCAAGCCTGAATGTTGAATCCGTTGTTTAGAAATCCTAGAAACAGGATTAGAGCTGTGTGCCTACACTCCACCCTGACATCATCCTTACTAAAGCACCCACCTTTCAGTCAGTGTCCCACCTGCCACTGCCAAGCAGGACTGTGCCCTCAGCCAAGCCATGATGGTAAAGAAAATACATTCCTGCTCACAGCTTTTGTTTTGTCTGTTGGTGGGAAAAAAAAAACAAAACAGCAAAAAACAAAAACAAAAACACCACACACAAAACAACCAACCAACCAACCAAAAAACCCCTACTTAAATGAAATAAAAACTGGAGGACTGTCAGAATGGGCAAGAAACGAACTGCAACTACTACATCACAAGTCTTTACACCTTCTCAAAGTGTAGGGAACACTGACAGGAGAATAGTTCCGGAAATGCCTCTTCTCAACTATGGCAGTTGATTTGACTAGGGACCCACTCACAACTCTGAAGCAATTATCTTCATGTGCACTTTAATTTACAGTCTCCCTGCTCTGGGGGAAACTAGGAATCACAAAAAGACTTGCTTGGCTCCTAGATCCAGCACCCTAACAAGCTCACACACTAAACCCCTGGCCTTCTGTGGATTTTCAGTCCACATAGTGGTACAAACATAGATAGACTGATAGTTGCTTTCACTTGCCAACTGGACCAGATCAAAAAGTACCTAGGGCATAGTGGGGCACTCTTTAGGTATGTCTGTGATGGCTTTTCCATAGGGGATTAGCTGAAGGCAGGGAAGACCAACCTTGGATGCATTTGCTACCATCCCACCAGTTAGGGTACCAGATTGACTAAAAAGGGGGAGAAAACTGAGATTCAGAACTTTGAGATCTTCAGAGATGTGTGTAAACAACCCTCCATTCTGGCCACAGGATGCCAGCCCCTGCTGCCATTCCAACCATGATGGCCTCCATCCCGTGAGCCAGGAGTGAAGTAAGTGTTTCCTCCTTTCAGTTGCTTTTTCAGGTATCTGGTCACAGCAGTGAGAAGAGCAACCAATACAGGTTGGTATGTCCACAAAGAAAATGTGATGCTTCTAGGCTCTATTTAATCGCCATCACTCCTGAAAAGCTTATCAGCTGAACACATAATTGGAGTTGTACCAGAAGTGTTCCAGCAAACGAGTGGTAGTCATCACAACCAGAAAACCCGACTTCTGAAACCCAGCTATAGACTGGCTCTCTCAGTCTCTTGAAGCATGGCCATCAAAGCCATCCAGACACGAAGGCCCAGGTAAGCCCCTCAATTTTAGTTCACTTCCTTACATGACTAGCTTAGAACATGAGAGATCTTCTTCAGTTTCAGTTCCCATAAAACGTTCCTGATGCTTCCTCATAATTTTTCTCCACTGCCTATTCTCTAAGGTTCAACTTCTTAAATCTTCATAGCACCTAAACAAGAAGTAACGACGGAGCTGTACCAGCGGCCCTCTGGATCCATGAAGCCCGCCACAGCAGTTCACAAATATTGGGGCATGGTGTTCCGTACTGAGCTATGTGTTTCATTCCCCCAAATACCATAAATAATATTAACCTAGCATTACCAATATATTAGCCACACCAGGAATCTAGGGATAACCGACTTATTCAGGAGGACTGCGGACTGGGCCCAGATATGCCATTTCATATTAGTGACTTGAGCATTTGCAGGTTTTTGGTTTGGGAGGTGTCCTGGAACCAACCTCCATGGAAATGAAGAAAGAAGGAGAGACAGTAGTTTACATTTTCAGTTTGATAGGGCACTTGCTCTAAACTGTTTTAAAAGAAAACTTGTAGTTACATTGTCCCTTGGTAATTCAAGCTCATGGAACCCTTTTAAATGTTCAGGGACAGCAGCAGTCGGGGACTCCTCTATCAGAATACATTTTTGTGCTTTGACAGGTGACAGAAAAGATAGCAAAAGAATGCCTGCCCGTTAGAGGAACTCAGACCCAATCCACTCGCCAGTGACCTTGTGGGAAACCGTAACGGTGGAGGGATACACCGAGCTCTCACAGAACTGAACGAGTGGAGCATTCCCAGGAAGTGTGAGGCAGGAACGGCCAGGGGTCATCCTCTCAAGGACACAGCTTAGTGAAGAGGAACGCAAAGGCCAGTCATTTCAGGCTGAGTGTGCAGCTTCTCATGAATGTGCAATTACGGATGGGAGTGTGAGACGAAGATTCAGGAGCCAAGGAGACACTGTTTTAAAACTGAGCGGAAAACACACATTTCGGGAGGCTCGTACGGGGGACCACGGCGACCGGGCCAGATGGACGTCTCCCGGGGGACCGGAGAGTTTCTCACCCCGAAGACAAAAAGTCCCTGTTTTCCCGATTCAGGCCACGATGCAGGCCGCATCCTTCGCCCCTTCCAGGCCCATCTCCAGCAGAAGGCCACGGGGCGACGTTAAAGCAGAACTCAGCCCTCCGCCAGCCAAGGGAAGGCGCCCCTGCGCCAGGACACCGCCGAGCTGGGCTCCGCAGCCTCCGCCCCGCCCAGGCCCCGGCAGCCCGCCCTGTCTCCACGCCTCGGCCCCCGAGGCAAGGCGCCAGGAGTTTTGATTGGCTCCTTCTAAGCCCGTCACTCACCAGCTGGCTTGCGATTGGTTACGAGAGCGTGCGCAGGCGCACATCCAGCCTTGCCAGGCTCCGGGCGGGGCGCTGGTGCGCTCGACCCCTGGCTTTTATCCCGATTGGGTAACCAGACGAGACGCCTTTTTATTGGTCAAGAGTGGCGTTATAAATCCAGGCACTCGACCTGATTGGCTACAGCGAATCTAAGCTTCCGCATAGACAGTCCCTGCAGGCTGTTGCTGAGGTGTTCTGGGGTTTCCTGTCTGTGGCCGGCGGATCCGCGCTCCGCGTTTTCCGGGCGCCCAGGGCTGTCTTAGGAGGGAGTGGGCGGGACCAGAGGCTGAGGGGGTGGGGCCCGGTGACGTCATCTGGCGCGGACCGGGTTGCGTGTAGTCTGGGCGCCGCCGACTCGCCCGAGTCCTGCTGTTGCAAGCCAAGCTCCGGGTTGCTTGTGTCCCTGCAGGCGGCGGCCTCGGGGCTGTCGTCGCCCGCAAGGCGCACGTCGTTACGCCCAACAGGATAAGACCAAGGCTCTCCGAGTGCCGGCAGGCCGAGGGCTGTGGGCCAAAGGCAGGCCCGACGTGCGGTCCCCAAGCACGGTGTGCACGTCTTCCTGTCCCCGTCACCCCGCTACCGTCACCTCCCGAGCAAATCCCGAGCGTGGGAGTCTGACGTCGGCCGCCCTCGGTGGGAGGAGAGCGCGCAGACGCAGAACGGGGGCCTGGGGGGCTGGGTGTTGCCGGCCGCCTGCGGAACCCGCTCGCTGAAGCGCCGCGGAAGCTGCGGCGCCGCGCCGGGCCTGCCTGGGGC
>NW_026591086.1:57966939-57999439 GCF_907164565.1 Psammomys obesus
CCGCGGGGTCGGGGCGCGGCGCGCGGGCGCAGGTCTATGTCGCGGGCGGCGGCGGCGGCGGCGGCCGCGCAGGGACGATGCGCGAGTACAAAGTGGTGGTGCTGGGCTCGGGCGGGGTAGGCAAATCCGCCCTGACCGTGCAGTTCGTGACCGGCACCTTCATCGAGAAATACGACCCCACCATCGAGGACTTCTACCGCAAGGAGATCGAGGTGGACTCGTCGCCGTCGGTGCTGGAGATCCTGGACACGGCGGGCACCGAGCAGTTCGCGTCCATGCGGGACCTGTACATCAAGAACGGCCAGGGCTTCATCCTGGTCTACAGCCTGGTCAACCAGCAGAGCTTCCAGGACATCAAGCCCATGCGGGACCAGATCATCCGCGTGAAGCGGTGAGCAGAGCGGGGCGCGAGGGCTCGGCGGCCGCGGCGATCCCCGCGCCTGGCCCGCGCCGGCTGCAGCACCTCCGGGGCTCCCATCTGCGGGCTTTGTTTCACAACTAAAATCGGGCATCCCGTTGACCCCCCAGCTCAGCCCTTTGTCTCTATCTAGGACGTTGGTAGCACTCCTTCTGGACCCCAGAGCAAACAAAGTTTCAAACTCGCAGGGAGAGAAGGGATGAGTAGGTGGGCGCTGGGGAAAGGGGAGCCGACTAGTGTAGGCACGCCTGTGCGGAGTGAGCACGGGCTCAAATCCACCTTTCATTTGGCCACACAGCCCAGGCTTGCACATACATATCCCGTGACAGTGTCAGTACGAGTTAAGGAGGGGGCTTTCTCAAAGTGGAAAAGGTTAAATGTTGCCAAGAGGTTGGCAGAAACGAATTAGTGTAAAACTTTAAAGACACATTGGCAAATAATGTGAAGACCTCCCAGCATTCAGTGCTGTTGGCATATAGCGGCACGCTTTTGACATTTCCATTGAAAGACCGCAGCTTCATCTCCCTCTGTCTCTTAAAATCTAGCCTCTTTCCCCGCTCAGAAAGGGAAGGAGGCTATTCTTGGAAACTGTGGCTTGTGTATCAGCTAACTTAAAGTTAATGCAAAAAAAAAAAAAAAAAAAAAAAGTTGAGGCAAACAAGCTCTTTCCTGATGTAAAGGGTTCAGAGAGGGCGTTTGGATGTGGCTGGTAGTCGGAATGCTTCCACTCTTTCCTCCTGAGCTGATGCCACATATTTTCACCTTAACTTTAAAATTTTGAAAGTCTAACATGTTACTGCAGAGTTTTGGCAACATTTTCTAGTTCTTCTTTTCTGATCCTTATGAACTGATATGATACTACTGATAATCTTCCAGGATTATTCTACTTGTAGCCAAATTTCAAGCCACTATTGAAAGTTTATGTAGAAACAGTTGCATTTATCAGTCAGGTAGGGTGTGTTCATTTCAGAGGCCAGAGCAAGTTATTTGTGTTCAGGGAATACTCAGAAGTTAATTCCACGTGGTGAGTTTTTATCTCTGTATGTGAGGTGGAAGGAAATGCCCTCCCAGCCACTTGAGTATGATTGTTAACAGCCGTACTGAAGATTTCCGTAGTCTTGTGTTATATTCCAAGAGAGCAGTGGATTTGTTTATGATCCCTTCCGGAAGTCAGTGGTTCTGATAGCTTTAACTTCTCTGGTCTTGCTCTTTGGAAACGCGTTTCCTTGTGCGGCACACACGGGTGGGTGCAAGAATGCCGGTTTTCTGAAGTTGTTTATAGATACAAGTGTCTAGGAGCAGCTGCCCCTCCATCCCACCTCAGTTATGGTCACATGAGTGACTTCCTTAACACAACCACACGCTCGGTGTGGGATGCGAGGGTCTGCGGCGGGTTGCAGTTCCTGGTGACTGTGTGCAGCTCACACTTCTCAGCTTGTTTACTAGAGCAGGCTGGTACCACGACCCAGGACAACAGACTAAGATTCTCCCCACCTAGACCCACAAGCTTTCGCTCTTGGTGTAAGACCATTGATCTGCTGGGATAAATGATCTTGTCCTGAGGACATTTTTCTTTTCTTTTTTTGAGACAGGGTCTCTCTGTCACCTTGACTGTCTTGGAACTCACCATGTAGACCAGGCTGGCCACAGAGATTCCCCTGCCTCTGCCAATGGAGTACTGAAATTAAAGTGCCCACGGCCAGCTTGAGCACCTACTTGTGTGTCTTGTTTTTTGTACCTCACTCTAACTTCATCATTTGCCTTCTGGCTCCATAGCATCTTATCAACTTAAGTCTAATCAAAGAGAGGGTTAGCTTTACGTTTTGCATATTATAGTATATATGGTATACTACAGATATATGTGTTATACTATGGTATATATGGTGTCCTTAAGCCGGAAGTAGGAGGCCCCTAGCTCCTCTCCCTTAAGATGGTAAACATGGTTTTCACATAAACACTCTTTGGAGGACCAGTCTTAACCAGCTAGTTGCTATAGGAAGCATTCGGTAATCCCACCCTCCCTATGTGCTTCACATGTTAGATCTAGCAGTGGGGGATCTAAAGTGCCCCAGTGCAGTTGACACGACTGAAATGCGGAGAATTGGAGCCTCATCCATGACCACTCGCTGATAAGAGGATTTTAAGATCTCTTTGGATGCATGTAGCCTCTTGTCCACAGGTTGTCTTTCAGCTTGGTGTCTTAGTCTTATTCAGCCTACAGCTTGCATGCCAGGATACAATATCCTATATCCATACTGTTGGGTACAAATAGAGTGAGAACAACATGGAAAATTGGGGAATTCGTGGTAGCTGATTTTTAAAATGAGCTAAAAGAAGTAGTACTTTATTAGTACAATTTTAACCAACTAAATATAAAATATTATTTCAGTTTACCATTCAATATTAAAAATATTTAGATATTTTACTTTCTGTGCTGTCCAATAAGTCTGTCATGACTAAACATTATTCAAGTGCTTGATTGCCATAGGGACCATACTGGACTCAGTTTAGACGTGTATGGTTTAGGGAAATACTTGCTTATTTTATAGCCTAGTTGTCCTTTTCTGTGAAATAGGAATCAGAACTCACATGTCAGTGTCATCAAGATGACATGGTGCCAATATAATCCTTGGTGCACAGAAATTGCTAAAAGTTCTTGTTGCCATTCTTTTAACTTTTGTCACTCTAACTTCCTTTAGTTTTACCCTTGGTATATAATTTTAGTTTTAGAGGAAATAGCTCGTATTTGTAATCACAGTTTGAAATTCACTGCCTGTTAAAAACAGTGAGATGGAAGAACAGTGTAAATTAGTCATGGGAAAATATTTTGTTGGTTTTGTCAAATATTTTCTTTTATGGGAGATCTTATGGGAAAAAAGGGCAAGAGAATGAACATTTAACTGAAGTTTTATACGGAGCATAGCAACAGAGAAATGGAGCTTTTCATTGGATTGATACATTCTGGAATGCTTCATTTAAAAAATATTAAAATAAGCCTTTATCTCTTTTTGTGTTACGTATGTGTACGTGCATGCATGCTTGTATGTGCATTCATATAGAGGCCAGAGGTTGGCATGTGTCTTATTCATTTGTCCTAACCCTTATTTCTAAAACACATTTTTTGTTATTATGTCTGTGTGTGTGTGTGCACATGTGGAGGTCAGAGGACAGCTTGACCTTCCCTGAGTGTGGGTTCTGGTTGCCAGACTTGTGCACAGGCATCTTTACCCGGTGAGCCACATCTTAGTCACTGTTCCATTGCTGTGAAGAGACACCATGATGGGCAACTATAAAGAAAGCATTTAATTGGGGCCCAGCTTACTGCTCCAAGGCTGAGTCCATTATCATCAGTGAGGAACATGGTGTCAGGCAGGACATTGGAGAAGGACTTGAGAGCTACAGCCTCATCCACAGGCAGAGAGAGGCAGCCTGGACCTGGCATGGGCTTTTGAAACCTCAGAGCCCACAAGGCCACACCTCCTAATCCTTCCACTCCTTTCACACAGTGATACTCGCTGCTGACTAAGCATTCAAATTTATGGGTCTATGGGAGCATTCTTTTTCAGACCACCACAGCTATCTACCTGTTGTTTTTATGTGTGTGTTTGTCTACAAGTACGCCTACTGCATGCATAGCGTGGAGGTGAGACCAGGGAATTGTAGTTACAGGCGTTTGTATGTTGCCATGTTGGTGCTGAGAACCAAACTCAGTTCTTCTGCAAGAACTTCAAGTGCTCTTAACCTCTGACCCTTCTCTCCTACTACCTCATTTTTTGAGACAGTCTCTTATGAACCTGGAACTCGGTGATTTGGCTGGACAGGCTGTCAGCAAGCCCAGGTTTGCTCCTCTTCGGCCTTCTCAGATACTGGTTTGTGGACGTGCACTGGTGTGCCTCACCTTTACTTAGGCTCAGGGCTCTGAACGCGGGTTCCATGCCTAGATGACAGCGTGCCTAGATGACAGCGTGCCTAGATGACAAGCTCTGTACCAAACGACCCATCTCCAAGCTCCCCTGCTCACGCATACACACTCATGCTCAGCATGGAAGACTTCTTTTCAAAGTCAAATGGACCATCTCAAAGTGGCCTTATGTAGAAATCAGATGCCGCTGCCTCCTCCCTCTCTTCCTCCTTTTCCTCTTCCTTCTCTTTTTTTAACTCGAGTTTGGATCAGACAAAAAAGAGTGGTAGGAACCTATAGTTTAATAAAGCCAGACTTCTTGCTGATGTCATAGTTTTCTGCTCTTACCTGCGCCAGGTTAGTTGTGGTCCAGAGTTGTATCTGGGAACTCACTGTTGCAGGCCTACACCGTAGGAAAAAGCCCCAGACTTTGAGCCTGGCCGTCAAGTGCACACCTGCTCCGGTCCCTTGCCGGCCGTGCACATGCAATCTCCATCAGCATGCTCAGCTGTTTGAAGTTTTCCTCTGGCTTCTGCCTCACAAACTTGTCTTTCTGAAGAGTTAATTTCTACTCATTCTTTCCCCCTTCCTTGAAGGATTTCCCCCTTTCCTCTTAGGAAACTAAATGATTCCTGTCTGGTTTTCTCACATCTGGCCCCCACGCAGGCACAGCAACCGAAGCCCCCGCCACCCTGTCTGTTCTTTCCCTTCACGTTGTAGTTTAGTTACATATCTTTGCTGGGATGTTTTGCCAGCGTTCTCACTGAGCTCTGTGCCCAGGTGGCTAGCATAGCGGCCAGCCTACAGGAAGCAAACAAATAAAAAAATGATGGCAACAGAGGAATGTACAGAAAGGAAAGCGTTTGGATTTAGTTTCCCCAGGCACCTCAGTGTTTCAGGTTGATTTGCAGCGAGAGGAGGTGGTGGTCTGCAAGAGTGCTTCTAGTTAGGCCAGCAAGGAAGATGTCAAAGGTCAGGTGAGCTGTAAAGAATCAGGGAGGATGTCTTCTGGACGGAAGAAATGCATGAAAATGCACAGAGTACTTTCTGAATGTTAACGAGACCAGAATGACTAAACTAGAAACTTAGGTAGACGTGGGTGGGGAGCTGAGGCAAGGTAGCAGACTTTAGAACGTACCGAGAGAAGGCTAAGAACAGGACTCGAGGTGAAGAACAGTACGCAGAACTATACAGAAATTGTAATAGAGGAGGTGATAGATGGCGTGAGGATAGGAGAGCAGCTTTAAGCCGGCTAAGTTAGTATCTGCGCGATATGTAAAGGTGCCCAGAGGAAGATGGGGTGAGGCTCTCGGGTGGATTCCTCACGCAGGGTGAGAGGGAAAGTCAGGAGTGCCCTTCACATCTGAGCACGGGGGAAGGAGATTACAGTGATCACCAGGAGAGGCGCTGTAGCTCCATGAGCATCCTTCAGAGGGCTGTGTCTATGCAGAGTGTGTGAAGAGGCCTGGAAGGGCAGGCTCCGGACGAATGTAAAGCTCTACGCCGTCTGCACAGTTGAGATGAGCGAGTGGCAGGGACCTGCCGGGCAGCGCAGAAGGGACTAGAAGAGGCTGGGCACAGAGAGTGGAAACCACGGACAGAGCTAGAGAGTCACAGGGCAAGCAGCAAGGGCTGCACACGTGCTGGGCTGTGCTACACCAAGCCACTGACTGGGGACGAGGTGCTCAGCCCTTCTCAGAAGCCCGCACTGCACCCAGAGCTAGGCTGGCAAGGCATAGAGCCTAAGAGTTGTGAGTCACGTTTTAAAATTAATCACTGTGTCATGAAAAGTTGATGTCTGAATCCTGACAGCCAAGCACAGAATTAAATATGTAGAAAAAGGTTAAAAGGAAATGTTGATCCATTTAAAGAATTGTGGTTACAAAATAGACTATTATCATTAAAGAACTTCAACGATATGTAAGGATGTAACTACTAAGAGCAGAAATGAGGAAAGAGTGCTTAATTCCATATCTTTCATTAGGTTAAAACACAGCTTACTCTGGAAATAATTCTAAGCCAGTTTGCTCGTTGAAAGGTCAGTTTATTGCGCTAACTGAAGCCCATGTTACTTGTTTGGTGTTCCCTACGCACTGGGGGAACCGTTACCCCAGCTGTGTTCAAGCTGTCCATCTCTTCCATTCATTTATCTCTGAGTCTTTTGTTTTGTGAGCTCCAAGAATGCTGAAGATGTATTTCCTTGGCAGAGTGTTAAGTACCTGATAGTTGTGTTCACTAAAGACACCACACTGCATTCACTTACAGGACTCAACTCATTGCATAAGCGATGTTTATCATGAGCTGCATTCTATGTTCCAAAGGTGGTTGGTTGGTTGGTTTGTTCTTTCTTCTTGAAGGGAAACTCATTTTTTTCCTGCATTGTAAAATGATAACATAATGTCATTATTATGATACAGTGGCTTTCTCTTGGTTACCTGGGATTGGAACTTTTAAACTTAACTAACATTAAGGAAGATTAGAGGGACTGATAAAAATGTCTGAAGATAGCACGACCAACAGAAAGAACTGACAGCATTGGGGTCTTATTTGCTAACGTTTATTAGTGGAGATAACACTTGGGTGATTTAGTGGCTACGGAAGCCTCTAGGAGATTACATACAGCACATTAAAGTGAAGTAGTTCACATGTATGCATCTTTCCAAGCAAGGATTGTTGCACAAAACCATGTACATTATACTTGATTGAAGGGAGGTCTTCGAGGGTTGTTTTTATCATGCACAGCCTTTCTGTAGTCCTCAACTCGAGATGCGAGGCCCTGGGAAGAAAGTGTGAGTCCACACTAGCGTTCCGTGCGCTGTTGCAGTTTTCCTTCGACTGTGCTTCTCTCTTGTCTATGTTGTTGGTTCTTGTATTGTTGCTTTCCAGACTAATGGTGTAAGAATTACACACAGTTTATGATCTGTTTGGGAAAGTGTTGACGTTTGACTATGAGTACACTAGACTTTAAAGCAAAATTAAATCAGACTGAGCAAATCTAACAGTAAAGTCTGGGGAGGAAGCGCAGGCAAGTGCTTGCTGTATAGGCCACATTTGGCTCCCAGCAGACACAGGCAGGTCCACCCTCCCAAGCCAGCCCAGGGAGTCAGTAAGTTCCTTATCTCTCCAGTCAGGGAGTCCCACAGGCACCCAGAGCCAAATATAAGTATTTCTGAGGATTTTGTTGTTGTTGAGGCAGGATCTATGTGATCTGACTAGAATGCAGACACTCTCTGGATTACACTATGATCTGGCTGGAATACAGACACACTCTTAATTCCAGGCAATGTAGGTAAGGTTAGTTTGTAGAAGGAAGCAGTCATGTTTGAAAGTGATGTCTAATTGAAGGGCAGACAAAGTGACAAATCAGAGAACAATCTGACGGAATGAGTCATAGAGCGGATACGCCCAGCTCTCACAGGAAGAGGACAGGAAAGAGGGGCGACTTAAGAGCAGCACAGGGAGAGAGAGGTTCTTACTGGGACAGTTTTACAGAGACAGGTTGCAGAGAACAAGCTAGACACAGGTGAGACAGAATGAGCCAGAGAATGGAGAGCCAGAACATTAAAACATATTGTTAGAATTAGTTTGAGGCCAAGCAGAGCAATTCAGTGAGATGGAAGAGAAGCCAGTTTGTATCAGTCAGCTTGGAGAGGAGTCTGGTCCAGAAGAGCTGAGCTGAGCCAGCAAGAGTTCAGAAAAGCTCAGGAATGCTCTCATCTCATCCCCTCATCTGCTTTTGTTGTTACTACTACTATTAATTACAGTTTATTCACTTCGCATCCTGGCTGTAGCCCCTCCCTCATCTCGTCTTAGTCCTACCCTCCATCCTTCTTTTCCCCCTCTGCCCCTCTACTAGTCCACTGATAGGGGAGGTCCTCTTTTAATCACATGTTGCTGAAGCGTGTTTCTGAATACAGCGTGTTTAAAATAGGTTTCAGCACACTTAAGTTGCACATTCTTGTTCACAATGTTGAAATATTCACTAAATTCCATAGGTAGGTTATGGTTTGAGGGGTGTGTGTGTGTGTGTGTGTGTGTGTGTGTGTGTGTGTATGATACATTTAAGATTTAAAGACATCCCAACAATGATGTTTTCAGCGGACATACAATGACTTAATAACTTTGTGTGTTTGGAGTAATGAAGCAGTGAAAACACCATTTGTTTGCCTCTTAGTTCATTTACCAGCTGCCTTCACGCTCTTACCCAGGCCACGCCCACCTTCTACTCTGAGCAGTGCACAGACACGAGTGACACCAGTGTGTCCTTTACCATGCTGTGTTGCGTGTGCCCCATTTTCTGTTTGTTCTTTTCTGTTTTTCTCATCATCAAGTGCTCTCATTACACACAAGTTGGAGATTGCCGTCTTAGATAATTCTTCTGCTCCAGGAACACTAAATGGAACTGTTTAATGCTTTGGAACAGTTCTTCCTGGTTTTTCTAGTTTTCTGCCATGATACATTATTTAAGAGTGTGAAAACAACATGCTTCCCAGTGTGAGTTGCCATTATAATTCCAAGGAAAGTTAGTGTTTAGTCGTGGAATCTTGTTCATCCAGTGAGAAAGACAGCCCCGCCTGTTCCTGACCTGGAGTAAGGGCTGCTGTGCAGGATGTGCATCTGAGCTCTGAAGGTTTACCTGACACCGGAAGTACTCCCAGCCTAAGGCCTCAGTGGAAAATCCCACCCCACTTCCGGTGGCCACTGGCACTCAGATTATAGGTGTGCTACAGATATTGTGTAAGCTGTATGTCCAAGATGTACATGATGGGTTTCAGCCACCAAATGCTGACAACCTTCCCAAGTCGGCAATCTGAAGAGCCTCTGGTGCTGAGCCTTTCAGATAAGGGCTTTCAGATCTAATTGCATGACGGCAGAGCTCTCCAGTGCTTCACCTAGCGGCCAAGGCCGTGGGAGGGTCGGCTGCTGTTGAGGGAACAGGTGAGAACAGCCAAGTGGAGACCGCCATGCTGCTGACGTCAGATCATGTAGGGAGGCCGCCATGGAGGAGCGGCACACCTCTGCTCCACACGTTTAATTTACGAGCGGTGTTCCCACACTTTCCGTCACCTCACAAGTTAATTCGGAGTGGAAATCCTGTGTCATGTTAATCCTTTAATACATGTTAACATTTTCTTCTTTACCAGATGTCTTGATGGCTCTCTTCAAATGAAATATTAGTGTTTTTCTCTGTAGTTGGTTATATATTTTATTATAGAATTCTAAATATGCCCATCTTTCAGTTTTCAGTGAGTGCCTCAAATATTCTCAAATTTGAAATTTTATTGTGCATAGTGATCTTCCCTTTTGCCAGTGCAGACAGTGACTGTTGCCATGGTTAAAACTGAAGTCTAGTCCCTACTGTTAATTCACTCCGCATTCTCTGCATTTTGCCTTCCTCATCTGCAACATGGATGTGACCAATAACTAAAGAAATAAGGAACATAAAATGTTTCTTTACATGACAACCCCAAAATACCAATAAGAAAGTTTCAAGATAAATCACAGAAAGGAGGACGAAACCCAAACCTTTTTTTTTTTTTTTTTTTTTTTTTTTTGGAGAACTGTCCATGGAGCTAACCCAGCTCCACAGTGCATGGCCTGACCAGAGCCCCTCGCGTGTAATGGGACTGACGCTGTAGACCTTCCGTGCTCTGAGCTCTGGGTCTTCGCTTGGCCCTGGCAAACTTAATTCTAGTGATGAGGACTTTTTAACTGAGAAGAAGTTGCGGTGGTTTTTAGTATATGTGTGTCTTAATTATAAAAATGACACAAAAGCAATCTGCATAGAGTATTAGTGTTTGTTAGATAATGTTTGGAGGTAGTGGTAGGCTTTTCCTGAATGCCAGAAGCATGTGTGGATAAAGATAATTTTAACACTCTGCGGCTGCTTGTGTAGAGTAAAGTGTTGACAGGTTTTTCTTAATAAACCAGTTCCAGAAAAAGTTTTATCTGACTTTGTATAAAAATCATCACTGCCAACATCAAATACTGTGACTTGAGCCTCGTCATTCGCATAGCATTGCCCTGGGCATTATGCAGAATAAATGCAGGGCGCTATCTTTAGCTGACGTGCCGACACGTATCGTCAGCGGGTGTGTACTGACAGTTTGAACTTATACCGAAGTACAGCCTTTAAAACAGGCTGTACTTGTTGATTGATTCTTAAGTTTCAGAATATCTTCCACCAGAAACATTGCTTTTATTAGGCAACTTTTCTTGGGGTCATTTTTGTTTTTGTTTTTGTTTTTCTAATTCTAACTCATTAAAGATCAAAAACTTGCCCATAGGAGTAATATCAGTTATATGTGTTTACTTTGATAAATGCCTTAGTCCACTGGGGGCTGCTATAACAAAATCTCTTAGACCAGATAATTTGACCACAATAAAAATGTACTGGTCAGAGTTCTGGAGTCTAGAAAGTCCAAAATGAGGGTGCCAGAAAATGTAGTGTCTGGTAAAGGCCCGTTCGTAGATGCCTCCCCTTGACGGGTCTTCATGAAACTGGAAGAGAAAAAAATGAATCCCATGAGCCTTTTCTACGGGTGCTAACACTGCCTTTCATGGGCGTGGCTATTTACCCTAAAGTCCCTCATAGCTCTGTCTGTCACTGGGGGTGAATTTCAACCTGCTGATAGCAGAAGGCTCAGCATTGAGCTCAGAGCTTGTTCAGTGTGTTTTTATCTCCTCTATCCCAACTGTAATTTCCTGTTCCCCCTAGTGAGCTGTGCTCACTCACGCTGTTTGCTTTTCCATCTTTGGGAACCACCAATTTAAGCAAACTTCAGCCGTCAATAAGCTCGGTTAGTAAAGTCAAGGACACGTGCCCTCTGCTCAGACTCAAGTCAAAGGCTGCAGACTGAGGCTAGCTAGATGCGCGCACACACACACACACACACACACACACACACACACACACACACAAGGGCTCACAGCCATAAGAAGGGCCGTGAGTGTACGGAAGGTAGGTGGAACACGAGCCATACTTCGTGTCTGCACTTGTGCCTGTTTTTAAGATCTTGGGCTGAGAGAAGAGCAGTCAGTGGCCGGCGATCAGCCCGGGCTTAGCTGTTGGCACGGAAGGCTTGGGCTTTGTCCTCTGAGTGCTCCTGTGCTCAGTGGCCACTGAACAGAGCTGGGGTTCTGTTGCTGTGTTCTGGAAGGATGTGCAGGGTGCCCTCATGGCACGCGGAGTGGCTGCTAGGCCCTATGCTGGGTTCATGGCTGGCAACACCACCCCGCCGCAGTGTGGGTGCTGGTGCTGCCCGTCCCTGCCTGACAAATCAGTACCCAGGGTGACGAGCAGAAAGTTGGTATTTCTACGGCCGCACCACCTGGACCCAGTGAGATGACAGAGGAAGGGGCTTCTTCCCTTGCGCTCAGCAGCACATCTTTCTCCACGCAGGCCATGGCTGCCAGCAGTCCCTTTGAGCACCGATACGTGGGTCTGTCCCCTTGTCCCCCAGGTACCCGCATGGCTCTGCTTCCCTGGGTCTTGGAGACTCCGGCCTACTGTGCCACAGGGTCCGCCGCTCAGAGTACCCCAGTCTGAGCGGTAGCTCATGTGCTGGCTCCTGCTCTTACACCAGACTGTTGCCAGAGTCTCAAGGAGGTCAGTTCCACCTGCGTGTAACTTTATGGAGCATCTTTGACCAGAAAGCGTCCTTACTGCTTTTGTTCATGAGCCTGGCTTTGTCCAATTTCAGAAGGACTTTTCTTTTTTTCTTTCTTTCTTTTTTTTTTTTTTTTTGACTAAGTGGACTAGATTAAAGATGGCTACAGACTCGTTGGTAAACTTTGCATTGTAAAAGAGCATGCATTACTCTTCTCTTTGAGTCTGGGCTGATCATGAGAGTGTATAGAAGTGATACTCGGCCAGCTAGGGGCCTTTTATAAATGCTCTGGCGCCTTCACCTTGGTTCTTGGACCCCCTGAGCTGACGCAAAGACATACAGGAAGCCCATTGTTCCTTCTGGGAACTAATGAGGAGGCCCTGCAGCTACATGAAAGGGGGTTCTCTCCTCACCCCCCTTAGCCCTGTGCCTGCCCCACCCACCCTAGCTCAGCACCCTGAATGACCCCACTAATGTGATGCAGGACAAGAAAGTCACTGTTGCGCTGCCCGAGTCATGACAAGCAGCGCGGAATCTAGCAACGTGCTTATCTGAGACTGAGGTTCAGGAGAGGCGCTGGCGTTTGCTTTGGTTTTTCCTTTTAAGTGTTTAAAAAAGTGAAACATTTGAAAATGTTCGCCGAAGATGAACAAGTGATGAATGCACGAACAAACCATAACTCTTTAAAAATGGCTCAACCCCCTGCCCCCGGCACCTGTCCTTGGAATTTACGGAGTGTCATTTGGTTCCCCAGGCAGGACTATAATTTGAAGATCATATTCAGTCTTTTTTTTTTTTAGATTTATTTATTTATCTATCTATCTATTTATTTATTTATTATGTATGCAGTGTTCTGCAGGTACACCTGCAGGCCAGAAGAGTGCACCAGATTTCATTACGGTTGTGAGCCACCATGTGGGTGCTGGGAATTGAACTCAGGACCGTGGGAAGAACAGCCAGTGCTCTTAACCTCTGAGCCACCTCTCCAGCCCTCATAGTTAGTCTTATTAAGAATGTAACATATGAGAGGCTGGAGAGATGGTGCAGAGTTAAGAGCTCTTACTGCTTTCATGGGGGACCAGGTCCCCTATAAACTGTACATTAGGCAGCTCACAGCTACCTGTAGCTCTGGATCCAACAGATCTGAAACTGTTTTCTGGCCTCCCCGTGTACCTACATTCACATGTACATAAGCCCCGCCCAGACACATAATTAAACATAATTTTAAAAACATCTGCTCATTAATGGCCTTTAAAGGATCTAGAAGGTTAAACCGAGTGTCAGTAGGAGAATCTAGTCTGTGTGGAAAGTTTTGCACCTGCTTCCTCACTCTTCAGTGTCTCTCGCGGTTGGAGTTTATAAAAACAGCTGGTATATGCCATCTAATTTATGTTTAAAAAGACTTCGTCCACGTGGTTGCTGCTCTGCTCCCGCCTTGGCAGCCAGCACTTTGGAGTACAGAAGGAAAAACAAAAACCAGCCATGTTAGTTAAATCATGACAACAAGTCCCTTTGGGTGATGAATGTTGTGTTTTGCCCCCCACCCCAGGTCTTCAGGGACCCTTAACAAATCAACATAAGCAACCACTGCAAGGCATCATAGAACCATGCAGCATCCTAGTGCACACCCAGAAAGGCTGATGGCCTGCCTGTCACATGACACAGCGGGACCTCATGAGGAAACATCTTTAAAAGCCGTCACCGCATTGTGCTGCGGACCTGTAGGCGTTGAGCAGTGCCTGCGGTGGCAGGACGGTGCTGCGGTCAGAGGGCGCTGCTGGCCGGGGCTTTGGGGGTGAACAGCAGGTGAAGACGGCATGCACTGTGCAAAGTTGGGGAGCTGCATCGCTCTTTTGTGTCCCACATTAGAGGTATGGGGACAGCGTGTGTGGTGAGAAAAAAGATGCTTAGAATCAGGAAAAATACATGCTTTTAGAAGATGCTACATTGTCAGCTCATGGAAATTAGAGGGAATATTGTCTCTTATTGCCTGACTCTTGTTCATGGCAATTCATGACTTTTAGACCAAATACATAGACTGGTCAAACTCAGGCCGGAGAGTGTAAGCCAGAAACAGGAGGGAAAATCCTTAGCAACAATTTGGGCACAATTTTATAGCTCTATGGCTATAGCTGAGATTCTAGAACTGACTTGCTAGCAGATGGTTTAAGGGACCCCAAAGATGAACAGTTAGCAGCCCTGTAGTGTTTTACAGTACCCATGATACGCCAATGGATAATTCATGTTGCGGCATGCAGAGTCTGGTGTCCACCACGGCCTGGAGACGCTGGTTGTTACTAAGGCTGTTGCTGTCATCATTACTAACGTACGGTAACATTTCTGTTTCACAGGTGAAGAGGCAGGGATCGGGAAAGGCGGGCAGCATATCCAAGGGAGCAAACATCTTTGTCGTCTTCTAAACCCAACCCCATGTTCTGCCTTGTGCCCTCTGTCTAGGTTTTAGCCTCTGACTGACCTTGACTGTTAGCCTAGGAGCGAGTCTTCCTCCAGGCACTGTGGAGCCACCACACATTTTTATAGGAGGTGGGGATGGGGAGTGGATCGTAAAAGCCATGTTTCAGTTTGGCAGTGTTTCAGATTGGCGTAGAGAGGCTGAGAAACAGCAGTTAGAGTGGAGCTCGGCCGTGAGTTCTATGAGAAATGAAGGGTTTGTGCATATGAAAATGACGGGATGGATTTTCTCACATCCAGTAGTTCCCGTTCTGCCTGTCCCCTGGAGTCACTGCTCTGCCAGGCCTGTTCCAGACTGCCACGTCCCACACCTGGTGGTGGCTAGAGACTGCCCCAGCCTGCAGCCTTCCTCCACTCTCCATGCCCCCTGTGCTTTCTCGGGCCTGTCTGCATACGGTTTTCACGTGTTGCCTTGAAACTGTCCTACCCGGCACTTGTCACTGTGGTTGCTCCTTTAGGGCCCCGTTCTGACAGTAATAACTGATTCCATCCCTTCCCTCTCACGTTTTCTGTTTCCATTGCCCACCTGTTGCTTTTCCTGCTTCAGATCTGTTTTCACAGACTTCAGCAGTCAGTCTCTGGACAGTGGCCCGGCCTGTCCAGTGTTGAATGACTGATACTCCCCTCCCCCTGAAGGAAGGGGTGTCCTTCCTGGGAAATTTTCTTCCTGGCAAAGAGAAAAGCTGATTCCATTAGTCTTAACCTTCATTTTCTAGAAATGTGATTTGCTGAAATGTGGCATTTTTGCTTGTTTTTTTTTTTTTTTAAGATCTCACTTTAGCTCAAGCTGACAGTGAACTCACAGTGGTTCTCTCACCTCAGTGCTTTTTCCCCCCCCCCCCCCTCCCCCCCCCCCCCCCCAGGATTAAAGGCATGAGTTGCTGTAGCTGTTTTCGATTTAAATCTTTGTGTGTCTTGTGCTCAGTGATTTGGAGGAAAGAAGGAATTAGAAATATATTTAAATCTTTTCACGATAATAAAAGCGTTCTCCCAGATAAACACTCCTTTGCTCATAATTGCTAAGACCTTAGCTCGTCATAGGTTCAAACTCACCTCATTCAGGGCCAGCTTTAACACAGTTATTTCTGAAACAGGGTGCCGAGAACATGTGCGCCCTGGCATGGTCGAGAGGCGGTTGCTCAGTCTTGGCAAACCTAAGAGCTGGCCAGTTCCTAACCGCAGATTTCAGATCTCAACGGTACTGAAGAGGAAATGCATGTCTGTGTTTCAGCACCTTTCCCCTTTGATAGATAAAGCTGTGTGCTCAGATGTGTGCCTTTTGGCTTACTCTTCAGTGGTCCAGTATTACTTAGAGCCTAAAGGCACCTGCAGACTGTAGTAAAAAGCCACACAGTGAGCCTGGCCTACAGCTGTCCCCTTTTCCCTCATTGCAGGTCCCATGTGGGGTCTTTGCAGAGTCAACCGGTTTCATCCTGTTTTCCCACTCAGTTCTAATGACAAGGCATCAGGCTTCTACTTGCTAACATCTCACAGGTACATGTTTGTGGCATGAATAATCTTCATTCCTAATGACAGAAGGCCAGATCGAATGTAATCATAGATACAAAATGTATCTATGTAAAATGCAAAACACCCCCCCCCCTTTATTTTTTTTCCAAGATAGGGTTTCTCTGTCTGTCATATAACTCACTCTGTAGACTAGGCTGGCCTTGAACTCCGCCTGCCTCTGCCTCCTGAGTGCTGGAATTAAAGGCGTGCACCACCACTGCTCAGTTTACATTTCCCTTTTTAACATGGGTTTTAAGGCAGTGCAGCATCTTTTGTCTCCTGAAAAGATTTGTGGGTGTAGTTTGTAGGTCTGCTAGAGAAAGAATCCTTCCGAACTATAAGCATTTTTATCTCCAGTAACACGCTGTTCTTTATGTTAGCATTCCCTATGCCAAGGATGGAAATTCAGCAGCACAGAAGTGCAACTTAAAATTGGTTGGCAGGATTTAGCCCAGCCTGATCGACCTAATTGTGCCTTTTAGATTGTTGAAACACCATAGCCCACATGCATGTCCTCAGGGTGTCTTGGCGGTTCTCCTGCTGTCCTGCTTCAGCGAGGACTTTATCCAGTTATTTTACCAATTTTCTGTTTTAATCTGTTGTTGAGGCGTAACTTTCATGCCATAGAGCACGCACACCTTGGCCTTAGCGTGCGTAGCTAGATGTATGGGCTGAGGCATCCCCCAGGACTGCCCTACCGGGCAGCGGCCCCTCCGTGTGCTGAGGCCTTGCATTCTCTTTCCCTGTCCTTAAACTCTGCCTTGTCACACAGCATCTTTGGGCTCCTGTGAACTTGTATGAGTAACACAGATTCTTACCCTGCAGAGCACAGAGCCTGTCCTCCCGGCCGGAGGAGGGTGTTTCTTCCACAGTTTTACCTTCTTGTGCTCTGCAGAGTTCTCATCATTGGGTCACCTGCAGAGTGAGTAGATAAAAAGAGAAGGGAAGAACTGGAAATGTCTCCCAGTCTCTCCGGCCCCTTCCTGGTTCTTTTGGTTAGAGAAACAGTTGAGTATTTGTTTCTGTTTCTTGTACTTTTTATGGGCATGTGTTACCTTGGCCTTGGATGTGGTTCTGGAACGGCTCTTCATTGCAGTTCAGTGCTGTGAGTTCCACCCACTGCCACTTGGCCCTGAACTGCAGGGCACCATGTCAACCCTCAGCACACCTGAGAACTGGTTGATCTTCACTGATGTAGGAGCCCTGAAGTCCTTCTCGGTGTTACCACATGTTCATGACATTATAAGTTTCCCACCTACAAGCTTACTCTGCAGTCAGAAACTGTGAGAAAGCCCAAGTGAAGGAGGGCCAGAAGGAAAAAAGCCCTGTTCAAAGGTCAGAACGAAACAGCTGAGTGCAGATGAGCTGGGGGAGTGGCATCCCCCCATGGCTTCAAGAGGTAACTATCTCTCGTGCCCGCTTTTGGTCTAGCCCAGGACAGCCCAGAACAGTGTGCTGGACAAGGAGCAGCTTCAGTCCTGGAGGCGAGGGTATTCCTAACACACACACTGTGAGTGGTGCTGTAAACTCTAGCCGTCCACCGAAACTGTGCAGTCACAGCAGATTGAGGAACCAACCTAGAAATGGACTTTTCTAGTTCAAAGGCTTAAACCAAAGATCAGATACATAGGGCTTTTAAATATATACATGTTATATACTGTTTGGTTCAGAAATTATACTTCTAAGTACACTCATCAGATCGCTGGTAATGTTTGCCAGAAAATGGCCCTAATGGCCTAAGAGTAAATGATGTGATACAGTTTTAGGTGATACATACATGGTGTGTGTGTGTGTGTGTGTGTGTGTGTGTGTGTGTGTGTGTGTGTATGTGTGAGAGAGAGAGAGAGATCAGTCTATAAAGATTTGTCATCACAATATGTCATTTATAGAAATGGGTAGCTCCGTAATAAGCAAAAGTGAGACTGGTGTGATGAAATGGTATGATCTCTTTGTATGAAAATATATGCTTGTGTTAATACCTATGAATTGGAAAAGTCTGGAAGTTTATACACCAAAATAGTTATGGTGGTTATTCTCATAAATGAGATTAAGAGTTCTCTGTCTCTCCCCGCCTCTCTCTTCCTCCCTCTCTCTCTCCCTCCCTTCCTCCCTTTCTCTCTCCCTTTTTTCCACTCCCCTTTTCCCATTTTCCTATTTGTTTGCTTTGTTTGTTTGTTTGCATCTTGATGCACTGTTGAGCAAAGAATTGAGGAAGAAAACCTGTTTCCCTTTTGCAATAAAGAAAGGTTCCTTCCCTGCAAGGCAGAAGTTAGGACCTGTGAAGGAGCGGGTGCAGACATCACAGTCTGAACACAGCAAACATTTAAACTCTGGATTCTTAGCATAATAGTTGACAAACTGACAGAGAAAGCAAGCTGCCCAAAGTGTGAGTTCTCTGTCACTGAAGCTGTTCAGAAATATTTCAAAGACACCTGGCAAGGCTGGTCCCAGAGTGAATGAAGAATCAGGTGTTTGCCATTTTGTCTCAAAAGCTCTTGGTAAAGGAGATTTTAACACTGGAGAGAAAGTTGAGTTAGGGAACTAAAAACCCTTTCTGATTCTCTTCTGAACTCAAAGAGAATTTTATTTCCCCCAGCTTATGGCCAAGAAGATCGTGACAGAGCAAGTGAGACACGTCCTTCTCTGAAGGCGCTCCAGGGTAAGGCTGCCGTGGAGCTGACTGCCGTGGTCTTGCTCCGGCTCACCGTGATGAGTGCATGAGGAGGAGAGGGTGTTGGTTTAGACTCGCTGCTTTAGAGCCACACATGTAAGCACATGGTGGTGTTTGGGACGAGCGGCAGCGGAGCGCAGCAGCTCCTCACGCCTGGGAAGCTCGGCGTGTACAGATCTATAGACATGTGTCAGTAGACTCTTGGTCCCGCAGATTCAGCCTCAGGAGCTCTGGAACGGGGCCCAGGAATCAGTACTTAAATTCTCCAGTTGTTTTAATGACTAGCCAAGCTTAGACATTCCCAGAACAAAGTGTACATAAATTGTGTGTGCCCTAACACATGTATTAGGACAGTTCTGAGGCAACACCAGCCTGTTGATGAGCACACTGAAATCCTTCTGAGCCACTGGTATTTACCGACCGCCTCGCTGAGAAGCCCATCAGTTAAGCTGGGCTTTGTGCAATCCATTAAGCACAGCTGTTGAAAAGAGCAGCTTTACCTATTCAGACATTCTGTAATCACACTCCTGAATATAACAAGCAGCATGCAAATTCATGTTAATAAGACATGTTTTCCACAGTCTACAAAAGTAATTTGAGCCACACCAGCCACCTTCTGGCCCTGGCGACGGTGTCTCCTCCATGGTCAGGTTAACAGGTTCATGAATGGAGTAATTTTGGAATCTTGCCTTTTCAACTTCTTCCCGAGTGGCATCCTCTGAAAGGGGGGAGCTGAAGAAGACCTGCAGGGCTGTGCTGAGAATCGGACAAGGAAGTAACTGCTGTCACCCCCTGACAGGATGGCTGAGGGCTGTCCATCTGATAAGGGCGCTCTTGCGCACCCTTTCCCCAGTTTTGTCTCGCAAAGTGTGTGACCCGCATTTCAGGGCTGGTCGGACATGGGAAGGGGTTCGCAGGTGGATCTCACAAGCCATTTGCTCTTCCTCGAACCAACAGCCACACCAGGCTCTTGACGTCTAGTCCACGCTCGCTTGGGAGTTCTCCCTGGTGCTTCTGTGGCAGATTCCTTACTGTGACTTCACACAGCATGCCGGCTCCCCAGGGAAGCCTCTGCTGTCACTCTGTGCCCCAGCATGCACTCCGGGCTGCCTCCTGACTGTCTCTAATAAACCTTAACTTACTTATCTACTTTGTTGCTAGTGTCTGTCTCCTTTGCTGGGCTATAATCATCGTGAGGACAGATGATTTGCTGTTTCTTGTGAATCATAAGTGGAAATAATAGTATCTAGGATGTAGTAGGCACTTAGAAAATAAACATGTTGAATGGACAACCAAGTATGTGATCCACAGTCCTAGTGGTCTCCCACTGCTCTGCTGCCGCACCATGGGCTCCCCAGGGCGGCCCTTTGCGCCAGGGAGTTGGAGCGTCTCGCGCAGCGTGCAGACAGAATAGCTGCTAAGCTCCTGGGTGCAGGCTCCCTCTTCCCAGCGGGTTAGCGCGAGCAGCAGTAGCTGCTCAGTGCTCTGCACCCACAGGGTCTGCTAAGGTTTCCCAGCCGTGTCCACTCCACCCCTCCACACTTCACTGTCTCTTCTCGAGATCAGCCTGCTCTGTGTTCTTACGACAGGGCCAGACACTCGCCATTAACTGTTGATTGAGGGTTGGGCCACCATGTCTGATGAGACTTAACTTTCTGGTTTAAGAGCTCTTTAGACCTAGTCCGGCAAACAGGTACTTAGGAGACTGTATTAATCTAAGTCGCATGATTAGCTGGGGCTGGCTCTGAGGCTGAAGTCTTGGTGGGTTTGGGAGTTGTGGTACTGTTGTTTTTAACAGGACATACTGCCATAACAATGGACCGAGTGCCACTGTGCTTCGTCAGCACAGGCTTTACCTCTCCCTGTCTTCTCCTCTGTGTCCCAAGGAGACCCAGGTCCTTCCAGCCTTCCCTTTCCCTGCGGGACCCTCCCTGTCACCCCAGCCCTTCCCACTGGTGTTAGTACCTTCTCAAAGACCAAGCCTCCATCCGAACCACAGCCTATCATATTTTGCACGGTCCTGAACTGCAGCGTTAGCAGGGACAAAACCCATCAGCATGTTATTGGAGACACGCGCTTTGTTTGTTGTTTTGTTTCCCCTCAAGATTTTGATCCGTTTGTCAGGTTTTTGTTCGGGTTACTGATCTGCATTTCTTAATAACCAGATGGCAGAAGGGACCGCTGGCAGTTCAGCTAGTAGAACAAGGCAGGTTCTGTGATGCTGACTGGACTGAGCCCTGTTACTACACCATCCTGATGGCTTCCGCTGTGTGTGGGCACGTGTTTGCAATGTGGGACAGAACCAAGTGCTCAGCTGTCAGCCTGGTAATGGGCAGTTGACGGCTGGCCTACCTCGAGTTGTGATTCTGAACCTCCTGACTGGAGCGTGTGCGCATCAGCCAGCTGCTGATAACTTCCTATGTTTGCAAGTTTGGGAAGTCCACATGTGGTAGCAGATCCTGCACCATTCAACTAAAATTACAACTCTGTTAAATACAAAGTATTGATGTGGTATTGTGTCTAAGCTTGCAGTACTCTTTCAGATACTTTTCTCTTACCTAAGAATAGGAAGTAATTTGGTTGGTTGGTTGGTTGGTTGGTTGGTTGGTTGGTTGGTTGGTTGGTTGGTATTTGAGAGCTACTCCAGTCTGGCCACCAATTCACTGTGTAGCTGAGGGTGGTCTTGAACTCCTGATCTTCCTGCTTCTGCCTCCTGTGTGCTGCTGTTACAATGTGTGCCACCACCAGGCCCAACACTAGAAAGTAATGTCTTAGCACTTCCGTCTTCATCAAGTGTAGTCAGCGAACTGAAGTCAGGTCCTGACTTTGGCTCAGTTGAGTTCTGTCTGTCATTGTTGGTACGCTGCTTTCCTGACCATCAAGGGGAGTCGGCTCTTGCTCTGTCATGTGTACAAAGGAAAGGGAAATGCAGGTACATGCTTGAATGTAGAGCAGATTGGAAGCTGGTCCTGACACGGTCAGCAGTGACAGCCACTGTGAGGCTGCTCAGCCCCACGGTAGGGGCTGGTATGGAGTTTCTGGTGGGGTTCATGCCATTGCCGTGTGTGCTCTCAGAGGCCTGTGCAGGAGCTCCCTGACAGAAAGGTGTGAGAGGCTGCAGGGACAATGGAGTACAGGTTAAGACACGGAACGCCTGCGCTCTAGACTCACCCTCACACGCATGTGTTTTGGCGGGTGCCTGTGTGTGGAGTCCAGAGGACAGCCTTGTGCGTCTTCCTGGGGACTGCCTTCCGCTTGTCGGCCTGTGGCCCCTCAGGGCCCCCCTCGCTGCCTGCCCAGCACTGAGGTGAGAAGTGCTGCGGGCTTTGCCAACTGAGTGGTCTCCTCCGACTTGAGGAGACAGGGTCTAGCTGTGTAACCTGTGTTCGTAGTGCTGGCACTGCTCACGCACCACGCAGGGTGCCACATGTACTTTCTAGCGCTTGTGTTTTGCTGCCTGGAATGGACCCTCACTGAGGCCATTGATTTGCTCTCTGGCCAAAGGAAGTGTAAGTGTCCACTGGGGACACGTGTGTTGTTAAGGGGATTGGGGAGCACCATCTCGACAAGACACTGGATTGCACAGGAACCGTGTGTGGGCCCACCCGCTATTTCCATTTTCTAGTTGTGCTGTAGTTTAATCCTTAAACTGAGAATAAATTAACTTTTTCTTTCAGCCGGCTGATCCCACATTTCCATATGGGTGTGCTTCTATTTGACACTTTCCATTTTGATGAGTTCCATTATGGTTTTGGCTTTTTTTTTTTTTTTAATTGTTGTGTTTAGGAGCTGTTTAGAATACGGTGGGTTTTGTGTTCTTACGGAATATAGTAAAATGCTGACAGTTATGTTAGCAGTAGAGCTAATGACTGCATGCTGGCTGAAGTTGTGAGCGAGCGTCTCATGGAACAGACAGCGTTTCCATTAAGAGAAGTCGGCCTGAGAGCTGAGACTAATTCCCCAGTGTATCTGGAAAAGATACATAATTGGTTTTAAAGGCTACATGATTGATTAATTGAGAACATCGTTTGGAAGGCCCATCTACGAGCCCCTCTGAGAGCTGCCTCCCAATGCCCTCGGTAGGCACAGGCCAGCTGGTGCAAGTCATTTTCAAGCGGCTAACGAGGTCATGTAGCCCACACTACGGGAAAGAGAAACGTGCTTCCCTCCTTGCTAACTGCCGCACTGCGTGTGTGTTCTTCCAGGTACGAGAAGGTGCCGGTCATCCTCGTGGGGAACAAGGTGGACCTGGAGGCCGAGCGGGAGGTGTCGTCCACTGAAGGCCGCGCGCTGGCTGAAGAGTGGGGCTGCCCCTTCATGGAGACCTCTGCCAAGAGTAAGACAATGGTGGACGAGCTCTTTGCGGAGATCGTGAGGCAGATGAACTATGCCGCTCAGCCCGACAAGGACGACCCGTGCTGCTCGGCCTGTAACATACAATAGCATCCGAGCCCGGCCAGGATGGACAGGGCTCCGCCGGGCAGCAGTGACCTCGTCTGCACCACTGCGGTCTAGGCATGGTGTGGCGGCCTCAGGCCGGATGGCCAGTTGGTGCCTCTGAGGACCTGTGGGTTCAGTGACTGCAGTCCCCACCCCTGACTGCAGGCTCCTGTGCATCTGAAGACCGAAGGCACCGCCTTTGAGCTACAGGTGATCTCACTTGAAGCACCGATGGCCACTGGGCTAACAGAAGCCACTGTCGTGTACATTAAAAATAATCATGAGAGAGAAACCAGAAGAATTCCTATGATCACTAATGATTAAAATATTTTGTTGTCTTTAAAAAAAAAGTAAAGGAGAAATATTTTCCTACAAGAATACTAAGTCGGGAATGGATGGTCCTTCTAGCCAGTGTACTCCATCCAGTAAGGCAGCGTTACAGGGAAGCCTCTTGGCTGACACGCGTCTGTTTTTCACACTGATGCTTAACTGTAGATGTTCTCCTAATTGATCACCCAACGCATCAGTCTTCATGAGAGTGAAAGACAGAACAAGGCTGTGTGAAAATCCAGCCTGGCTTTAGAATTTGTTGAATCACCTATTTTGCCACAGAAAATAGTCTCTCATGAAGGTTTATGAGAATTGACGTGCACATCCACCCTCTGATAACAGAGCAAGGATGGCCTTTATTTGCTGATCAAGAAAGAAGTGACTGAGATGGAGAGAGTGCCTAGCCTTACTAACAAGCAGTGTAGAGTAACCCGAACCATCGCAGAAGGAAAACGAAGCCATGTTATACCCACATGCTCCCGTTTGCAGACACCTCACAGGACAGGACAGGACAAATCTGGCATTTTTTCTGTGTGTGTTCATGAACGCAGCTGTTAAGGGCTATGGTTGTGATGAGACCCTTTGGCTCACCTGCTTTGGAAATCCACTTTGCTGTAACAGAGCTTTATTGTAGGCATTAAAAAAAAAATCAGATTGAATAACCTGTGAAATAATTTGAGCTTAAAAGTAGAAAAAAATTATTTTAGAGTGGAAGGGAAGAAACACAAAGCCTTCTCTCTTCCTTTTCCTGGAGAATCCGGGAGGTTCTCCTGCACCTGTTTTGCCCTGGTTCCTGAGGGGCGCACACTGCCAGAGGGGATCTTTTGCTTTGAAGGGTGCTGAAGCTCGGCAGTTTCGGTTTTTATGGCTGTGAAGTGTTTTATCATTTACATGAGTGATGGCACAGGAAAAAAAGTCTATTCAGGAATTTCACAGTCCCGGGTGGAAGGGTTCTCCCCTGACTCGGGAGCCGGGAGTGCTGGGGAATGTCCTGAGCCCACCCTCGGAGACAGTGCGCCCTTCAGAACGGCAGTGTCCCCAAGCCTGATGTCCCTAGCACACACGCCTTCTTGGTTCCACAGTCTGATGCAAGTATCGCTTGGTCTCGTGCGTCACTGAGAGTGTGTGTTTGTGTGTGCATGTGTGTTTATTGTTCCTAAGAATTTGGCACAATGCAGAGATGATTGCCTCAACTGAGAATCTAGACTGCACAACATTATGTATAAGCAGACTTTTTTTTCTTTAAATTATTAGTCTCTTCTAAGCCGTTGGAATCCTACCAAGTATTTAGTGATTGGCCTTAAGCTTAGAAAAAGGTCATTGGAGTTTGTCAAATGTGAGGAAAAAAAAGTAATGTGAGTAAAAGCTAGTCATGGGTGTTAGAAAGTCTTTGAGTATTTGTGGTCCTCAGTGTCATTTTCTCCAGTTAGGACATACCACAGTTATAGGACAAAAAGTTCTAACCAGTTTACTTGGGAAAAAAAGTCCATTATGTAAAAGTTGATTTGACTCGGACATATCGAGAACTTGGACGCAAGAACTCTGTTTTATCTGCTGCAGTAGAAATGTTAGTACTTTGACCTCTGAGGCCTCTCACTGGTGAGACTAATTCTGATTTTTAGACTCCCGTGATGAATAGCAGGTCATATTGCTGCGTATTAGAAGCGCCTGGACAGAGGCCACAGCCCCACCTCACAGGTGGCTGCAGATATGACAGTGGTAACCCGTGGGAAGCCTGGCGAGGTGTGAGGTGGAAGTGTTTGTCAGACGTTTGCGCAGGCTTTTCCCGTGGGGCATTCAAGAGCCAGCGGCCCTCCATAGAGCCCAGGCACTTCCACGAGCCAAACCGTGCCACGCCTTCTCCCTGCTCCTCCATGTGAATCCGCCTGTTATGCATGATGTTTCCCCAGGACAGGAAATGACACTCGTGGGCACGGGAGGTAGGGAGCAGAGGAGGGCTGGCCGCTCGCTCCTGAAAGCCCTGGTGCGTCTAGCAACTAGAGAAAGGAAAAGCTTGTTCTAACATGCCTTAAAAACGTTATGGTTTGACCCAAAGACCCACTGTTTCTTTAGCTGTTACTTAGTTTTCTTTGCATTGATTTTTACTCCTGTACAGAGGCAGGTCTTTTCAGGTTTCCTTTCCCGTGGAACCTGCGGGTTCTTTGAGGCTGTGGTAGCAATGGCAACCGATGCCTCCGTGTTCAGCTTCCGCAAAACTGGCCAGTGTCTGCGGGACGCCTCGGGGCCCTTTCCTTACACAGGAACCCTCTGCCGTGGAGAAGCAGGGTTTGACGCACTCACCACAGTTGCCATCACTCCCTGCGGTCAGACTACTGATGCTCGCTCCTCTGCGTCGCCCTGGGCGTCTGCTGTTCGCTTCCAGTGTGAGTGCTGCTGGTGAATGTGAAGGTACTCTGTGGTCTGCTGCTGGGGGGCCGTGTGGGTTCCCGGCTCTCCCCTGGCAGCCCCCCCCTTAACACTGGTGAAGCGCTGTCTCCTCAGCCAATCAGATTTAAAGACTGCGGGGACCTTTTGTTGTTTAACGTGCCGTGGCACATCTATTAAACCTTGAGCAGGGTTTCTAGAATGGCTGTGGTAAATTTTGGAAACAGACTTATCACTATCGGTTTGGGGTTTCCCAGAGATACACTTCACAGTTAATTGTTGAACTCTAATACAACTGACCATTTAAAATCGAACAACAGTTTATTGTTTTGTAACAGTGTCGGGTAAGCCCTGACATTTCAATTGAAACATGAATTGTAGTTATAACTCAATGCAAATTCAACAGTTGTATTTGGAGTTAAATTATTTTAACAAATAAATTTATTTAATGAAAGTCTGGCTTGTGTTTGTTGTTTACGCTTGTGAGGTATATTCGCTATATACAAAAAAGTAAGACACTGCCACGAATGACACAGACACTCTTCCTACCGAACCCCTTAAGCCAAACTAACCAAGGGCTCATTCCTTAAGAAGGGACACTGGTTGGTCATTTTCATGGCCTTTAAAATAGCACAAGGAAGGTTTGAAATCATATAAACACTCATAAGTATTTTCTTTATTTTAATGAAAGCTGGTTAATTTGGGGATTCTGGGTAATCCACTTAATTAGCAGTGGCCTTATGGTCCTGCCAGTACCATTGAAGGTCTCAGTACAGTTTGAGGCAGACTTCCTGTTTTCACATCATGTGGGCTGAAGGTGCCAGAGGCTGGTCCTCTGGGACCAGCGTGTCCTATATGGGCCCCGTTGTTCTCTGGGGCCGGTGTATCCTATATGGGCCCTGCTTTTTGTCCTCTGCTCTTCTGTGGGGCTGTGGGGCCGGCATGTCCTATATGGGCCCTGTTGTTCTGTGGGGCTGGCGTGTTCTATACGGGTCCCATTGTCCTGTGGGGCCGGCGTGTTCTATACGGGGCCCTGTGAACGCTGACAGATGCTGTTGTGTATGGCCTCAGCTGCTCTGATAAAGCGGCATTCATCCTCTGCCAATGTAAAGGCTGCCTTGGTTATGAGCTCTGCAGGCTCCCTGTGGCATTCCACCAGCTGAGAAGCGTCATTGTTTTACAGTATAAGAGCTGTTTGAATGAACATAACAGAGGCACTGTAGGCAGAAGGTCACATATTTCAAGGAAAATGCCTATATTTTAGTAACCAGTATCTGCTGTCAGTATTTAGAATGTATACTTACCAAATTCTTTTGTTAGCTGAGAGGTATCCGAGGCGGAAAGGAGCACTCTGAAACTTTTCAGATTTACATTCACTTTCTTAGAAACATGGCTAAAGGAATTAGGAGTCAACAGCACCCAGCCCTGCTGACCCTAAGGACCTGTAAGCCTGAGGATGTCACAGAGCCTCCGTGACTCTGAAGTAGCTACGAGGCTGTAAATACTAACAAAACATTGGCTTTTCACTTGTGACACTAAATCACTTAAGCTATCTCCACTTTTGCTGACAGTCTTCATCTTGTCCATTATCTAGTAGATTAAGGGAATTGTGTCTCTCCTAGGTCCTCTGATAGACTGTTCTAGTCTTCACGTAGCTCCCTAAAATTATGATCTTCATGTTACCTTTTGGGAACACCTTCAAGACCAGTTAACCCACAGAAGGTAGAGGGCAGCCGGCAAGAGAGTAAATACAAAAGGTCTTGTTCAGCATGTGTGCCTTAGAAGAAAGAAATACGGGGTGATGTTTGTGTCCAGGCGAAAGCACCCCTCACAATTCAGAGTTTATTCTGGGGCCACCGGTGGGTGACTGTGGCCTGGGAACGCAGATTCGGGTTACCCCAGAATGGTAACAAAGCCTCCTCCTGTAGATGGAGGCTTGTTTCACAAATGCTGGCATCAGCATGGTGGGTCACAGTGGTTGGGCATTGTGTGCCCTGGGCCTCAGTGACCTTTGGGTTAGTGGATGCTAGTGATCTTTAGACCATGGTGTTTACCTGATAGTCACAGGGATGGATGTGAGGACAGACAGAGCAGCGGGCAGTGAAGACTGCGAAGGAGGCCGAGGCTAGCCCGGCAGCATGGCTCTGTGGCTGCAGCGTCCCAACCCTGCACATGAGAGAAAGTTTAACCCGAAGCCTCACAGAATCCTTCATGGCAGTGGGCTTTTTCTGGAAACTTCAGGTCACACTTGGCTTGCTTGGTTTTATTTTAATACCAAGTCTTACTATTTCAGAGAGACACAAGGTGTCCAAGATGCCCTGTGCTTCGAGTTTACAAGTGAACAGGGGCTGTATTTTGCTCCTGACTTGCTTTAACTTGCAGGAAGCCAGGTACCGGTGAGAACAGAGAGGGACAGCCAGCTCAGCTCCTGATGCCTGTCCACCCGCTTTTGCTGTGCATCACCCTTCCTGGCACACGTACATAGGTGCAGCACAGACACGGGTACACAGCCTGATGCTCCCTATGCAGACCAAAGGTCGCACGGCTGCCGACCGCAGAGCTGCGGTGCAGAGCCAAGCTTTCTGTTTATCAGGGTCTCATGTAGCCTAGGTTGCCCTCAGTCTTACTGCTGGCCTACACCTCAGCCTCCATACCAGGGTTGTGCAGGGGTGACTTCTGACTAGCCAGAGCTTTTACGTCACCTTTCCCAGTTGCTCTTTATGCTTAAATTGGCTCTGTTTGTTGCGGCCTCATTCAGCTCTTGTGTCTCAAGGGTTACTCAAGGGTTACTCTGTCCCTGTGTGGGCCAGAGACAGAGGCACAGAAGCAGCATCCGGGATACAGAAAATGTCCGCGTCTCCTCTGGCCGCCTTTCTCTTAAGAGGCGGTGCAAATGCATCTGTTGGGAAGCAGTAATGTGTGCCTTCCCTGAACACAGATGTTGGGATGTCAGGTCATGACGAATACCGGAAATAAAGTGAAATAAACGTGTAGAGCAAAACTCTCCCACTCGGACAGCAGCGGCCATCGTATAGTACTGTCAGATGACTGGTGTTTCATAACCGTCATCAGCAACAAGTGTGAACTTTAAACCCGGGCAGTAAGTGGGTTCCTGTTGGTGCCTGCCCCTCAGAGCCGCCCGCTGCTGCAGCCTTGAGCTGGTGGCCAGAGGGAAAGAGCAGAAAGAAATGGTTGGACTCCCTAAACCAAGCTGGGGCCCAGGACAGACACTTGGAAAAGCCGGAGGCAGACATCTTTAGGTTAGGGCTGGCAGCAATCTTCACTGACGAAATGTGAACCTACCAGGACAGTAACGAAGTTCTCCCTCTTTTAAAAGGATTTCAAAGAGCAGCAGAGAACACATCTCAGTTTAGATGTGCGGTTCCTAATGCTTCTTTGTAAAAAACAAAAAATTATTACATTTGTGTGCACACATGCATGCCCACTCGTGTGCACACACAGACACACACAGACAGACAGACAGACACCCACACCTACACACACACACACACACGCCAGTCAGAGAACAACTGGGAGTCAACTGTTCTTCCACCTTGTGGGTCTAAGGGATCTGCCCCCGTTGTCGGCCTTAACAGCAGCAGCCCGAGCTGTTGAGCTGTCCTCCAAACACTAGTGTTCCCTTAAACAGTGTCCGACGGTGACTTGCAGGCCTCCTCCTGAACAAGTCCACCATGGCAGCCTGTCCTCGGCCTGAAGAACCAAACGGTGTCGGCGCTCCAGGGACTCTCTGCTAACGACGACTGGATGACCCCTCTGTTCCCATGGAAACTCCTCTGGGAGGCGTTGGAGACTGGGATCGTCTGCAGGAGCCACGGTTCCGAACCGTGAGAACCCTTCAAGTCCCAGGTGTGCATTCAGCAGCCCCGCTGCGCTTAGAAGTGGGCCCGCCTGCGGGCCTCGCTCCCTCACGCCTCCCTGGGAGCTGAGAGCTGTGTGCTTTCACCACGTCTTTCCACGTGGAGCCGTTGCCTTTGGCCTGTACTTAGCCTGATACGGTTGATTGCCAACAAGGCAGCAGTGACTTCGTCACCTGTATGGAGCTGTTTCATGTACAGCCACTGAGTCAGAAAGCCCGGTGCTTCTAAGTGCCAGCCAGTTTGCCATCCTCGTGGGCCACATGGAGGCTGTGTGTCAGAGCAGAAATCCTAGTAAATAAACAAAATCAAATACAACTCCAGTTGTGTTTGTTCGGAGACAGGCTGAGCACACACCTGCAGAAATCTGTGTAGGAGCCTCTGGATGCCACCTGAGTGACACAAATGGTCATGAGCCCAGAGAAGGGCTGGGCCGATGTTCTGTTTAATGCTGTAATCGTGGGAGCCTTTTGTAAAGCCAGTGCCTGTGTGCGCGTGTGTGCTGTTGTGTGAAAGGGTGCACCTCTAGCCTGATGGAGCCATTTCCCTTTAGACAGGTCTTCTTGACCTGGAACACACCAAACGACTATGGAGTGAGCCCCGGGGAGACCTTTCTCTGCCTCCCCAGCACAAGCTTTTCCGGCACGCCGCCATACCCAGCTCCTTAGGTGGCTCCTGGGGCTCAGACGCTGGTCCCATGCCTGCGCTGAAGCCCAGGACACCATCTCGAGTCTTAACGTGGGGGTCCTGAACATGCGCACTGGGCTTTGCAAGGACAGTCCTGCCCAGAGGAGATGGGGCTCTGCCGTGCAGCTCTCAGACTCCTTCCCTTTAGACAGTAAGGACAAAGCCGCCACCAGAGAGTGTATCCGAGTGGCTGGAATCCTTTGGGCCAGCTCAGCAGAAACCCTGCAAGGGGCCAGCTTTAAAGAACAAATGTTCTCATGGTGGCAGGTGCCTGGAGCTGTCTAAGAGGGGTGCAGGCTGTGCGGCAGGGGTCCGAGAGCAGCACTGCTTCTCTGCCCACGGGGCAGAGCCTCCCTCTCAGGCAGGCCTGTTGGCCGGCTTCTGTCCTTCAGCCTAATCTGTTTTACCCTTCACCCATTTGTCCCTTTATTCTTGTGACCACACACTCAATAAATCTGAGGCATCTTTTTGGTAATTAAACATTGTTAAAAGAACCTGGCTACAAGCACACACCAGCTGTTGTCATCTGGGAAAAGGTAATCAAGGTTAACCCAGTAATAAGAACAGATACATTGAAACCAAAGGGGCCGGAGTTTCCACAGGGACCCACTGTTGTTGCCATGATTTTTACCACCACATCAAAACCAAACAACTAAAAATCAGTCCGAGGAAAAATGAGCCCACGTCCTAGTATTAGAAAAAACAATATGGCCGATACTGGTGTAGCGTTCAAGCACTTGGGATTTAATTGCATGGTGGCTTACTTTTAGCTATGTTTGTGTTGAACTAACGTTTGCATGGATGTTGTGCTCCCTGATTTTGTGTGACCTAAGTCTGTATCACAGGATGGGAGCTTCCATTCACACACAGTGTGAATGAACAGGCCAATTCAGACTGCTAAGGCAGGGCCAGCAAGATTTAAAAACAGAAAAACCAACCTTGCTGCTTGTGGCAGTTTGGCCGAGAAATGTCCTCCAAGACTCAGGTATTTAAATACTTGGTCCCCAGCGGGTAGCATGGCATAACGGGGGTGCTACAGCCTTGCAGGGGGGGGGGAGCACATCATTAGGAACAGACCGAAATCTCAGAGACCCACCATTTCCAGTTTCCTTTCCAGCTTCATGTTTGCAGCTGGCGGTGTGGTCTCTCAGCTTCCTGCTCTCACCGCCTGCTGCCGCGCCTCCCCTGCCATCACAGACTCTCACTCCAGAACTGTGAGCCAAAATAAACTCTTAGCTTTTCATGAGTTGGTTTTGGTCAAGGTGTTTATCACAAGAACAGAAAGTAACCAGTGCAGCGCGCCAGCTTAGTGAGCTGACTTCAGTCCCCAGAACCCACAGTAGGAGGAGAAAGCCAGCTCCTAAAAATTGTCCTCTGACTTCACTTGCCCTATGGCCTGCACTGGTATATCATACATACGAACCCACATAAGAACGCATTCTCACTTCTCACTGTCTGGTGTGGGAGGAGAGCTTGCAAAGAGCAGGCATCACCTATGCACTAGGAAACAAAGACAAGGGAAAGACAGTAGGAAAGTGAGTTAGTCACAATGCATGCCAACAGTCTTGATCTTTAAAACAAAGCCCTCCTACTAACTGAGTTCCCTAGGAGCCAAAGACACGAGGGAACGAAGACTCCCCTAGTGAGGTGGTCTGATGATAAAAGTAGCTGACCTGGGTGTTTGCAGCCGTGCTCGCCTGGTGCTCCGAAAGGCACACTGCAGGACGGAGCCTACAATCCTGTCGCCTGCAAAGCATGGCTGCCGTAGTTAGCGGCGCCATCCCTGCCGCTTGGACGTTCATATGGCTGTTCTTGAGGATGCTCCTGCTCAGGAGACAGTTTTTTAGTCCCATCAGGGTCGCATTTTGAAATAGTTGGCTTAGGGTATTGCAGGAAAATGAAAGACTTGGTTTGTCTCTGAAGCAGGCTCAGTGATGCTATCAGCAGTGGTAGGAACGGGAGGCCCGGCTGAGGGGTCAGGTGAGTGGCATCTCCGCCACCGCAGGCCCCCCCGGCCGGGAGAGCGGACTTGGTGTGGTTCTGGGCTGGGGAGGCTGCTGCTTAGCGCTCACCCGGCTACCCAGCGTGACTGAGTCCCGGTGTGAAGACTGCATAGGTGGTGGGAGCTGGAAATCGCGTGTGCGATGGGAAATAACGGAGCGTGGGGTAAACCTAACCAGGAAAAGCCAATCGCAACCTTAC
>NW_026591086.1:58004439-58008753 GCF_907164565.1 Psammomys obesus
AAAATACCAAAACTAACTTTTAAAGAGGATTTATTTTATGTTTCTGAGACTTAGATACCGTTAATGTTGGGAAGCATGGCACAGTAGCAGGGCCAGGGAGCAGAGAGATCACGTATTGTCTGCACATAGGAAACTGCGAGATCCAGAATCAGGGCAAAGCTATAAACCATCCAAGCTCCACCCCAGTGACACACATCCTTCAGCAAAGCCACACCTCCTAAAGGTTCTATAATCTCCACAATAAGCACCTTAAACTGGTGGCCAAGTGTTCAAATGCTTGTGCCGACAAGAGACATTTCTCATTCAAACCGCATGGGCTGAAGGCACAGCTCATTAATGAGTACTTCTCTACCATGGGTGAGGCATCATGAATTCAATCTCAACCTCCCCCCCAACCCCCCGCAAAATTCGTACTCACACACACAGTCACACACAGAATCTGAAGAGCAGCCAAATGTTTTCAGAAGTTCCGAAAGTAGCTGAGATCCTGGTTATTACGCAGAAGCAGAAATTTATTTTCAATATCTCATGATCAGCCATATTGCATGCAAAAAGGTGGGAATTTGAAGTTTTTGTTTCCAATTCTCTTTACATTTTCAGGTCAGGACATGACCAAATGACCACACTTATAAAATATTTGGAGGGGGAAATGGGGCAGAATCTTCTATGACTTTGCTGGGAGGCCTTTCTGTTATCTGACATAGCAACTTCGGGCACTGGGCCATCTCCAGCTCTGTGGCCCTCAAGAAGTCTTGAATAGGATGTGTATTCCCTTGAGTTGTTTGTGGACCTGGCCACAGTCCTAACAGCAGCTCCCAAATCCCTGATCTCAGCTCTGCGGCCATGATTTTCTGATTCTCCAGTTTCCTGATGACAGAAAACAAAAGCCCCTCAGCTGAACAAGTTTTATGTCTCCTTCCTAGGAGCTCAGCCTCAAACATGTTCTGTATGACTAAGTCAACCCAGGAGAAACTGGATTTTCCCACCCAGCTACATTTGACGTTGACAAGTGTGGTTTCCTCCATGACTAAACTCCAAGGATTCAAGAGGGCCTGATGAGGATTATGTCACAGAAAGGTAGCTGGGGACAGGTAGGAGCTACAGGACTGAGGTTTTGTTTTGGTTTTAGTAACCTCATGCTTCTTAAATCAGAGCTTTCCTCCATGTTCCCTCCTAGAATCAGAACATGGCCTGCCCTAAGTTACTTCATATTGTTTGTGATTGTGCCTTTCCCTGATAGCTCTTACTTTGCAGCAGATTTGCCTCCATTTTGAGGATGGAGGATACCATCCACCTGGAAGGAGGCAAACGGAGCATCTGTCTGCACAACAGTCAGTTTCCACCAACCGCAGGGCTAAGCACAGTCCCCGGTAGCTCCTGCCAGGTTGCTGAGTTCGAGTGCTTCATGCCCCAGCGTGTGTCTGAAAAGTGTGTCAGTTTATGACTTTCTCCTTCTGCTTCTGTAAACTGCTACCTTATTGGAATATGGTGTTTAGGGACAAACCAGAATCTGTGTTTCAAGCCCATGGTCACTCATATTTTGCTTTGAGAAAAGAGCTGTTTCCCTCATTGACACTCCATTAAGTTGGAATGTATTCCTCAAAGCATTAATGAAGTATTAAAAACAGCGGACTGACATGATGACAGTCAAGCTGGTTACCAAAAAAGGGAGCATTTTATTGACAGCTCCCTCTCAAAGGAACCACATACAACAGGGTAGGGCTGGGGCCGGGAGCTGTCAATCACAGTGTTAAATCACCTGGACCACCAACAGCTTAGCTTATTTGTATATACAAAGATACCATATGCAGGGTTAATTTGGGGTCAAAGGTTTTGTGGGTGGACTGGGGTTCCCCTCACTCCACTATAGGTCCTGCCTGACTAGAAGGTGGTCTCCTCAGTGTCCTGTGTTCCCTGTTGCTAGGAGGCTCAGCTAGAGACATCCCCACATCCTCCCTGAGCCTTCTCCATTGCAGGTCTGCAGCTTGTCTCCGAGATGCCCTGCCCTCTGTTCTCTCTTTCTCTCCAAGTCCTCTCACTTCCCCTCCCCACACTCCCCACATCTCTTTCCCTCCCCATACTCTTTCCTACCCTGTTCCCTCTGTGTCCCCATCTGAGTGCGATTCAAGGACGGCCTCCCTTGAGCCCTCTTCATTACTTAGCTTCTTCAGATCTGTGGTTTGTAGCGTGGCTATCCTATAGTATAGGTCTAGCATCCACTTATAAGTGAGTATATATCATGTGTGTCTTTCTGCTTCTGAGTCACCTCATAGGATGATCCTTCCTAGTTCCCACCATTTGCCTGCAAATTTCATGATTTCCTTGTTTTTACTAGCTGAGTAGTAATCCATTGTATAAATGTACCACAATTTCTGTATCCATTCCTCCATTCAGGGACATCTGGGTTGTTTCCAGACTCTGGCTATTATGAATAAAGCTGCTATGAACATAGCAGGCGTCCTTGCTGTATGGTGGAACATTCTTTGGGTGTATGCTGGGTAAAATGAAAGCACAAGTATTCATGGAAGAAACCTCCCCCCCACCGACACACACACACACACACACACACACACACACACACACACACACACTTGAAGATCCCTGGTGACGCCCAGCTGAGCCCCAGACAAAGCTAGGAGCCCATTTCCATGACCCAAACTCCATCCAAAATCATATACGCTCAGCATTTCTCTTAATGCGAGGATGTTCATAGTCTGTCCGTTTCTACAACAATACACATGAGATAGCAGTGTTTTTGTTTTTGTTTTTTTTTTTTTTTTAATAAAGCTTATCTTGGCTCGTGGTAAAAACAACAACAAAAACACATGGTGTAGGCCCCAACACTACAAGAGCAGATATGGTTGGTCGTGTCTGTCTGCCATCCCAGTATGCCAGAGATGAAGGCAGGAGGCTCAGAAGTTCAAGAAAACCCTCTTAGCTACCAAGTGGGTTTGAGGCCATGCTAGTCAACAGGACTGTGTCTCAGAAACTACAAACCCAATGCTCACAGCAAAGACCCATCATTGATGTTCACAGTCTTGCCATGGTTCTTCGCTCCCAGCCTAAACAGCCCTGGGGGAAGTGGGCCGTCCTGTCTGTCTTGTTCCCACCCACATGCTGGGGCACGCTGTACCATCCTTTTGCACCACCACCATGGGCTCTTTGAAGACTGCAAAGAAGCTGGCTCCAGCGATCTTGAATGCTGCCCTAAGGTTCACGTCCTGGCACTAAGAGCTCCTTCCATGTCGTAAGTATGCTGTCAGGATATGCTCCACAGTGTCAGGAGTTATTAAGCATCAGTGAATCCGCCAAGTAAGGCGGTTTCAGTGGCAACAATTTACAAGTCTTCCGTTTGTCTTGATAGCCCCTGCCAAGGGGAATCCGAGTTCTTTTCATTCCAACCTTAATTACTAAGAGTAATTCTCAGATCACACCTTCGACATCATATAGTGATTCTTTCTCTGCATGCAGGCATGTGCATGCATGTGTGTGTGTATGCGTGAGTGCTTGTGTGTGTTGCAGAGTGACAAGTTCCCAAGAGGCATCATCAGCCAAATCAGCGAAAGCACCATGGACGTATTTGTCTCCTTCCTGACAAGACAACAAACCCATGCAAGATGGAGAAGCGGCTGCCGCTCTGAGTCAGGTAATGTGGGCACAGGCTTGTGAGGGAGGCTATAGCTGAGTCCAGCCCTGGAGGCAGAGGATGGGACCAGGTCTTGATGAAGGAGTGGGTGGGTGGGCAGATGCCAGGTCCAGACTTGCAGACAGCCAGATGGGCTGCTAGCCATTCCAGCTGGCCACAGCAGCGGCAGAGAGAGCCTGTCTGCAGCCCAGGGCCAGCCTGAAGCTCTGCCTGCCGGCCACCAATACACACCAGGCTGTTGGTCATTGCAGTCCTAGCTGTCCTCTCTAGGGTCCAAGTGAGGGGCTTCCATTTGTCCGTTGCTCCAGTAAGCTCTGGGCCTCAATTTCCAGTGTGGCAAGCAGACCCTGTGCTCTTCAGTGCCCTGATGGATATTCAGGGTGCCGCTCTGTGTGCTCCAGGACCAAGTCAGTCCATGTGGCATGGCGCTCCCAGGCAGATGGTGCCCCTCGTGTCCAGACACGCAGTCACCCTTGATCCTCAACATGCAGTCATGGAAGGTGGACCTCTGAGGGCCCGAGAGATGGCTCAAAGGTCCAGTGGCTGTGCAAGCCTCATAACCTGAGTCAGGACCACCCTGTGCCCATGTGCTATGCCAATGTGACTGTACTCAGGCCTGTGATCAGTGTGGCTCTGTCATCACAGTGTGACTCTGTCATCACAGTGTG
>NW_026591086.1:58008763-58008981 GCF_907164565.1 Psammomys obesus
ATCAGTGTGGCTCTGTCATCACAGTGTGACTCTGTCATCACAGTGTGAGTCCTGTGCCTGTGATGACAGTGTGGCTCTGTCATCAGAGTGTGACTCTGTCATCAGAGTGTGAGTCCTGTGCCTGTGATGACAGTGTGACTCTGTCATCACAGTGTGAGTCCTGTGCCTGTCATCACAGTGTGACTCTGTCATCAGAGTGTGACTCTGTCATCACAGTG
>NW_026591086.1:58008991-58074911 GCF_907164565.1 Psammomys obesus
ATCACAGTGTGACTCTGTCATCAGAGTGTGACTCTGTCATCACAGTGTGACTCTGTCATCAGAGTGTGGCTCTGTCATCACAGTGTGGCTCTGTCATCACAGTGTGACTCCTGTGCCTGTGCTCACAGTATGACTCCACCAAGAGTCACCAAGTGCAAATGGGAGACTTGCCAAAGGCTCGCAGGCCTTGCAGCCTGGCACATCCCTAACAGTGCCATGTCTCCAACAAGGTGGAAGACTCAAGGCTGTCCTCTGACTTCCACAGGTGCTTCATGGGATGCACTCCAGGGTGTCCACACACACACACAGAGGATGGATGGATAGATGGGAGGAAGGAAGATGGAAGGAAGGAAGAAAGGATAGAAGGAAGGAAGGATGGATTTTAAAAACTGGAGTCTCTCAGGGCACAGCAGCATCTGGAAGCCCACTGCTTTGCACATTTTCATACCTTAGAGCAAGGTGATTCCTTCTGACCCTGCTGTGTTTCTGCTTTTTTCTCATCATTTGCTCTGCACCTCAGCACTCAGCTCATGTTTAACCTCTGTTTGGGAAAAGGACTTTCTTTTATATCTGTGTCTGCATGTGTCCGTTCATCTTCCTCACATACAAGCTGAGTGTATTCCTCTCTTGTTTCTGCAGTAACTTTTTCACATCCTTTAAAACCCAAGACGAAGATCTGTCTCTCAGTGAAGCCCTCAGGGGAAGGTGGGATCGCCCTTATCTCTATTTTGACTGCCAGAGCTTCGTTAAAGACAGGAAACTGGTCATGCTGAGTTTTCTGCAGTCAGCAGGAGACATGGCTCCTGGGGTCTTCCCTAACACACTCTCCTGCCTCGTCTTCACCTTACAGATTCACCGGTGCAAGCATTTTCCATATACACTGTAGCACCTGCACTTCTTGAGTCACCAAGTTGAGTCAGGCAAAAAAGACAATTCGCTTCACAAAATAAAGTCTTTAAGATAAGAAACATAAATCAGCCATACATTTTAAATACTTGAATTTTTAAAATGTTGCTTACTTTTAAAACTTGTTATAAATTATATTCTTCGAGCAGTGTAACTTAGACCCAGAATTGGGCCAGGCATGGCAGCTCCTCCTATAAGTCCAGCATTTGGGAGACTGAAACAGGAGGATCGCCCTGAGTTTGTAGCCAGCCTGGCTACATAGTGAGTTCCAGGTCAGCCAGAACTACAGAGTAGGAGTCAGTCTCAAAGACAAACAAAACAAGAAAGACACAAACCCTTATCTACAGCCACAGTAAAAACACCCAAGTGTGACTTCCTCCTGGGAGGCCCAGCTGTTTCCTGGGAATGTGCTCTCTCCTTTTCTAAACCTCTCTCTCAGGGCCCAGGCTGATGTCTGAAGCCTATGCTGCTCCACGGCCTAGTAAACTCATAACTCTGCCTCGCCCGGACTCACCCTGCAGTGTCTGTCGGTGACATAGTCCAGAACTCACCTTTACCTGAGTGCAGGGCCCTGCGGGAAATCTCCTCAGGCAGCAGAGCTGAGCCTCATCTCCCGCCACTGAGAAGACCTGCTTCTGATGTCTAAGAACTTCATAGGTATTAAATACACACACACACACACACACACACACACACACACACGCCCCAGCCTGCACATCTACACACAACTAATGGTCGAAGTGGCTACGGCCACCTCATTTGTTCTAAGATGACCGGGGACGTTACAAAAGAGGCACTGGATAGCACATTAGCCCTCTCCCATCTGCCTTTTCCACTTCCTGGGCTTGGGTGTGAGGCCGGAGGGGCTGGTGCTGGAACCTCTGCTGGGACCCAGTGACGCTCTGGCTTTTGCAAGGGCTGTTAAGAGTCTCACCACCACTACTGTGGGCCCTGCTGTGGTTGCACTGTTCTGCTGATTGTATCACTGTGGCTGAGGGGCAGGCTGTTCTGAGGTCACTGCTGGAGATGGCCAGGAGTCAGGAAATTGTCCTGCTACAGCCTGGAGGTAAGGAGGAAACTTGGACAAGACTGAAAAGCGAGGCCCACAAGAGGCCAGGGAGCTGTGAATGACATCACTGGGCCATTTGGGACAAGAAGAATGAATTTTCCATCCTGCTGGAATGCAAAGGTGGAGAGGATTGATGGATCGGGGGTTAGAGTATGTGGTCAACACAGACCTTCCTTTGTTCTGATTTTGAGGTGCAGAGTCGAAGAGGATTGGCCCCTCTTTATGAGACCAGGAGGCTCTGTATAACATTGGGAGAAACTTGCTACTTCTCCGCCAGTCAGTCAGGGATCATTTAGGTTTAGCCAAACCTCAAAACAGAAGAGACATCAAGGCTCTAACAGTGGAGCAATCTGTTCTTCGTGGCCCCCTGGTTAACTACTCGCAGCCATGGCTGGGCTGTTAATCCTTTCGCTCCTGCCTCACACTGTGGCTCCCTGCTGCTCAACTGCCTACTAAGCTGCATAAAACAGAGAATAAATTCTGTTACACTGCTACTAGTGATAAGATAACCCTGGCCCCAGATGAGCCCATGATTTGGCTCATGCCCACAGACCCTGTGAGGAATGTAACAGGCCCACAGACCTTAGCACAACTGACACCAAAGGCAGAAGTACCACTCGGGTCTTAGAATCCAGGACATAAGCAGAAACACCTGCCAAAATAAAAACAAAGACCTAGTCCATCAAAGTTCATAGTTCTAGGGAAGTCCCTAAATGCCCTATCCTTGCTATTTGGCTTCTGTAGTTTTGCTTCTGGTTAACTGCTCTTGCTCAGTGAGATATGTCAACCCTTTTATGTTTACAAGCACACCCTGAGAAGGACTTGGGGCTACACTCAGGTCCTTAACACTGAAGTGTAGCTGACAGCTGGTTACTAAAGACTCTATCCACTTGAACCCGTGTCTGAGTGAGCGTCATCTCCTGTGGGTGCCCACAGCATGGTGTGTAAGGGGATGCATGCCCTATGGAAGGCTGCACTTGTGGGGGTCAGGGACAGACTCCTTCATGGAGTCTGCTTTCTCCCTTTTCAGGAATGGAACTCAGGTTTCCGGGTTTAAGCAGCAGTCACCTACTGAATTATTTACACCACCTAACTTAACCTTTAATGTGAAGTATTTTATTTACGGTGTTTTTGATAAGGCTTTAAGAGAATCAGTGTTGCGATAATGAACCTCTTTTAGGTAAAAATAATCTTCATCTTTCACTACAGGACAATACATGCTCCCTGTAGAAAGCTTTGTGAGAAGGCTTTTTTCAGGTCCCTATGTTTAAAGTCCGTGTGTGCTGCCAGCGGGTTCTTGAGCAGAGGATATTGTATTCACTCTCCTGTCCCAGGAATCCACAGGAAGGACTAGAGGGTCTTGAGTGGAAGAGTTCGAGTGTGTCGCAGGTTGGCAGTAGGCCTTGTCCTTGCCAGTAGGCCATGCTTGCAGCTGAACCCTCTCAAGAGGCCTCAAATGTCTGGGGAAGGTGCCTGGCTACCGTCCTGCGCTGGGCTTCACGTAGGACTTGCATGGAGCTGAGGCTGCGGCTTTCTCGCTCAGTGCTGCATGCTCTGCAGCTGCTGTGGCGCTGGCCACACATGCATGGATGCACTCAACACTTGTGCCTGTGAGCTGAAGTCAGCCTGCTTTGGAGAGCACAGCCCTGCACGGAAGTCTCTGCGTGCCGTGTAATAGGTCCTTTCATGCAAACAAAAGGAAAAGAAAAGCTGGAGGGGGAGGGGGAGGAAGAGGAGGAGAAGGATGAAGGGAGGAGAAAGGGGAGGAGGAGGAGGAGGAGCAAGAGGAGGAGGAGAAGGAGGATGAAGGAGAGGAGAAAGGGAGGGGGGGGGGGAGGAGGAGGAGGAGGAGGAGGAGGAGGAGAGTGTTGTGTGTCAGTTACCTTTTTCATTGCCCCTGTCTGAGGGCACACGTCTGTCACAGTGGGAACAGTTGGTGACAGGAGCTGAGAACAGCTGCTCCTGCAGCTTCCATAGCCACCGTGGGGGTAGAATGAGAGCGGCTGCACAGGCTCAGATATGTAAATGTTCTCAGCTGGCACTATTTGGGAAGGGTTAGGAGGTGTGGCCTTGATAAAGGGGATACGCTGATTGGGGAGAAGGACTTTGAGTTTTCTCTTTCTCTCTCTTTTTTTTAATGTTTTAACACAAATTTTATTAATTTTTATCTAATCATTCCTCTTATTTGTCTGAGTTAACTGGCCTCTAGTCTTTATTATTATTATTATTATTATTATTATTATTATTATTATTATTATTACTTTACAATGTATTCACTTTGTATCCCAGCTGTGTCCCCTTCACCCATCTCCTCCAGGTCTCACCCTCCCTCCCTCTTCCCCCTCCCCCTCACTGCTAGGGGAGGGCCTCTCCCCCGCTAAGCCCACACTAGGCCGAGTGTCTGAGCTTGCTGCCTGTGGACAGATGTGAGCTTTCAGCAGTCCAGTGCCATGCCTGGCTGCCAGCCACTGTGCTCCCCACCATGGTGGTCACGGACCCACTCTCCAAAACGGCAAGCACGCCTCCAGTTACATGCTTTCATGCAGAGGTTGCTTTGGTAATGGTGTCTCTGCACAACAAGAGAACAGTTAAAAGACAGTAGAGAGATGAACTCAGGTGGTGTTCGGCTCACTTTCCACCTTCATCCAGCCCGTGGCTGGTGCCACCCCCCGTTAGGTCTTACTACCGCCACTAGGCCAGTCTCTACACTCCCTCACAGCTTGTCCAGAGCTACGGAGCCTGGGCGATTCCAGTGTTGACTACCATAGTGTGTGCGGGGCAGGGCGTGCTTCCGAATACGATCAGGACAACCCTGATGCAAGCAATGGTAAAAACAGGTTACCGTCAACGGTCAGCACAACAACTGAACTTTCCACATCACGACACTCTTCTACAAACAGGTGCCAGCTTAATTCAGCTCCCTGTTTTGGAGGAGAGCCATAATGCTTTGCTCACTTTTCTCAGGGGAACACGCAGCTGTCCCTAACAGCCACAGAGAACTCCATGAGGATGCGTGATGTGGGTTCTGCAGGCCACACCCACGGCCCTGTCATCCGGCTGCTGAGGTCAGACCCCTGGATCCACCCGTTTAGTTTTAAGGCCTGTTATGCTTGGCTTCTCTCAGCAGGGAATGTTGGGCTGGGGGAGGTAAATGTTTGCACGCTGGGTGATTTGGAGGTGAACTGTTCCCGCTCATGAGTGGGGCTGCCTGGTCCTGGCTGCACTGCTTTGAAAGGTTATGGGAACTTGGAGGGAAGTAGGACACGGGGAAGCCTTTAAGGGTTTCACCTGGCTCTTGCCATTCTCACATGGCCTGCTGCCCGACAGGCCGGCCTCACGCTCCTGCCGCTAAGACTTCCCCACTGTGATGGACTGGAACTGTGAGCTGACATGAACCCTTTCTCCCTGAAGGTTGCTTCTGTCAGGCCATTTTGCCATAGCAACCGAAAAACTAGCCCAGGTGGTTTGACAATTAGAGATGCTATATTGGAAGGATATTTCAGAGGTTTCTAGAAATTTCTCCATCCCTTTTCTGCCCTCTATTGGAGGTCACAGTAATAGCACAGCTGAGTGTAAGGCCACTGCAAAGGTCAGGGCCCAACAGGAAAAGAGGGTAAAGAGAAACTCTGACGGTCTTATTTATAAAGTAGCTAAATGCAAAGGTGTCAATTGTGTACAGAGAAACACAGGGAACCTGTGGGTGGCAGAGGTGCTGTGCTCGCCCACACCTACAAAACCCAGCAGTGTTACAGCTTGTAAAAGCTGGGACAAGCTGCCTGGTGGGGGGCACCAGCTGTCAGGGAAGGGTACTCCAGGCCACAGTAGCCTTACAGGACCCCCCCCACTCCTCCCTTCTTCAGTTCTCCTGCCAGGAACTCTCATTGGCTGGACCCCAAAGGAAGCAAGGGGGACTGGGGCTCCTTTGATAGTGTCTATGAAGATCAGCCTTCCTGGACAGAGAGCAGAGGGGATACGGGGGAAGTGGGGATCTGGAGGGAGAAACAGAATATCTGGCAGCCAGTGGGCTGGGCTATAAATAGCACGGAGTTTAGGGAGAGCCTGCTCCAGCGAGGAAGGTAAGAAAGAGCGTCAGCCGGCCGGGACAGCAGGCAAACGGCATGGGAAGCCTGCCTCTCCTCTGTCGGCAGTAACTGCAGGCTGGAGATAACAGACCAGCCATGCCAGGGCTCAGGGAGCTGCCCTATCTCCAGCGCTGGCCCCAAGTGGTGGGTAGGAAACATCTGGACGTGGAACAAAGGCATCTCGAGGTCATGGGACAACCTCACACATGTGGCAGTTGCACAGGGCAAAGCTGCAGGGCGGCATAGGAGAAGTCAGGCTGTCACTGCAGAGAACACACCATCTGAAGGGCAGCCCTGGTTTACTCGGTGAGCAAATGCTTATGAAGTGTGTGTTCTGTATCAGACACTGGAAAGTGTTTGCTTTCACTAACCTGTGTGTGAATGCACACACAAGCACTTCAGAGAGAGACAATTTTTTTGTTTGAAAGAAGCAAATCAGATTAAAGAGATAGCTCAGTTGGTAACTGGCTTTCCATGCCAGCATGAGGACTTGAGTTCAAGTCCCCAATATCTGTGTATAAAGCCCAGTGCTGTAACATGTGTCTGTAAAAGAGTGTCAGGGTCAGCGCAGGGGAGGTGCAGGAATCTGGCGCCTTCTGGCCAACCAGCAGCTCGGCGAGAGACCCTGTCTCAAAAATCAAGGTGGGGAGAAACTGAGGAAGACTCTCGACGTCAGCCTTTGGCCTGCACACGCGTGTGCACAGGTACATGCACACCTGTGCACACACATGCACACACATGCACACACACAAGAGCACATGTAAAGACACAGGCGCGTGCGTGCCCGACTGCCTGCGTGTGCGTGCGTGCATACACACACACACAGACACACACGAAGTAAATAAGCCTCTGATAGTGGTTTGTGCCTGTGTCAGCCTTCGGGGGCCTGAACAGGAAGTCTCAAGGACAAACTAGAAGTGTAGCATGAGCCCGACTCACAAAACCAAAGCAGTAACTGTCGTGACAACGGAGTAAAACAGCCAGCGAGCATGCCAAGAGGGGCCAAGAGGGGCCAAGCCCGATGGGGAGAACGTCTCTCGGCCCGTCCGGGAGTAGCTTGGCCTCAGCTCGCTCATGGAGCCAGCAAGCCTCTGGTGGGTAGACTGGGTCAAGGACTTCCCAGGCCTGGGATAGTCTCAGAGTCAGCGCTAATTAGCTCAGAATTTCCTGTCCGACCCCCTCAGGGGCTTTCCCACTTAGCAGCCACCACACAGCCAACGAGCGTCCCCACACATTCCTGCTCCTTCCCCACGGTTCTCCGGTCCACTCTGTCTGAAGGAAAACTCAGTCTTCACATCTTCACATCGGTGGTTTTCGCTTCTGCTTGTGCTTCCAGTCATTTGCGTACAAATGACCGTCAACTTTTCCTACCTCATCCATCTCCCAGTTAACAGCTTGGATATGCTCCTCTGCCTCAATAGTGGTTTGGGGACTATAGGATCTGGGAGACGCCGCAGCCCTCTCCTTGTGCCTCTGCCAAGACGACGGCATTAAAGAAGGCCTAACAGGCCCCACGGTAGTTTTAAGTACTTTCTGAGTTTTCCCACAGGAAACTTTACAGTTAGATGGCATTCCTAAATCCATGCTTGTTGCTTATCCCCCAGTGTTCCTTAGCGTTTGCCTCGCTGGCTCTCTCTGTGGTAGAGAGCACTTCCTTTCACGTGTGTGGTCTGGTGGGGGGAGGGGGGCAGCTAGCTTCCCATGTGCTCTGTCAACCGGAGCATTGTCTCCTTCAAGATTCCTCTTCACAAACAAGAGGCATCTCCAAAACCCTGTTGGACCCATTATTTTAACCCTGTCCTAGGTTCAAACAGCATTTTCCTGGACAACAGTTCTGAGGGCCCCTGAAGGCCTGGCCACGCCCAGCGGGCCACGCTAGCACCCAGAGCAAGACTGCTCTTCAGGCTCGTTTGTGCTGCACAAAGTTCACAGGAGGAGGCGGGGCCTCGGAGGCGGAAGTGAGGCGTCCCAGCCCGCCTGGGACAGCGCTCCAGGCCGGACCCCTCACCCGGGAGGGAATGGCGCCTCCGAAGTCCTCAGCTCCCAGCTCTTGTGGTGGGCAGTGCCCGTGAGCTTCCAACGAGACAGAATTTCTGCAAAGCGGGCCGTGGGGGCAGTGCACGGCATCCAGAGCCGCTCTGAGGAGCCACGACCCACGGCCATTCCTGGCTTTGGCAGCCCGGACTCCGCGGACAGACTGAGACATCACAGGCCGCGCCCGCCTCCGGGACGGGCCCTGTCACATCAGCGTGGAACCGGCGCGTGGAGAGCGGTGGGAGGGGTCACGCGTCAAGCGTGTTGCTCCACTGAATCTGAGCCGAGTCTCCCGGGAGTGGATGGGTGCTTAGGCAGAGCCTTCTGCGCCCGTGCGAACCGTGACCATTTCTCCCACGCCTCCCTGGTGGGGCGTGCGTGGCCGCGCTGGTGTCTAGAAGCGGCCCCTCCGGAACTGGCCGGCCCACAGTGTGCGTGGCTGGAAACAACACAGAAGTCTGAGGACGAGCGCACTGGGGAGTTTGCTGTGTGGCAGGGAGGGGAGCCGGCCAGCGGCCGTGGCGTCAGGTGGAGCGAAGTCAGCGGTAAAGCAGAAGGGTAACAAACCCTGAACCACCTCAGGTGGAAGAAGTGCGCCGAGAAAGGAGGGGCCCCATGCCTGCTCTTCAGCTGTTGGTCATCGAGACTGAAAGGAGGGGCCCATGCCTGCTCTTCAACTGTCCCGTCATCGAGACTGCTGGTTTTGGAAGATCAAACCATTTACCTAGAAAAATAGGCTTTTATTTTTTTTCCAGGAAATTTGAAGCCAGATGGAAAGATAGATCAAATAGCCCACATCAAAAGTAAGGGAAGAAGAACGTGGGTGACAAGTCAAGTTTGAATGGAAGGAAAGATGTATATATACCTAACAAAGTGAAACTGCTACTCTTGCATTATGATGAAATTACAATAAAGATTAAAATAAAGTTACAGGAAAACCCTTGCTTAGAAACTGTAGGAGGAGGTGGAAAGAGAATGAGTTAAAATTTTACTCCCGGAGTGGTTAAGTGTGCTGAGCTCTGCAGAGCTTGTTAGAGTAGCTGCCTCTTACCTTGGGAAGGCGAATGCTTCAAAGAAACGGCCTGTAGAACTGATGACCACAGCTGTCTGGCCAATCCACGTATCCTGTTTGTAAGAAGAAAAATGTTTTAACAGCGACCTCCAATGTGTTCCTGTAAATGTGTAACAAAAATGCCCCTTGGTGGTCATGGGACACAGAGCACCCTCAGATGTTCGTGTAGACAGAGATCTCAAGGCTTTGGCCAACTTCTAAAAGCATAACGTGTGTGCTAGGACAGACGTGTCTTCAGAGCTCTGGCGCCCTTCTCCGCCCTGGTGAATGCTGAGCTCTGCACTCGCTGTGTACCTGCTTCAACACCGTAGCCAGCGTTTCCATGACAGCAACACGGCGATACCGAAGAGGTTTGAGAGTCATAGAAACTGATTTCAGCTGGCTCTGAAGTTAACAGTGAGAGAGGTAGCCCGACTCAGGTGCCATGTCAGCGATGATGGGGCGGTGTTGCCCCCCCACAGCCTGACCTCTGTCTGAGGTACTGCCAAGTCCTCAGCTTTACTGGAGAAAAGAATATGGCAGCAGAGTTGACAGTCTGTTGTCATTTTGGCCGATTTGCCTTACTTAGCAGCATCCAGCACGTGTGTCATGTCTTTCTCCCTGCAGCCTCTCGTCTCCTCCCACGCTAGCAGTCTCTCCAGCCTCCCCACATCACCACTTTTGGTTTTGCTTTGTGGCCATTAACGTGCCCATCGGATGGGAACTATGGCCGGTGGGCACACAGCTGAGGGCAGGGATCTGTCCTCGCTGGAATCTATCAGTAAAGAGAACCGATGCAGTGAGGGAAGAGCCCGATCCCCCACCGCCAGGCCGGTTGGGGGGGCAGTCTTCGGCACTCAGCAGGGGGTGTTGAGATTCTGTGAGACCCTGACCCAGTGGCTTTGTCTTTCCCAGATGACCTTTCTCAGCTCCTTTCCCTATCGCTGGCGCTGACATTCCTTCTTCTATCTCTTGTCACACTCTCTGAGCCTTAGAGGTGATGGTACAAATGCCTTGGTATGGGGCGGGGCACTCACCCCTCATACCTCGTGCATCTGTGAGTCCACATCCCCCCGTCCCCCATGTCCCCCACATCCCCTCACAGAGAGGCTTTTCTGATTGAGGCAGAGAGTAGCATTTTTGCTATGGCTATAAACAAGTACTCATAGACCTGTATTAACACAAGTATACTGGTACACAGATAAACAGGACAGAATAGAAGACCCAGGTTCAAGTCTACACAACTACAGCCACCCATTTCTTTTAAAAACAAAATCAGCGAAAATGCACAATCCAGGAAAGCCAGCATCTTCAGCAACTGGCAGAAGATGAACCTTATTTCTTACTCTGCACAAAATACAACTCCAAACCGCTCAGTGGCATTAACACAGGACGTGAAACTGAAAAGCTGCTGGAAGAGAGCACAGGGGTTACATTACACATGCAGGCTGGGTGAGAACTTTCTGAATAGGGCTCTGAGCACCCAGGAAAAGCAGCCAACAGTTGACAAGTGGGATGTCATGAAAATAAAGGCTAGGACAGCAATGCTTTGAGAAGGCATTTAAACATGGATTTTAAGCAGGAAGATTAAGAGAAAGAGAGTCCCTTGGGAGAGCCTGAGCCAGAGTGAGGACATCCGTGAGACTTCTCAAAGACTCACACTTACGTCTGCTAACAGTGACTGCAGGGACCATTCGGGAGGCTTTCTGAAGTTCTGCTGTTTAGCAAGTTTCCCCCCTTGTCTAACCTCAAGTCCTCTTTATAACTAAGATGAGAGGTGGCTACAGAGATTCTTCAGTCGGATTCCAACCTGATAGGGTAAAACCAGCAACTACTGGAGTTCCACGTGAGGTTTAGGATGAGTCCTTTTGCTACAGATGTTCATGTTTAGAGAATTGCTGGTATGTGGCTGAGAGGAGAAAGGCCTTAAGTGAATATTGAGTTGGAAGCTCTGATGCTCAGTGGAGGCCCCTTTCCTTCCCACGGCTTCTTGTGTCTCTCTCTGCCTCACAGCTGACGCTCATTTCTGTCTGTTTTCTGTTTCTGTTTCCTTTTAAAAATGTGATCTCCCATCCATATTAGCATGTCTGTTGGTGCTGTTCTTGTTCAGGCCATGTTCAGGCAGCCATGTTAGCAAGACTTCAGGCAACCAAGAGACCCTGACTGAGAGAGGGAGACATGGTCTTCTCCAGGGAAGAACACACAAGCTGGCTGTCCAATACCAAATGCTCTACCCTGAAAACATGCAAGTAACATTATACAGGGTGAGCAGGTTTTAGGAATACATATATGAAATTATATAAAACATGTACAATTAAAAAAAGGGATCATGAATTTGAAGGAGGGAGGACACATGGGAAGATTTGGATGGAGAAAGGGGAAATGATGTACTTTATTATAATTTTTAAAATATGTAAGCTCAGTTTACTAACAGAACAATGTAGTTACATATACAGACTAAACAATATAAAATTAGTTTTAGATATAAAAATAAATGATTGGCAATTTCATGAAATTCAAATTTACTTTCTTATAGATATCCCTAAATAACAATTGCAGAAAAAATTCTAACCCCAAACTAAATTTCACTAAAAGAAGGAAAAGTGAGTGGACCTTCAGTGTGGTCCAGTGAATAGGGGGGATTGCTGCCAAGTGTGACAGTCTGATTTCCATCCCTGGTACGCACATGATGAAGGAGAGAACCAGTTTCCACAAGCTGTCCTCTTACCTCCACATGTGTGCTATAGCATGCACGCACACACACGTGAACATGCATGCACACACATGTACACACATGTGAACATACATACGCACACGAATAGTAAATACATTAATAGATAAAAGTTACTTAGGAACACAAGACAGCTGGCAGCCATTTGTGGCTTCACAGTGGGCTGGGATCAGTGCATTTTCAACAAGAGGACAAAGGAATTCCTAAGAGCTGGCCAGCTAGAGGTTCTCACGGGTTTCAGCCTGAGGCAAAGTTCTGGAGGAAGTGCTTAGGTCCCTGAAAGAGCACCATTGTGAGCACTTGCTTCCATCTACAACCTCCTCTCTTCCCTAGTTTTTCATCTTACAGCTTTGACAAAGATTAAAAGCATCTCCCATGAAATCCACCCCTCCCCCGTGTCCATTTTCTGCCATCCAAGTATTAACCAAACCCAGCCCAACCTGCCTCTGAGACCAGGTGAGAGCAGATGTCATGGCTGCAGACCAACTCAAGGTCCTACTTTCTAGTCCTTCTCGCTTCTCTGCACACGGGCTGGAGCCAGAGTTGAGGAGTGAGGGGAGAACTCAGCTCACTGGGCACACGGTTAAGGGGACTTCGCATTCTGTGAGTTAGTTATCAGGCCACACTGCTGATGTTAATGACGGTCGAGGCCTCTGTGCAGCCCGTTCAGGACTTACAGCTCTGGACCCTTCATCACCCCACCTTCAGGTCATGAGCGACATGAGTGTGCTTTCGAGCCTTTATTCCTATTGGGCCCTTTCTTAGACTGCCCTCTCCCTCCTTCTCTGCCATCTGAGGAATGACAGTTTGTCCAAGTTCTGGTTTCTGATCCACTCCTGAGAAAAGAATTGTTCTTATGAGCATGCTCTTTTCCTCTGCTTGAGGTTTGATTGTCTACAACTCTTGTTTTGTTTTCAGTCCTAGAATCAATGAAGGAAGGGAAATTCAAAACTGTGTCAACCATTAAAACAAAGAGAAAATACTTTCAACACTGTCTGCTAATAATGTACTACATTTGTGGCAATAAAATAATATCCAAAACTGTATTATGAGAGAGGATGTAAATCTCATCTGTGTACTGAAATGTGTGTAAATTGTGTTGGATAGAAGCATGCTTGCATACGCAGGGGAAGCCTTTGAACGGATGCCCATCTGTTTTCCTAGCAAGTGGGATTGGTGTGTTAGAAAGATTAGGGACTTTCATAATAGTCATCATTTCTTCACTGCTTGATTTTCTTTTAAAACGAATCCTTTGTTTAAGTGAGTAAGCAAGCAGACCCATCTCACACTCAGCATTGAAAATCTCTAGTTCATTTGAGGTCAGATATGTTTCCACTAGAAAGTGTTTGCCATACTCCACAGTAGCCTCTCGAAGGCCAACCACAGTCAGCACATGCGTCACTAGCATTAGTAATTTGAGGTAGGCAGATTTTTACTTATGTTTTTTGGAAACAAAATGATGCTCAAGGAAGCCTCACAAAAGGGAAAAGTTAAAAGTGCAACATGTGGCATCACTGTGCTTAGAAAGAAGCAGCCATTTGCCAGGGTAGTGCCTTTATCAGGAGAGAACAGCCCCCGTGGGCCTGACCGTCCGGCCACCCTTCCTCTCTAACTCCTTTTCAAACTCCTCTCCTGACTTGAAAATGAGTGTTTGGGCTGATGGTTTCAGTTCACTGTGGCAAGAAGGTCTGGGTATGACGGCTCAGCCCATGGTGGTGGGTGATGTCTTAAAGGATGTTCACATTGTGTAGACCAGAAACCAGAGGCTGGGTGGAACCTCAAGGAATGACCCCCAAGTCCCGCATTCTAAAGGTCCTGCAGTCTCTCACTCACTGGAGAATAAACATTTAAAACACAAGTCTCTGTTGCAAACCTGAACATATCTCATTTTCTAGCTTAGTGGTCTACCTCTCAATTGCCATTCTTCTTCGTTTTTAAATCTTTATTAATGTGTGTATGTGTGTCTTTAGGAGCGCACATATGGGCAGCTGTCCCCAGAGACAAGAAGAGGCTGTGGATCCCCTGGCTCTGGAGTAGCAGGTGGCTGCGAGCTCTCCTATGTGGCTGCCAGGAACCACACCCTGGTTGTATTCTTTTTAAATACTGTTTTGTTTTTTTTTTCTGTTGTCTCAAAGCATATTTGAGGTTTACCTTTAAATAACCCCAAATGCCAAAAATCCAATTAAAAACATCCTGTTGAGCAAATCATTCAGGATATCTTTTTGTAGCAATCAACAGTCAGTGAGATGCCCTGAGTTTTAGGCATTGTGTCTAACCATCCCAGTCAGAGCTCACCTGAGACTCTCTCATCAGGGTCAAAAGCAGGGAAGGAGCTTGACTTGTCAAGGTTATGCCTCACACCCTCTCAGGACTCCTTTGTGGTGACAGAGTAGATAGTAGGTCTTCACCAAACAGTAACAACAGTGAACACGGATGAAGTGCTTTGTACAAAGCACATACTGGACTAACTCTTCATGTAACCTCTAGAACCTGTCTCTTCCGGTCAGGGCGTCATGGCCGAGATGGCAGGCAGAGCTGTTAGGCTAACATCACAGCGGGCCGGGAAGCCAAGACAGGGGGTTCTGGCACTCCTCCATCTCCACTTTCTATAATGACGCCACATGCAGTGAGGACGCATCTTCACTGTCCAGCCGGTCTCCTCTGGAACCAAGCGCACACACAGAGGTACACCCTCTCCGTGGCCCTAAATCCAGTCAAGCGGACAGTGAGATTACCCAGCACAGTGGCCTTAGAAAAGAAATTAGAATTTTGCTGATCACGTGCTAAAACAATTTATGATAGGTCTGAGTGAGGTTGAGCTGTGCTCTAAGAACCATCACCTGCCTGAGCTGAAGGACGGGGCAGGGGTCTCCTCGCTGTCTCCACTGATTTCTTGACAAGCCTCTCCACGGTCAGGCTTCCGCTGGTAGGCACTGCTTGAAGTAACTTTGGACATACACTTACCTATAACCAAGCTGCCTAAAAGGTTGTTTCGTTTTTTAATGTTTTTCTGTTTTCTATTTTATACTATGTGTTTTAACATTAGTTTCTAATTAAGGGCACTTATTTTCATTGCTCATTTTTACTTTCATTAACCTCTTTGCACTCCATCTTCTCTTGGTAGTGACCTCCTAAGTCCCCAGTGCCCTCCTGTCCTCAGAGGATGGCCAGCAGAGGACTCTTAGGTACAGATGCCCTCTCTGATCTCAGAACATGACCAGCAAGAGGACTTTAACCCCTTCCTGACCTCAGGCCGCCACTGGCAGGAACCCTACCACCCCAAGGCCCTTCCTGATCTCAGAATATAAGCAGCGCTCTGGAAAGTCTTTGAATGATATCTCTATTTAGTATGTAATAAGCACAGATAGAGCCAGAATATGAAGGCATTTTTTTTAAATTCCAAAAATCCAAGTTTCTGGCTACTCTGCTTTACTGTTTCACTGTGCAAATCACCCTTTTGCTTCACTCTGGTCTCAGGATATGGTGTGTGTTTGTCAACCCTACCTGCCCACTAACTCCATTCTCTTGGAGTCCTGCTGGTCAGAATGTCAAGGTATACCTCTGATAAGCCAAAGCCTGACTCCCCAACTCTGGTGACAGGAATGATGATGATGATGAGAGGAAAGTCAGCTGGATTTGCAGACTAAATATTTGATTCCCTAGAGCTGGTCCTTCAACCAGAGACTCCTCACCCCGTGGCCATTCCTGCCTCCATCACTGGCCTCAGAAGGACAGGCGATCATTTCAACAGAGAGTTCTCAGTGGAGAGCCTTGTGCCCTTGTTACAGTGAGGGTTTCCCTTACTTCACACTAGGTCTTGGAGAGCTTAGATAACACACAGAGGAAGACGTCCGTGTTGGACATGCCCTGTGTGACAATTGCTCACGGATTCATCTTCAGTAAGTGACCCAGATGCGGTCCCTTCCAGGACATGGATATGGTCTCCTGACCTTGCCATCCATCAAAGTGCTCTTGTATGCTCTATTTAAGTTATTTTTAAAAGATTTAAGTTATATCCCTAAATGAGGAGAAATGCTTGGCTTCTCTTTCCCTGCACAGAACCCCCCCACTGCAGTCTCCTGGAACACATCAGTTCTACTCTAACTGCCAGTGGAGCCCAAAACACATCCCCCTCCCTGCTGCAGAAATGCCTGCACATTCATCCATTTATGTCTTCATCAATCCAGGCTGCTGGCTCTCTCCCATCTTCCTTGCTTGAGTGATAATTCTGAAACCTTCACCACCTACTTCCGCTGTACCTGCATGCCTTGTTCTCCTGGTTGAAGTCGTAGCGTCAAATCCCTTCCTCCAGGAAGCCTGCCCAGACTCCCTGCTGTGCTTTGCCCTTCATGTGTGGTAGCATTGGCTTCTTCATGTTAATGATCTCTCTTATTGTTTCCCTCTGCCATCCGAGTCACACATAAGCTCTATGAGTAGACAAAGCTCATCTACCACATTGGACATGAGAGCCTAAAGAAGGTGTTGAGTGAACACGCCTTGAATAAATAGATTGTATCTCATAATACAGTGTACATGGAGGGCTATTGGCAAACATGAGTAAGATTAAACAAAGTACTCAGATTGGATCATGTGTTCAGGGTTGCTGTGCTATTAAGTACAAAGAGCTTTGAAAACTGTGATCTATAATTGATCTTAGTCTATTTCCTTTCTTTTGTCCTAAAAGGAAAGAGTCTGAATATATTGATTTTACTTTCTTTATTCTAATTATCTATCATGTTTCTGTGAGACTATTTAGTTAGAGTCTATTGAACTAATTTGACAGTAAGGCAGATAATAAGACCCTGTATGTTATTTCTGACTGTTCACTTCCATGTCTGTCCATGAGCTAGGATGTTAACTGACCAGCCACTCTTTTAGGTTCAATTCTGAGGTTCATTTCTACTTTTCAATTGTGTGTAATATTCTGATTGTAACTATTATTAGCACACACCCGGAAGAGGGCACAACCTGACTGAAGTGTCACTTTGTAAGTTCTTGTTGAGTGTAGATTGACCATCAGGCCATCTGCACTCACCTCACATACAGAAAGCATGGCTGCCAGGCCACAGGAGACTCAAAGCAAAGTCTTCCCAGTGGGAAAGAGCCAAGTTATGAATTCCCCTGCCCTCGGGTCATGCTGGATCACCTTTGACGCTCCTGTGACTTCCAGAAGGACAATAGCTTATGGCTTTCCTTTTTTTGTGCTCAGAGGGAAGTTGAATCAGGCTGTGTATCACTTCCTTCCGAATGCTATTAATCCAGAGGGGAGTGCAGGAAGGAATATAGGCCATCTCTGGTAAACAAGTTTATTCTGGTCTGTGAATGTAGATCCTCAGAGACTAAAAAGAAGTGCTCGAGAGTGACTTTATCCTCCTTTACATTTGTTCCATATACTCTGTTTCTAATGTACTAATATTGAAGATCTTACTGAATACCATTAATATGACGCTCTTCACAGGAATCGGCCTATTGACTCTCTTTTATGGAAAAGTCAAACTACATACTCTGAATGGAGGGCTCAGAACAAGGAGCTGGTCACAAAAATGGCCAAGGACAAACACTAGGCAACCTTGTGTCAGAAGACATCATTTTCTTAAAAACATTTAACGTGTCAGTCCTGCAGTACTGAAGAAACAACACGGGTTTCTTAGAGTACGGTGTATAGGCGTGTGGTGTGTATGTATTTGATTGTGTATACACATGGACACACACTGACCCAGATTCTCAGCAGGAAGTCGCTCTTATCACCGAAAGACTTGCACATCCCTCTCGCATGAGGTCAGAGCAGGATGCTGATCTGAGACAGCAGCTGGCAGAAAGAACAGAAAGCTGCAAGGCCGAGGAAACAGACACACAATATCCCTATGACTCTGATGCAAAGAGGCAGCATTTGCAGAGCAGATAGGCAGATTGGAATGACTGACTAAAAGATCCCAGGGCAGTCGCAGTGTTGAGGCTTCTGTTTTGTTTTTAACTTTGGAAAACTGGACAGAAGCTGGGCACGATGGCAAATGCGTGTGATCCTACCAAATGCATAGCTGTTTATAGTTACCACTTTTAAATCTGTTTTTGTGTGGATATGTGTGTGCTGGGATGGGTGGATTGCACAGTGTGTGTAGGAGCTCACTGAGGCCAGAAGAAGTCATTAGACTGCCTAGAACTGAAGCTAGCGATGGTTGTGAGCCGCCAGGTGTGTCCCAGGACTACCAGGTCCTCCTCAAGAGCAGCCAGGACTCTTAACCACTGGGTACCTCTCCAGTACTCGTGGGCATCATGTTTACGGTGACAGTATTTAACGCCCACTGTCTTGTGCTTCCTGAGGCCTTGCCATCACTAACCGCTGGATAGATGTCCTGAGGTGTATGCATGAGGTCATGCAACCTTTTGCTACTGCTTCCTCATCTTTCCCTTCCCTCAAACACTAGTCTTTCACCGTCATTCTACTGTGTCATAAACAATCGGAATATCCCAGTCAAAACTCAGGACGTGTGGCCTTCCCCCCACTACGGGGGTAACAGGTAGGCAGGAGACGATTCAACGGGTATCGGGTATCGGCAGGGGTGCACACAGGAGGGGGCGCTTGCACGCTGCTGGTGAGGCGTAAGCTAGCACAGCCACTCGAGCACAGGACGCAGACTCCTCAAAGAACTAAAACTAGGCCTGCCATGTGAGGTGTTAACTACCCCTAAATTCAGATCCCGAGGAAATGAACCAGTGTGTGGGGGAGACAACCACCCCGTGCTCACGGCAGCAGCATCTGCGATGGCCAAGCTACCGGGTCTACTACAGTGTCCAACCGGGATGAACGGAAACGCACGTGTGCTGCGCGCGCCCAAGGGAACGAACGCTCTTCGGCCTGGCAAGCACTCTTCCTACTTGACATTGCCAACACCTGGGACAGCGCAGATGGGTCCTGGGAGATGGCACAGAGAGGCACGAACTCATTGGTACGTGGGACTGAAAAGTGCGGAGGGCCAGTGACATTTTGAGCCTCTAACAACCATGTTTTAAACATCGGAGCCTCACGAAATGAGCTCAGAAGCACTTCTTGGAGGTTCTTTGTCTCATAGCTGTGTCAGGGCATATTTTTAACCTCACACATCTTTTATGTATATATTGTGGTTCCCAGATCTGTGTTTTTATGGAATTTCTACGTGTGTGTGTGTGTGTGTGTGTGTGCGCGCGCACACGTGTGTCTCTGCATCTACGTGTTCCTTATGCTTTTCTTTACTCTTTTTCTTCTGTTTGTCTTGTTCTATTCCAGTTTGTTTGCCCTTGTTTTACCGGTTTTTTTTTTAATTTTTTTTTTTATTTTTACCTTTTAGATGCCTGCTTGTTTCCTAGTGAGGGAGAGAAGTATAGATTTGTCTAAGAGAGAAGGAGGGGAGGACTGGTGAGGAGTTGTGGGAGGGAAACCCATAATCAGAATATAATTTATGAAAAAATATTTTTAATAAAAGAAAAAATAAAGCAAAGAGGCCACATGCTTGCCAAAGTCTATTGTAGTAATAAAAGTCTAAGAATACCTAATTTGGTATTTACTTAAAAAAATAATTACAGTCTAGAAAAAAGGTCTGTTCCTAGGGTAGAATGGCAAGAGGAAGGGCTGGGACACGCAGAAGACACCTGGTGAGAGCTGTCTGAGAAGGGCCTTCTCTAACACATACTGTTAAAGGGTCTTCCTAGAGTCTTAGTCCCCACAGACCGTTCATATGAGACTAAATGTGTAACGTTTGACGATGTTATATGCTGATATGTATAGGAATATTAGAATCTATGTGTACTGTGCACACACATATATATTTCTATGTATGTACTTCCATGTGTGTTTGCATGTCTAATACATGGGAAGGTTTTTTGAATAATTTTAATTTTATTGAAAATAGCTTTTTATTCATATACTATATTCTAATCATGGTTTTCCTCCCCTTGATTACTCCCAAATACTCCCTGGAAAGTAATTTTTATTCCAGTCTTTCTTGAATAACTGTATTGATATTTTCATGAATACTGAGGGTTTTTTTTAATCCTGATTTATACACACGCATAAGTACATTATTCTTACATGCTTATTATATGCAGGGCTTTAGTATTCAGAGTGCTAAGTTAAAGGGGAAATTGCTTTCCTCTATTCCAGAGCCCCCAAATAATAAAATTTTAGTTAATTTGGTTTAATGGCATTCCCTATGCTATTTGCACGTGTTTTCTTGTTTCAGATATGTTAAGATTCTTTCTAAAAGAGAAATGCTAATCAGAAGTTTTTAATCTTCTCATCCCTGAGTTGGGTTAAATTGTGTCACTCCAAAACATATGTCCTCAGAAGTCCCAAACTCTGGTCCCACTAGTGGCCGCTTTCGGAATAGGGTCTTTACACGTGGGGCCTCGCGTGCAGGAACCTGCACTGGTGAGAGGGCCCAGACCCGTGGCTGGAGTTCAGCAAAGAGCTAGAGAGCCACGCGGAGAGGATGGTCCGTGGCAGTGCGGTGCCCAGAGTCAGGCAGCTGCTGGAGAGTCCTGGGACATCGGCAGCCACCGGATGCTGGAGGGGGCGAGGGAGGGAGGGACCGCCCGAGAGCCTCAGAGGCTGCGTGGCTTTGCTCTCACACCTTGCGCTTTAGAAATGTCAGACACAGATTTGTAGCTTTAACCACTCAGTAACCGTAAGAAATTGCAACAGCCCCAGTGCTGTGAGATTCCTGCATGCGGATCACACAGAAGAGGAGCGAGTGACAGCAACTCTGGGCTGCCAGCAACCTGGCTGCCACTTTCCAAAACGCCCCCTACCCTGGAGGCTCTGAGCGCTAAGCATTCATCAGCCAGGTTCGGGAGCTGGAGTTTTCTGCAGGCTTTCTGTTTAATATTCTCATTTCTTGTTGGGTTTTCTTTTTTCTTTTTTTTTTTTTTTCCACAACAAACTATGGTGTGCAGGGTGATGTCTGTATTTTGTCCTTTATTATTGTATTATTATCTGTCAGGTCCTCAAAGGGGCTTTGACAACAAACAAACAAACACCAAACAAAAAACCAGGGTGGAGCATTGTGATTCGGATCTGAGAAGAATAGTGTGGTGCTCTGGTTGCTGTCCTGTGATCGTGCTTCTCCCGCAAGGGCTGAAATTTAATCTCCATCATAATGCAGAAAGATGGTGAAAACCCACAGTGTGTAGAGATGGAACCTTTCTTTGGAAGCTGATTGGGATTCCAGAAAGTTATCGTGTGGGCCTCTGTGGTTGAAAACGGGCTTTTCTTTCATTCTTTGGCAATTTTATACCTGTAGAAATTGATACATGGATGGGGTGTCCCTCTGACACCTCAAAGCTCCTCAGCAGGAGCCAGCCACGTGTGCTCCTCCTCCATCGATGCTGGAATGTTGACAGCTCAGTCTTGTGCACATAACCACAGCTCCCATGAGCCCTGAGTGTGACTGTCATGATGTACCTAGGGGACAGCAGCTCATGTTTTCTTCCCCATCCTCTTAAACTTTTCTTCTGTCCCATCTCAGTGCTCCTGAGACTCAGAGAGTGTGACACAGATGTTCATTTAGTGCTGAACACTTAAAAGTCACTTATTCTCAGCACTTTGAACTGTTGCGAGTCTTAGAATTAACTAACCCCTGCCAAAAGTTCTCTGATCCACACGAGAACAGCGTAAACACAAGCATTCAGAGGGCAGCTTGAAGCCAGGTCCATTTAGCAAAACTTCAATAGCATCATGCCCTACACAGGGCCCACGACCTCTCTGTGCATTGGCTTTCGGTTCTAAGAGGAAGGAGAGACCAGAAAAGACACACATGCATTCTGCATCTTTTTGTGTGATGGCTTCTCCTATCTCAGGATTCTGCCAGCAAGAAATCTGTTACCAGAAGTGGCCCCTGCACCTCCAAAATGTAGTGAAATAAACCTGTTTATTTTATAAAGTTACCTCTGGGCTATTTTATTGTAATAATAGAAAACAAATTAACATAGAGAGACATACAGTAAAGTTTCAGTATCTGTTGGCACTACAACTTGACCTCAGTGGTGCAAGAAAGCACTGCAGGAGTGTGCAGCTGTCCCCATAGGACTTCCTGTGCTGACGTCTATGCCTGCACGACCGTCTGTCCCTCGGTGGGACAGCCATGACCACAAGGGGTTACTGAGCACTTGAATAGAGCTAGTGGGATCTGAGAACTGAATTTCAAACTTAATCTCCTAAACAAGAACTAGTCAGGGAACACCTAGGATCTAAGCAACACGATGAGTTAAAGAATGCCAAAAAAGAAGAAAGAGCCAAATAAAGAGCTTGAAGTAAGTCACAAAATCTATTCAATTAAATCCAGGAAGAATTGATAGAAAGGAATGGTTCAGTTCAAAACATTCATTTTAAAACATATCTTAAACACTTCTATGATTATACTTATAAAATACAAAGTACTTACATAAATGATATATAACTATGTGAACAATAATTTTGAAAAGACTATAATTATTTTTCAGATCAGCCAAAATTATTGATCTTATAAACGCAAAGGCTATAATCATACCGGATTAACAAAGATTAAATAGAAATGATTATTTTTAAGAACAAAATGTTCAATTTAATAACATGAAGGTATAAGATAAAAATCCAGTATAAAACAACTATGAAAAGCTTCAAGATTTGTTAAAATTATATTTAATTTTCAATGTAAACACAAAAAGCAAAAAAAAAGATTGGGTGGGGAGACAGAGTCGAGCAGGAAGGAGAAAAAGTTCAGGCAGGGGGAAGAGCAAGAGTGAGGTAAAAGAAGAAATTAAATGTTTGTTTGCTTGTTTGAGACAGGGTCTCAATATGTCTCACTATGTAGCCCTGGCTGTCCTGGATGTCTCAAAAAAAGAAAAAAGAAAAAAAAGAAGCTCTTAATGTTTGAGGAAGCCACAGAGGACTACTTAGAAACTGAGATGTGTTATTACTTTTTAATAGAAAATCCCAAGACAGATGGTATGAAGAAATGTAATATGCAGACATGGAAACAAAAAGATTATAGTCCCTATGAGCCAGCTGTGACTTGGGAGCCGCCACAATCAGATACAATCGCCATCTGTATAGATCACCTGAGCTCACCATCAAAGCCCGGAATACCACCTCTACAGTGTGATGGTGAGTTTTAACAGTCAACAGGACACAATCTAGAATGACCTGAGGAACGACTCTCAGGAAGGGTGTATAGATCAGGTTGGCCAGTAGCTGTGTCTGGAGGAAACTTTGTTGATTGTGTTGACTGAGATGGGAAGACCCGCCCGCTGTGGGAGACACCATTCCCTATGCAGGGTCCCTGGCCTGCGTAAGCGGGGAGGTGAGCTGAACACTGGCGTTCACCTTGCTTCTCTGAGCCTTTGCTGTGATGCTGGTGTGTTGCCTTACACGCCAGCTACTGCGTGGACCTTAACCTGGAACCCTTTGGTCATGGGGTATTTTCTCACAGCAACAGGACAAAATACAGACAGGAAAACTCAGACATGATCAAGTGCAGAATCTGGCGGAACATGTTCTACTAACATTAGTAAAAACTATACAGTAACGCCCACTTTGCCACGAGAATTTGTAACATGGTTTGGGTCTGAAGCAGAGAGAAAAGACCCTTTTGTATGAAGATAATAAAAGTCTTCCACACTGATCCTGAAAAATCAAGGACTGAATGAAATTTATAACAAACCTAGCCTCGCATGTATTGAGAAATGATTTAAAATTGTGTGAAATTTTATTTTATAAAAAAGAATACCTTGAAATGTATGGGGTATCAATAAACCAAGCAATAAACAGACAGCTGGTTTTCTTGCATTTCTACAAATTCACTAAACCTTCACTAGAACCCAAAGCCTGGGCTGGTATGAGCACACATGAAAGGATTTTGGAATAAATACAGGTCACTACCGTTTAGAGGTAGATACCGCAGGTCTTGTGACTACTTCCCAGTTGTGCAGATGGTGTGTTTCTATTACCTGTTGACTGATTCATCCATATTCTCCACAAACTCTTTCTTTGGTAATCATAATCTATTTGATAATAAGGATGTTTTATATAGGGCCGGACTACTTTCTAACTAAAACAATTAAAAGTTGGATAAAATGAAAACAAATAAACAATAACCATCATCCTAAATACATGACAGGCTGAGAAGAAAGTAAGAAATCCTCAGGTTAAAACCAAAGCCAGGACAGGCATACAGAATCAAAAGCAGAGACATGTTTGCTCTAAATTTGAGCCTGATGTTCAACCTCTTACAGGTTAAGGAGACCAGGCAAGGGGGGAGGGGGAGGGCCCAAGCACAACATGATTTAAAGAAAGCCCTCCCATGAACTCTTTACCCTAATGCTTATATCCATAGGGAAATAGCCATGCTTTCTGTCCCTTTCAGGGTACAGTAAAGATACGGACTATCTGAAGCCACTGAATTTAGGGAGAAAAGTCTGAGAATTTGTGGTCACACACCAGCCTCTGTGAAGCTGCAGCCCCAATTTATATAATCCATGATATCAAAACATGTCAAATGAGGGTTCAGTGGTTAAGAGCACTTTCTGCTCTTCCAGAGAACCCACGTTCAGTTCCCAGCACCCACCACGTGAAGCTCACCTAACTCAGGTCCAGGGTATCTGATGCGTTCCTCTGGCCTTGAGGGCACACTTATGCATGTGACAAAGACACACAAGTGACAATATACACAGATAAAGATGAACCTATTTGTACATGTCATGCAAAAGAGTGAGTCCAAACTGATAGTAGTGCCAGCGACATGGAAAACTAAATATTCCTCCATCCTAAAGCAGGTAAATAAATACAGCAAAGAGAAATTGTGAAACTGAAAATAAGGAAAAGATGACTTTGAGAAGAGCAGAAGGGAGTCATATTTGCAGAAAAAAATGAAGAGAATTGGAAATTATTATACTAAGTGAAGTAACCCAGATTTAGGAGGCATAGATGGTATGTTTTCTTTCATATTTTAAAGTATGAAGGGGAGGAGGATACAGAATACACATAGCACGAAGGCAAAGGAGCGGCTATTTATTTGTGGGGCTAAGGCAACCAGCAGGAGATGGGCAGGGAGTCGAGGTAGGGGAGAGGAGAGTCGACAAAAACCAAGTGTGCATAGATAAGCCACCATGAAACCCATTACTTTCTGCACCTTTTTAAAGTTAAAAAAACTAAAGGAAAGAAATGAAGAGACAGTAAACATGAGCACTTAATTAAGAACCAGGAAAGCAATGAGGAAGGTGTAATAGGGTTGAGGTGGGCACAAGAGAGAAAGCTCCAGGCAGAAGCAACATTCAAAGGGCACAGCCCAGAGGCTAGAGGGTATCCAGGAGTTCTCAGTGTTCTCTGGGCCGTGACCAGAACACAGTTCCTCATATTGCGGTGACCCCCAGGCTTAAAAGTACTTCCATTGCTACTTCAATGTAACTTTGCTACACTCACGAATTGGAATATGAATATCCGTGTTTTCCAGTGGTCTTAAGCAACTCCTGTGAAAGTGTCATTGAAACCCCCCCCCCAAGGGGTTGTGAACCACAGGTTGAGAAGCGCTGATCTAGAACATTAACTTACAGGATCAAACTTTACCGTCTACAAATGCAGAGCAGGGAGAATGCAGGATAATAAAATTACCATCTATAAACACAGAGCAGGGAGAATGCAGGATAAATTAAAAACCAACAGCATGTGTGATTCCATGAAAATATACTACAGATCCCCACAGAGAAAAATCATAGCTTTTCAAGGAGCTTTGCTCAGGTCCCAATAGACACAGTGGATGCCTGAAAACAGTAGATATTCATTAAGAGAGAAGAAAATTGACAATGGAGGAGTCACAATCCAGCCCTAGTATCTTTCAGGAATACAAGAAAAAGAAAGATCTTTTCAAACAACCCAAAACAGTGACAGTTTGTTCCATTTAGATATTCAGTAAGAAAAATTCTAAAGGATATTCTTCAGGCAAAACAAAATGACCCAAGACAGAAAGTCTGAGGTAAACAATGGGCTCCAAGATGAGGCATCTGGCAAATGTGGGCAAATTCAGGCTAATACTGAAGGAATGGAGTATAATTTAAATACTCCATGGAACTATAAAAACATAACAGAACTGAAATGCTTGGCAATGGAATGTAAGAGGAAAGAAATACTCTGAATGTCGGTTTGGGGTGTGAGAACGAATAATAACCTGCCCAGGAAGGCCGTGTATACATACCTAACTTCCAAAAATCTCCCCAGAATGGTATTATCATTTCACAAGAGGATGTGCACACGGAAGAAATGGAAGGTACAACGTGGAAAACAAACCAAAAAACGTCCATGAATTAAGAAATGAGGCAGGCAGTAGCGGAGCACACCTGTAGCCCCAGCACCCGGAGGCAGAGGCAGGTGGATCTCTGTGAGCTCCAGCCTGGTCTACAGAATGAGCTCCAGGACAGCTATGGCTACCCAGAGGAACCCTTTCTCAAAAAAAAAGAAAGGAAAGAAAATAAGGAAATGTCCAGGGACTTAGCTCCTCAGTTACAAGGCAGCACTGTAACGATGTGTTTATGAAAAATCAAAATTAATTAACTAATTAATTAAAAAGCAAGGTGAATAAACTGTAATTAATAAAAAAACTTTTTAAAAGAGAGATGATCATGTGCTTTTGACAGAAACCAATGAGTTAAATTGACTGGATAGAAAATGATAAAACAGACAAATACTAATCAAAAGAAAACTGGAAGAATTATCTCAACATCACGACAAAGTAGACTTACTGTGTAGGTATTTATGAATGCCACCCACTGTGAAAGCTGTCTTTTTCCTTCTGTGAAATGAAAGTTTTCCCTGAATCACATATTTCACATTTTAAGCTCCTAATTCTGATATATTCACTCATGCATGTGTTTGTGTGTATGTGCATTCATATATGAAAGTAGGAGTTGATTTTGGGTCTCTACCTCAATAGTTTACCACCGTATTCTTTGAGGTGGGGTCTCTCCCTGAACAGGCAGGCTGACTGGGTAGACCAGATGGCCCCTGAGTCCCAGGGACCCTCCTGTCTCCACCCCCCAGTGCTGAGGATACGGACATGCGGCACTCGACATGTGTTTTAACATGGGTGCTGGAGATCAAATTTAGGTCCGAATTCTTGCAGGACAGGCACTTTATCATCTATCTCACATCTTTTTCTTCACTTTCTAACAATCTTAGGCAGCACAACGTCTGGAGAAAATTCTAACAGCTCAGGAAATAAAATCACATTCTTACTTGCCTTTAAAAGAATTTGTAACTTAGCATTTATGCTAGGAAAGTCTTTTGTGGGGGAAAAGGTTGTCCTCATTCCTAAACAGGACACTTAAATCTGTAGCCACTTGGTCTTGTAGCGTCTCCCCATCTGTTCTAGCTCCTTACCCCACTTTCAATGAAAACATGGCTGATTTATTTTAATGATGCTATTCATTCCTATCTTGCTGTTTCTGGGAGTTTCACTTGGGTCCCATGGATAGCCCCCTAAATTAAATCCTTATTGTGTGGAACCTGGCATTCACTCATGGTCCAACTCACTCATTAGGTTCCAGTGGATTTTCATGTGAAAACATAATTAACTTTTGATGAGCTTCCCGTGTTTTCATGGTGTTTACGTACCACCTGTGACTTCAATTATGGCTTTACAATTTCACACATGCTTCATCTGAAAAGTCAGCTTCCTTTAGGCTAGCTAGCCACCTTTGTCGCAGGACGTTGCATGAAAACAATGTCATTCTTCAGTGGGGCTTGGACCACTCTCTGAGCCCCTTACCCTGTTTTATTCAGAGATCAATGTATTGTTTGATCACGAATCACATTTTCCTCTACCTGGATTTCTGCTTGTGCCATGGAGTTGGTGACCCTGTTTTACGGTTTTCCCAACTGTTTGTCATGGGCAGAGCCAGGTACTTGTTGCCACCATTGATATTGCCAGCCCAGGATTAGTACTCGTAATAATGCCAACACGATGCTTACAAATTAAAGAGAGTCTTGCTTGGCTCTCAGTCACCATCTATAGAATCGAGTCTCGGGAAATAATAGTGGCCACAGCCAGCAACTATGCACTCTTTCTCCTTGGTACTTCCAAACCCTGTAGAAAGAGCATCAAAGGGGTCAGATTTGTGCTTGGATTTGGTTATGAGCCAATCTGTAAGGCACCTTCAGAAAATCATTTAACTTCTTCCAGCCTCTGTTTTCTCTACTGCGATAGGAAGATGATTATCACACCTAGTCATTGTGAATATCAAAGGGGACAGTGCACAATTATATGATCAGATGCAATCTATTTAAACAAACAATCCCGATTGTGTTAGTGAGCTGTCCTTCACTGTGACAAAATGCCAGAGAGAAACATTTAAAAGGAGGAAAGATTTATTTTAGATTCTAGTTTCAGTCCATGGATACTTGTCCTTATAACTTAGGTTTTCGATGAGGCAAAGAATCTCAATAATCACCACAAGGAGTGTATGGAGAAGAGCTGCTTACCTCATGGGAAGGAGAGAGGGGTGAAAGAGGGACAGAGGAGGAGGGAGAGAGAAAAAAGGAGGAAGGGGGCAAGGAGGGAGAAAGGGAGAGAGAGGGAGGGAGGGAAAAAAAGGAGAGAAGAAAAAAGGGAGGTAGAGAAAGACAGGGAGGGAGGGAGGGAGAGAGAGAGGGAGAAAGAGAGGTCTTTGATTGCCTGTCAGGGAAGCTACCTGGCAGATGGTGTGTACCTCAGGATCAGAGCCTCAAGAGATCATGTGAGGAAAAACAAACCAAAAAACAAGGAAGAATTCTTACCATGTCATCCTCTAAAATTAGCTGCAGACAGACAGGATCTGTGCACTCTCACAAAGCCAAGGGGGAAGACCATCTCAAATTATTTCCAAATATGGCGTGTCTTCCAGAAGGCATAAACGGGCTATTGATTTCTGCTGTGGGGAACGAAGTCTTTTTTTTTACTTCTAATTTTCAGTTTGCTATTTTTAGAACAGCCTGGTGTCCCTTAAGAATTTTTCTCAAATATTGCAAGGCAGTGGAGAACTCTTGAACCCAGCTGGGTCCAAAGATTCACATGTTTAAATAGGAATATCAGGCTAGACACTAGCCTGGCCCAAATTCTGAGTCAGCATTATGAGGAGCAGAACTCCACATGCCTCAAAGACTTTTATTGTCATTTTTGTTGAAATTATATGTGGAGAATTCCCATAATCCCTCACTTCATGGCTTACCTCTCTAGGGAGTATTTTCATCTCAATGATTTTTCCAACCACCTGGGAGCTATTCCCAGTGTGATGAAGTTAGATGTCTGGTTTTTAAGTTACAAGTAATTGATAATTTTGTACTTTGTGGACGATTTTGAGGATGTTGTTCTATAATCAGAGAATATGGGCCATAAGCATGTTCCTTTGGGATTTATTGGTGGTTTTTGGATAGGCAAGTAATGATTTCCTTTCATAACTGTTTTACACATGTAGAAAAGAACTCTTGCTTCTGTCTGTAGTGTGTATATGTATCTATATACTTATTTTTTTAAAACAGCTTTGCAGACTGCATTATTTGATGTAACTACACCATTCAAGATATTATCCATACAGTTTTGGATTTTATCATATTATCCATACCACATATTATCCATACGTGGTATATAGTTTAGATATTATACATATATAGTTTTATTATATGTATGGGTGGAGACTGATACTCCAACCAAGTACCATGCATGGAGATAACCTAGAACTCCTGCACAGATGTAGCCCATGACAGTTCATCTCCAAGTGGGTTTCATAGTATTGGGAACAAGGACTGTCTCTGACATGAACTGATTTGCTTGCTCTTTGATCACCTCCCCCTGAGTGGGGAGCAGCCTTACCAGGCCACAGAGGAAGACAATGCAGCCAGTCCTGATAGACTAGGATCAGAGGGAAGGAGAGGAGGACCTCCCCTATTGGTGGACTTGGGGAGGGGCATTCGTGGAGAAGGGGGAGGGAGGGATTGGGAGAGGAGGAGGGAGGGAGCTACAGGAGGTATACAAAGTGAATAAACGCTAATTAATAAAAAATTTACCTAAACCCCAAATTAAACACATGAAAGAATAAAAAAAAAATAATTGTATTGATCTGTACTCTAGACCATGAACTCCAACCAAAGTAAAGTTTTCCTATTACATTCACACCATTTTGAAGGTTATTACTTTCTCTTTCTGTGTGTTGGTTTTGGTTCACTTTTTGTTTGTTTTTGTTTTGTTTTGAAAAGGGGGGTCATGTAGCCCAGGTGGCCTCACACTCACCATGTAGCCGAGGTTTGGCCTCACACTCCTGATCTCCCTCCAGCTTCCAGTCTGGGGCTGCAGACGTGACCACTCCCCCTAAACTTAAACATACAACCAAGGACTCAGACTTTGAGAACCTCCAGATGATCTTCAGTCATAACCTGTGCCCAATTTAAGACTTATTTACAGATGGACTCCTAACTTGAGTATTCATTTGGGAGTTACTAACCACCATCACCACCACCATTACCACCACCATCATATCACCACCATCACCATCACCATCATCACCATCACCACCATCACCATCACCACCATCACCACCATCACCATCACCACCATCACCACCCCCTTCACCATCACAACCATCATCACCATAACCACCACCACCACCATCATATCACCACCATCACCATCATCATATATCACCAACATCACCATAACCACCATCACCACCATTATCACCACCATCATATCACCACCATCACACCACTAACATCACCATCACCACCACAACCACTATCACCATCACCACCATTACTACCACCACCATCACCACCATCACCATCACCACCACCATCACTGCCACTGCCACCATCTGACCAGGGAATACTTGTCTCCTACATGTTCTTCTTTTCTGTTTTCAACTTTCTTATAATGTGTGTCTCCATGGCTCTTGTCTTTCTGTGGATAGCTTCTGTTCCTTCTCACTGTAAACTGTCTCTGTTCTGTTCTTCAGAAAACTTGGAGCCTCGGTGGCTTTTAGAGTCCAGAGCAAGGCATGTCGGTAAGAGTTGGGTAGGTGGATGCAGGCTCTGCCTCTCCTTTGCCCAATGCCAGAGGGTCAACTCTGAAGAAGGACTGGGGGATTGGCAGCTGTGTTCTGGAAAATGACTAACATCTTTTTCATTTTCCAGAACTATGACTACTGAAATACTCACCTCACTTTCTTTCAACTTCCTTTCAATTTGTGGAAGATTTATCATAGGGAGGTCTCAGTAACCCAGGAAAGTTCATTCTTTTTCTTCCTCAGCATTTGGAGAAGCATGGTTTAAAAAAAAAAGTTTGAAAAGAAAAATGACATGAAAAAAAAAGAAAAATATTCAGAAAAAAATGACTATTACACACAGTCTGTTTAAAAACATTAAAAATTACATAGTTCCTTTTCGACTAATCAAGCATTTTCAAATGCATTAACTTACTCCTCTTCCCAACAATCTACTCTAACTCATACGGCAGGCGGAACTGGACTGAAATCATGTTGACGCCCAGACTTGCTGAAATTTAAAGCACGTCTCTGTATAGCAATGCCCAAGCCTCGCTGCTCTGCCAACGTGGCTCAGGCGTCAACACTGTCGTAGCACACAATGAAGGCTTCCTCTGCAGTGAGAGTCAATGGTCTTTCTTTGAAAGTGCTCCTGAACACTTTCAGCACGCACATAGATGCACATGTACACACACACAAACACACAAACATACACACTCACACATACACACATATACACACTCACACACGCACACACACATTCATACACACGTACAGTCATACACGCACATGCACACACACCATCCAATGACAACCCAAGGAACGAGCTCTGCAGTTGACATGAATGTTGCAAAAAATGATTATTTAATATTGGTTCATATGATCATTAAATGCAGCTGTTACAGAAATAAAAGACATACACACCTATTAGCTTTTAAATATGACTTCCACACCGGGGCTGGGCAGATCTTAACCCCTTGAGCTCCACTGTTAATTCCCAGCCACACTTCCCATCCCGAATTCCCGTAAACACTTGCACATGCTCTGTTTGGGTCGCTTCTGTCCATCATGCAAGTCCTCAGAGCCAGCTCCTCCCGGCCACGTGCTTCCGGGTCACGTTAGCCCCTGGCTAATCCCTTCTGCCCATTCCTCTCCTCTCCTGCACCCCTCTCTCCTCATGGTCCTTCTGCCCTCCATGCCCTTGAACCTTAGCTCCACCGACCTCGCTGCTGCCCACCCCAGGTGTAGTCGATTTTACTCGCCAATCAGGGATGATTTGGGAGCAAGGTTACACGTGTCACTTGGTGAGGACGAGCACTTGCTCTTAGGACGGTCAATATCTCAGGGACAAGCAATGAGCACGAGAACATGGTAGCGCCAGATCAACACTGCGCTTGGAGATCTGGGGTTTTGGATTTCCTGTACTCCTCAGTTTCTAGACTGGGCATCTGCTGATGGTTTTGTTCCCTCCTGGGTCATTGTCACCATGGTTCTCAAAATCATTCTTCAGTTTTTCTTGTGTTTGCAACCGAAGTGCTAAGACTATGTAGGAAAAAAGTTTTCTTTTATATGAAGGAAACAAGACATTTCATGTGCCCAAGTACCATTTAACATTTTCACGTTTCGGTTTTCCCTGGAGTGGTGCCTCAGGGCGGACCTGCTGAGGATCCAGCTTGCTGGTTTCTCAAGCACTGACATAGAGTGACATAATCTAGAAATTTCACACGCACATGCATATCCAGGAGAAGCGTACGTGGTCCTGGCTAACCTAAGTCAGCCACAAAACAAAATCCAAAGTCATGAATCTGTGAAAGGATGGGTAGGAACAGTGGGGAAGCTTGACAGGGAGCAAGGTGGTGGGAGTGCAAACTTGTGCAGCCTCTCTGGAGATCAATCTGGAAGTTTCTCAGAAAATTGGGAATGGTGCTGCCTCAAGATCGAACTATACCACTCCTGGACATATACCCGAAAGATGCTCCACCATTCAGTAAGGACATTTGTTCAACTACATCCATAGCAGATTTATTCATAATAGCCAGAAACTGGAAACAACCTAGATATCTCACAACTGAAGAACTGATAAACTGTGGTGCATTTACACAATGGAATACTACTCAGCTATTAAAAACAAACACATCATTCAATTTTCAGGCAAATGGATAGAACTAGAAAAGATCATCCTGAGTGAGGTAACCCAGACCCAGAAAGACACACATTGTATGTACTCACTTGTAAGTGGATATTAGCCATAAATTACGGCATTACCATCGTATAATCCACAGACTCTAGAAGCCAAGGGGAGATGCTTGAATCTCACTCAGAAGAAATAAAATAGACATCTGAAGCATATAAAGACAGGGAACTGGGGGGGGGTAACAGAGGTGGGTGTTAGGTGTGGGGGAAAGGACTGGGAGAGAGAACAGAGATCAGTGTGTAGGGACATTTCTGGGGCAGGAGAGTGCTCCGGGAGTCTGCAGGGGTGATGCTAGCTTTGGCTCCCGGGACGGGGGATAAGGAGCCTGAAGTCACTATCTCCTGTAGCCAGGTGGGACTTCCAGTGGAGCGAGGAGGACGCCAACCCACTCATAAAAACTTTGACCCAAAATGTGTCTTGCCTACAAAAGTGTAAGGATAAAGATGGAGCAGAGATTGAGGCAATGGCACACCAATGATTAACCCAACTCGGGACCTACCCAGCAGCAACTCTTATAAAGAAAAACATTTAACTGGGACTTGCTCAGAGTCCAGAGGTTTCGTCCATTATCATCATGGCAGAGAGCATGGCGGCCTGCAGGCAGACATGGTGCTGAGGGTTCCACACCCAGATCGGAAGGAAGCAGGAAGAGAGAGACATGGGGCCCACCCCCAGTGACACACTTCCTCTAGCAAGGCCACACTTCCTAAGCCCTGTCAGCACCCCTTGACTAGCAAGCATTCAAATGTATGAGCCTTGGAGGCTGGTCCTATTCAAACCACTGCAGGAACGCCCTTTAGGTGAAGGATGCTAAGCTGAGCCTGCTGCAGACACACAGCAGCAGGATCCCAGGTACACGTGGACCTCCCACAGACATGCCCAGGCACACACTCCAGCCCACCCATGAGCTGCACACGAGCATTCAAGCATGCAGACACACACACAGAGGCAGGCTGGCAAGGGTTCGAGGTTCAAGGACCCTCCACTGACCTCAAGGCCAGTTAGACAGAACCCTCATGAAACTGACACTCATCCCTCGGGAGGAGGATGGCAGATTGTTTACTTTGGGTTTCCAGGACATCAGGTGTCAGCCAGTCTGGGCTGAACCAGAACTCGTCAGGTGTCAGGCAGTTGACATCTTGGCCCATGTTGGATAGCCATATCAGCACCACGTTTCTAAACACGACCTGGCCCTTACAGTTTTCTGTCCCCCGCAGAAGGCACTAAAGAGGAGATGGGGAGAGAAGGAGGAATACATTATATGCATATTAAAGTTGCCAAATAAAAAATTTCAAACTATGAGCTGTAAACATAAAATGAAGGTGACAGCTGATAAATACAGGGGTTCTTAGTGAGGACAATTATGAAAATCTAAAGCGATTGTGGTAATGATTCCACAATGGTGAATGTTGAAAAATGAATGAATTTTATACTTAAGGGGGGTAAATTACATGATTATCAATCAATAAATAAATTATTTAAAAATTCTGGACAATGGGGAGGAGGACACCCAGGACTTTGGTATAAGTTTTGGGTGTAGACGGAATCAGAGTCAAATTCTAGCTCTGTAGTACACTGATTGGATGAACTTGGTCCTGTCACCTCTTTGAAGCTCAGTGTTGTCTTGTAGTGTGGGAAGCTATCTCCTTTCCAATGTGAGGAAGACTGAGCCTTTTAGAAGGAAGCTCACAGAGGTCTGGGTGTGGCTCCCTTTCTGTCCCGTGACCTCTTGGCCACTTTCCAGAATCATAAACGTCACCCACAAAATGCTGCTTAAAAATGGCGAGGCCTGCTGCAGCAGACAGCCTCCTCAGTGCTCTGACTCTGCTGTGCCGCCTGTTGAGACACTTCCCCAGCCCTCAGCACGGTCTCTCCACCCCTGCGCGTGTGTGCCTTTAAACTTCTTTGTTCCAGTTGGAGTTTCAGGCAACCGAAGCAAACACCAAACAGTCACTCTTCAGGGCAGTAATGACACAAATTACATTGTTCTCCGGAGCTGCGAACACCCTGCCATTAAATTTAACCACGTGAGCTTGGCAAATCTCTCAAAAGCAGAACAGCTGTTTCTCTTCGGCTCCATTTTTTAAGGATTTTCTCGGAGGCTTAAAGACACACACAGTTGACTGGGAAGGTGGGGAGGTGGCACGAGGTACTGTGGGCACGACCCCGGGACCCTGAGTGAGCGAAGGAGGAGGCTTTCGCTTTCATTTTGGACAACCAAGACTCTGTGTGGGAAGCATGCGCGTTTGTGATGTGTCATTCTGAGAACTGGACGAGTAGGTTATTTAAACTTCCCAAGTAGGCGTTACTGTGATTCCTGCTTTGCAAATGGCCCCTGGGGCATGGGAATGCAGGGACTTGCTCAGGACTGTGTAACTGCTAGAGGCAAGGCTGGGCTGCACTCGGCACAGTGGCTTCATGGCCATGTTACAATGGGTCCCTCCACGTCCTGGTGGCTCAGTTTCTTCCACTTATTTCTACTGTGCACTTTTTTCCTAGTCACTTTATTTTGCATGTACTGACCCTTCATTGTCCCTGCCAGGTCCTTCCTCCATCTTCACTGGTGACAACCCCCTGCCATCGCCAGTGGTTGCACCTCCTGACCTGTCATTGCCATCCGAGCTATCCCCGGTGCCCTCACCATAAAGCAGGGCATCCGGCAGGAAGTCCAGCTTGGGGCCGGGGCAGCCAGGGGAGGCTTGGCAAAGATCGCCCTTTGTGGATCCTGCAGGGACATCTTTCTAGCTCTTTGGGCTGGGTCCATTTTCATGTGACACATGGGCTTCTAAGCATGTTCACTGTCTATCTAAGCATGCGCTTGCATCGTCACTACCACTGGCCGATGTAAGACTCCCGAGTGAATTAGAAGGAGGGCCCCACCCAGGAACAGGGTGGGGAGAGTGTCTGTTCAGCGATCCATGCAGAAAGATAATCCTGCAATGGGTCATGAGCAGCTTTAGAGATGACCAGTTACGGTGCTGGCCTGAACGCTGGTTCCACTGAGAGCAACAGTTCCAACCAGACAAGTTGGAACGTCCTGACCATTGCCTGGAGACCTGGAGCCAGCACGAGAGCAGGGGACATGTTACAGAGCCACCACAGTGGGCTCCCTCCTCCTGTGGTCAGTGTCAATGACATTACAACAGAGCCTAAAAACCAATGACACAGTTATGTCTGGGACGTAAGAGAGCAGGTGTGTCCATCTGTCTCAATGGGCATATTTTAGGTACTAGCAAATATACATAACACATATATACAGACACCACACACACATGCACACGCACACATACATACATACATACACACATACATAGATACACACATACATACATACACACACATACATACATACATACATGCACACATACATGGAATGGAAGATGTGGCAGTCCATGCCTGCCTGCCTCGGAGAGAGTAGGCATTACATGGAAAGTAGAACTAGACCCCAAGAGAAGAGAATAGCACAGAAGCCGCAGAGCTAAGAGCTAGTGTCGGTGTCTGCCGCACTCCACCCAAATCCCCAGACAGCATCCACGCTGAAGGAGTCACAAGATCTCTGTGACCAGGAGCAGGACCTGGTCCATCAGCCCATCTGAGCTTCGGCGGCTTCGAGTGCTGATCCAGTGACCTGGGATGGGACCTGAGCATCCCTTGTCCTGATGGACTCTGAGGTGATGCTGCTGATGCTCATCCAAGAGTGGCCCACATACATGCATTTATACATACATGAGCTACATACATACATGCATACATAATACATATATACATAACACATACATATATGAGATACATAATATATGCATGAGCTAGATACATATGTACGTGATCTACATAATACATACATATATGAGATACATACACATATATAATACATACATGAGATACATACATATATACATGAGTTACATGCATACATGAAATACATACATGTATATACATGAGCTACATACATGCATGAGCTACATACATACATACGTACACACATACATGCAGTGGCCACTGCTAGATCTTGGGAAGGAGGCAGGCATGTGATTGCCCCTGGAAGAGACTTAAGAGATGCCACATGATTGAGAATAGTAAAGCACATGAAAAATGACTACCTGAAGTGCACCTGGTTTCACATGTTGACTGACCTCTTCATATGTCCCCTAGCCCTTCACCAGCTTCTTGATAAACGTCTTCTCTAGCTAGGGAAGAAAGTCTTCCCTCAAACTCTTCTTTTTCTCCAACTAGCCGCTAACCTCAAACAAGTTCTTTGAGTAGTTTTAAAGCAAAATGAAATGATATTTAAATTGCTTTGTTAGCCAGAAATTGGTTGCATGGTGTAAACTGCATGTAAAATGCTTACTCTAGAAACAGTGGTGTTTTTCCCTGGAGTCATGAGTCCGGGAACAGGCTTTAACTGACCAAGCCACTGCACATCTCTGATGCGGCTACAGGGTAAGACATCAGCTTCGGCTGAGCGTTTGCTCGCCACCCCGTGGCTATGAACTCCTGAAATAGGTCCAGATCGCTAATTTTAAATTCAAAATTACACTTTGCTGGCTGCTGACTAGCCCTGGGTGTTTCTGGCTGGTGAAGCCACCTAAAGCCATGTCATCTGGGACTATTATTACCAAAGAAAGAACAACAGCTAGAGCAGAGAGGGATGGGAGTATGGGGAGGGGGCAGAGGGCGGTGTGTGGAAAGGAAGAGGTGAGGGAGAGAGAGAGGGGAGGGAGGGAGAGGCACAGACCATCTGCGCTCTGTAAGCCCTAAGGCAGACCAGACCCCTGGACTCAGTGCCCCCAGCACACCCTGACCCCTGTTTGCGCTGGGAAGACCTGCGGGGTGGAGCAGAGAACAGAGCCTGAGAGAGAACAAAGGGACAAAGATGAACACGATGAGCTAGCCACCTTGGTGCTGGTCAGGGCTTCTGGAACCCAGAGGCTTGGAAGCATGAGCCTGCACATCTTTTAGGAGGTGGTCATCACCTGTGTGCCATTGTGCGCAGGAGAACGGGAGCTGTTGATAGAAGGGAGGATGGGAGAGCAACTGTTTGGGGATTAGAAAGATCTGGTTCTAGTTTCAGAGAAGTTACCAAACCACTCAGCCTGTGACTCCAGCTGAGGCTCATGGAGGGTCATGGAGACTGAAGAGGACACCCTCTAACCAGACAGGGCTCCTAGTGGAGGGAGGAGAACACCAACACACTGACAAAACTTCTACCCAAAATTTACCCTGCCTACAAGATGTGCAGAGATAAAGACAGAGCAGAGATTGAGGGAATGCCCAACCAATGCCTGGCCCACCCAGAGACGCACCCTATGCGAGAGAGCCAACCCATGACACTATTAAGGACACTCTGCTATGTTTGCAGATGGGAGCCTAGCATGGCTGTCCTCTGAGAGGCTCCACCCAGCAGCAAATGGAAATAGATGCTGAGACTCATAGCCAAACATTGGGCAAAGCATAGGGAGTCTTGTGGAAAAGTGGAGGGAAAGATAAAAGGACCTGGAGGGGACAGGAGCTCTACAAGAAAACCAACAGAGCCAACTAACCAGAGCCCAGAGGGACTTGCAGAGACTGAAGCACCAGCCAAGGACCATGCTTGGGCTGGACCTAAGCCCCCTACACAGAGGATCAGCTCAGACTTCATGTGGGTCATGGGTCACCTTGTAATGACAGTGGGGCTCTCTCTGACGTGGACTCTGTTGCCTGCTTGTTGATCACTTCCTCCTGGCAGAACTGCCTCTCCAGGCCACAGGGGAAGAGGATGTGCTCAGTCCTGATGCAAGTTGGGGTGCTAAGGTGGGTTGGTGGAGAGGAGAAGGGGACTCCTCTTCTCTGAGGAAGTGGGGAGAGAGAATAGGAGGAAGAGGAAGGGAGAGTGGGACCAGGTGGGTGGGAAGGAGGGGGCTGCAATCAGGCCCCCTTTAGCATCAGGCCATTATGGAAGACGGCTTTGACCTTATCATACACAGTGCCCCTTTTTTTGTTCCTTTGGGTGACATCAGGCTTCACCTGCTTTCTAGAATCAAACCTAAAGCCTGCTCCATCCCATTATGCAGCCACAGGGCACCCTAAGGATGAAGCATGAGCTGCCCCCGTGGCTAAGGACCGTAGGACAGCACCTGAGTCCTGGGTATTAGGCTGTTTCCTACTTCCCATGAGCCAAAGATATTTCTCTCTTGATAAAAGTCAACCAGCCCCGTCCCACTTTCTGTCACCTGCACAAGGAAACCTAAACAATGCAAATACTAACCCAACGTGAGGGTTAGGATGAGGTCTGTGTTAAGGGGAACTTTGCCAGGTGGTCTAAAGAATGATTGATTCTTTGAGCGTATACCATAAGCAACCAAGTTTAGGAAAATCACAAAACATTATAAACAGTATGTGTATCTATATTTCTGTGGGTACAGATTTTGTGTGCACTTAACTATTTTATCATGATTCCAGTTTTGTAACAAATGTAGCACATGGCCCTGTGTATTTATTTAATTTATATACAAGCTTTTGAGGAGAACTGTAAGATATTCTCTTGCTAAAAGGTGGCCCTTCTCTCAAAATTTAGAGGCCTGTATCCCATCCCTACAGAGCCTGATATTTTCTCACTAAGGGAAGCCAGGAGTCTTGTGCTCTAAACACTGTGTATTCAGAATTACTTATGTGCTAGATTTCAGAATTGCACTTCTTCCCAAGAGTACAAGGTCACAGGCAAAGGACTCTGGTAGTTTTGTTCATAGATGTTCTTCTGGCCTGACCACAGTCAAACTCAAGGGCAGCTGGGAGGCAGCAAGGAAACTGAAAACAATCCACACGGTTCTCGCTGCCCCATCTGTGCGGCTCTTCGTGAAATACTGCAGCAGCTTGCAACTTAATTGGGGGGTCCTTTGCTTTTTATGTGAGAAAATAAAAATGACTCGGTCCCCAAATCATGGGTAAATGGATCATAAAGGAATGCAGAATGGGGCTGTTCTGCATCAGAGGTCGCTTGGGGGAAGGTCTCAATAAACACAGCACTTACACGACCAAGGAAACATGGCAGCAAGGGCTTGCCCTGCGCTGGGGTTGGCAGCCCCATGCCCAGGGAGGGAGGGAAATGTCAGGTGGACATCGTCGTTTGGGCACAGAGGAAACTGAAGTCCAGGAACCTAGACAGCAGATGGACTCTATGGCCTGTGCCTTAGCTCCGGCTGCGGGGACAAAACGCCAGGGACCAGGTGGCTTCGACAACACACCCTTATTTCTTGTGGTTAGGATGGCAACTACAGGTTCTAGGAGCTGCTGACTGGGTTCAGCTTGTCCAGTTTCCAGCCTGCCGTGGTGCTCAAGGCCAGGAACATGGAGACGGCATGAGACACACGCTAAGGAGCGTAACCAAAATTACCAAATATGCTTTTAGAAGATTTTTTAATGAGCATGAGTGTGCGTGTCTGTGTGTGTGCGCTCGCGCACGCTCATGTGTTAGCAGGCATTCACACCAGGCGTATACAGGGGCCCACAGAGGCCAGAAGTGGGCACTGGGTCCCCGGAACTTGCATTGTGGTTGTGAGTTGCCTGATGTGCTTGCTTAGTAAGACACCTGGGTCCTCTGGAAGAGCAGCAAGTGCTCTTAACCGCTCAGCCATCTCTCCATCGCCTACTTTACTTTTTTTGTTTTTTTTTTTTTTTAGCTGTTTTAGGGTCTCATACATGAATACAGGGTATTTTGATACATTCGTATTCCTGTTCCCTCCTCGTCTATCAAAGTAGTCTCCAGGCAGAACAGAATATATACTTTAGAGACTAAAAACAAAGGCAGCTGTAAATAGGGAGACTCTCTCTCCAACCTAAGTGTTTCCAGGTACTGTTTTATGCTGGGGGAAGTCCGAGGCACATGACTTCCTGCCCCTACAGAGCGATGCAGCAAAACCTGGACAGCCAATAAGCTACAAACTGCCATTTCTTCGGGGCACGGCGTTCAAGCACTGCTTTGGACTTGATGAAATGACTCATTAAGAGCTTCCCTTTCCCATGCCTCGTCTTCTCTCTGCTCCAAGTGTCACATGGCTTTTCTATTTCTGTCGGTGAGTCAGCAGCGGCACATGCAGAAAGCGGAGCGGAGCAGGGTGGACTTGAGGTGGGGTCTGAGGCTCTCAGGCCAGGCCGCCGAGGGCCCCCTGCTGCTCCGTGAGTCTGGTGGCCTCTGTGCCAGGAGCTTCCCTACTTTACAGATGCCCACGCTGGCCGTAGGGACAGTCGGGCACCGGGAAAGCGCCTTCCAGGAACTTAGGGTTAGACTAAAACGCGTCTTCTGCCTCCAAATCTCGTGACCTTCAGCGTGTTTGCAGAAGGGAGCTCACAGTTTGAGCTGGCTCCTGCCGCTCTCTCTAATCTACGGTGTCTGGGATGACCAGGTTCCAAGCGTGGGGACCCTTCCAGGACTCACCTGTGAGCCAGCGGAGGTGCCGTGGCAGCTTGGTCGTGTGTCTCCTATCATAATGAAAAGTTAAGACCTCTGAAGAGCTGCATGTGCTAAAAACGAGCCTTCGGGTATACGCTAGCAGGACTTGAGCTCAGCGCTGTGCTAAAGCAATCGCGTCTCAAGTCATCCGTGTGGGGGCTTTGTTGTGGTAACCTGGAAAACTAACAGACGGAGTACACCAAATAGGATGTGTATACCTATCGCACATGCACACGTTATTCCACGTGTCTGTGCTGTACACGCACGCACAGGGAGAGATTTGTTTAAGGAGTGGGCTAGCACAGCTGCATGAGGCTGGAGCCCGGGAAGGCTGGCGTCAGGGCACACACTGCAGCAGCCTTGATTCTCAAAGCAGCGTGAGGCCGGCATCCTTCCTCCTCAGGCCTTTCTCTCTGGTCCTCAGAGGCCCAGAGTTCACCTGTCTGAGCACCAATGCAAACAGTGCCTCAACTGCAAAACCTGGTGAATATTTGGCCATGCGACAGGGCACTGGAGCAAGATGATAAAATCAATATTACTCGTGTGCATGCCTGAGTGGGAGTTCCTGTGTCCCCCTCTGTGGTTCTGCTCGTCTGACTAGACCCTGCTGGACCCATGTGGGTACTACATTTTCACCTTTAAAATCCAGAAGTTTCTGGTTCTTAGCTTTAGTATTTATCTTCATTCACCATCTCATCAAAACAACATCCAACAGCTGAGAAAAAAATTCAGTGTTGTGACAACTGCCTGGCAGAGTCGGGCCCATCTGCCGGATGGTGAGTGGGAGCTGCCTTGGGTCTGCAGGTCTGAACCAGGGTCCTCTGACTTCTGTATGCTTCAGAACTCTGAGAGGCTGCTGAAACACAGAGGTACAGGCCTGGTGAGACGACTTTGTCAATCAGAAAGATCTTTTGACACAAGCATGAGGACCCAGGTTTGAATCCCCAGAACTCACGAAAAGGCCAGGGGGACAGTGCATATCTGTGGCCCCAGTTCTGGGATGAAGAAGATGAGCAGATTGAGCTCTCTGGCCTGCCAGTCAGACAATCAGTGAGCTTCAGGTCCTGTGAGTTGGACACCACAGATTTCTGTGGCACGCCCAAGAGAAACAGGCACATCTGCCCACACAGATATGTAGGAGACAACTCATGCCGTGTTTTCACAGTACCCCTGTTCGCACTGCCAGAACATGAACATCCATCAGCAGGGACAATAAACGCACAAAGTGTGACACGCGCACACTAGAACATGATCCAGACTTAAGAAAGAGAAGAGCTGTGTCAGATGGAGCAATATGGGTGAACCTCTCAGATTCTGTGACGAGAAAAGGAAACAGACAAATCAGGCAATGCCAGACAGAGTAACACACGCCATCCGAAGAAGAGCATCACAGACAATAAGCCTGACGGATGCCGTGGAGGCACGATTGTCTGGGGTGAGGGGAGGCTGCTGCTCAGACACTAGAATGGTCTCTTCTCTTCCGTGAACCTTGGCTACACAGATGCCCTCATGAAAACCCCGAGGCTACACCTTTAAGATCCGAGTAGCCTGAGTGAGTCATCTGTCAGTCACCTCAAAGTGCTAACTTTTTGTGCCCATTTTTTTTTCTCATAAAAACACTTCAATTTCTCCTAAGAGCAGAAGGAAAAAGATGTAGCCGAGATTTGATTATGTGGCGTTTAAACCAGTAGTCGTAAAGTACAGTTGTCAGTATATTTATGAGGAAAGGGGCACACGATGACAAGAGTGCCTGTGGTCTACCAAAGTCAGAGTGCAGGCCCGAGGCCCCGCAGAACACGAATGCAGACGCCTCAGATGTGGCGGTGGGCAGTGTGGAAGCCATGTTGTAAACCATTGCCCAGCCTGCTCTGTTCTTTAATGGCTTTGTTTCCCCTGAGGAAGCCCCGATGATTCCGTCTGTATCAGAGAGAGCAGAGGAGGCCCACAGACAGCTTGGGCTCTCTCTGCCTGAGCAGGATGTGAGCAGGAAGTGGAGGAAAGCCTGAAAGGCAGGTGCTTGAAGGAGTTCTGATCTCGGTGCTCGGAGAGGAGGCTTTAGAACACAGGGAAGATGGAGGCACTGTGCTGTCCGCCTCATTCACCACCCAATCTGTGCTTCACCTCCTGTGATGGAGGCGGTGAGGAGCGGACGCCGGAGGGCTGACAGCTCTGGATCACGTGCTCTGGGCTTTCTTCTGGGCCACGGCTCACACTCTTTTAACACAGTGGAGAAGCTGGAGGGGTAGGAGGAGAGGGCTCAGGGAAGCCTTCAGCGTGCTCCTTACACATCTGCTCAGGCAGCCAGGGTCAGTCCTCCATGTGTGCATACTAACGCCCAGCCCAGCTCACAGGTGGATGTATGAGGCCGCTTGGGGTCCTGCCCTCAGAGCAGTAGGAGCTGTCTGAAGGAAATGACGTAACATTTAAGTTAGGGCTGCGATCCAGTGTGAAGCCAGTGGGATGATGGAGTTGATTCTCAAGAAGAGTCAGATTAAAGCAGTCCTAAACCTTTAGCCAAAGAAAAGAGAAGGAAGTTAGGACCTGCCAGCCCACCCATGTGTTCTCATGACTTGTTGGCTTTGCTTCAACTCTGGCCCTCAACCACTGGAGCCCCAAGTCTGCTTTGGTGTTTGCAGTTGCTGTGACCACAGACAAGCCGATCAGCCCCTGCAGTCGCCACGCTTTTGCACGTCCCGAGGAGTGGGAACACCGAACCTGGCACATGCTATGAACAAGTATATTCCTTCTAAAGGATTATCTTCACTTCTGTATCTCATCCCAGTTTCCTGTCCCTGAGTGGGGGTCAGGGCTTTACCGACTTTCATGAAATGAATCAACATTTTGCTCAGTTCTTTTAAATAACCTTCCAATTGCTGTATCACACAAACATTCCACTGTGGGGGCTGGGCCTCAGCTGTAAACCCTCTGCCCCAGGGACCCAAATCCAGTTGTAATGACGCTGAAGATTAAAGACACTTAGAAGCTGAAATGTAGCTGGTGTGCACACTGAGGATGCCCCACGGTGCGCAGACACATCCTTAAATCCTAGCGTGACGCTATTGTCTTTGTTGTTTAGAAAGAAGGAATTCTAAAACATTGCCATGCCACAGCAACCAGACGGGTAAGCCATCCAGAACAGGCTGAACTGACAAAAATATCTGTGAAAATGTCCAGATTGATGATATATCCTAAAAATAAGTTTCACAAAATAGTGAAAGGAGAACAGGCCTGGCTTCCCATATATGCCATTTTACGTTTTCTCTCTCTCTTTCTTTTTTTTTTTTTTAAGGGCTAAAATATTCAGTTTGAAAATGATTTGAGCTCTGCCATCTGGTATGAAGAGAAAGTGAAAAGCCGTAGACTGGGGACAGTAGAAAACGAGCTTGAAGAGCTAAGGAGTGAAACTTAACGTGCTGAGGGCAAACAAGCACACCCAGCCCTGTGGGGAGGCTTGACACTGCTCTGAGCTCATCCTCAGAGTAGAGCGCTGTGCACACACCGGAGTGAGAGCCAGCTTCGTCTAGCTGTTATTTACTTCTCTTCTAGGCGTTTCGGAGCAGATGAGCACTGCCGCATTGCCAGCTTTAAGAGAAAGTGGGATTTCCAATTATAAATTTTAGCCTTAGGCAAGCAAGCCCCTTTGTAACTCCAACAGGAAGCTGAGAGCCATAACGCAGTGGTGTTTTAGGAGCACACTGCCAGCATTCACTGGAACTGCAGTGTAAGGTTTGCTGGATCACGGAAACCAGGGTCACGGCGGACACATTGCGTGGGGCAAACGGGTTACAAAGCCAAGCTGCTCCAGGCGAGGTCTTCTTCCGCTGTCAGGGAGTGTGGGGGAGGGGGAATTCTGTGTGACATCTTCAGTCAGTTCACCACCAAACATTAATGACACTGGACAGATTGGACATGTTCTAAGCAGCCTTGCTAGACTTTAGAGATGTGAGGAGGAAAACAACAGAGTTCATGTCCATGAAGAGTCCTTGGGGAGGAGTTTGGACATGTAAGCAAGCACATTAAGAATCTACGACAATCCCTAAAACGTATTGTATCATATTAGCAACCAACGTAACTATTATAAATGAATAAAAGTAACCTGACTATAAACACCCAGGTTTAGGAAATGTGTAAATATTTAGATTATCAATTTTAAGAGGAAATGTAGTATTTGGATGTATGCACACAATGTATAAAAATGAGGCTGGGCAAGCGGTGGGCCACTGTCTCCTACTTTGTCATTTCTCTTTGCCGAGAATATTGGTGATATCTGCTGTTCTGAAATGTGCAGTAGCTGTCCGCCAAATGCCCAGTGCTTGCTGCAGAGTCACAGAAGCCGCTCTCTTCTGCAGCTGGAGCCCACTAGCATCTATCGACTAGTGGCATTCTCCCTGGTTTTCTCCATGGGTTCAGATCCTCAAACGGCCTTCCTTATTATTCTCATCAAGGACATCTTCCTGGGCCTGTGGTGTGTCTCGGTATCAGATTTTCCACACTGGCATTACAGAGCAGGCCACCACACTAAAGTTCTGGGCTTGGATTTTACTTCCTCCGCCCTCCAGTGAAAGGAGATGGGAACTTCTCTGCACAGAATCAAAGGAGAAGCTCTGACTTTTAACCTGGCTTCTGGTTGCCTCTGACTCGCCCTTAGCCATCTCTAAGGTCAGCTTGTCTCTCTGTAAGCGTCTGTGTTGCGGGAGTAATTACCAATGTGTCCATAGCCTCAGCTGCCTTAGTTTACCACACAAGAGCTTCCCTTCCACTGGCTGGCATATGGCCTCTCACTTTACGAATGGCAATAACTTTCCAAGTAAGCCACCTGGCCAGGTGGTCAGAGAGGGAACTGCTTCAGTCCTGGCCAGCAGACGTTTGGGACATTGACTATCAACATTTGCTCTTTGCTAGAAGCTTGACAAGGAACTCATTGTTGCCCCCTTTAAATTCATTTATACTGGATTTCAGGGTTTATAAAATAAATCAGAGACATCTTAAAATAACTGACAAACACCATGTCACCTCTAACGACAAAAATCGCATGTTCCTTCAAAATAACGAAATGGGTCTTGGGTGTTTTGTACCATAAGCTGTACTGTGCATCGTGGATTGTCACAGTGGTGCTCATTAAGACACTTGCAAAGGTGAATAAAAAGACATTTATCCTTTAAAACAGAACACATTCAAAAGTCTTTTGGCCTTAACCAGTTGAAAGAAAATCTACAGTCCTGTGTCATACCAGAGATACTTGACAAAGCAGGGCACTGAGGTCAGTTATCTGGAAGCTGAAGGTGTGTGCTGTGCTGTAGGGCCAGGCCTGCCTGGCAGAGGCACAGTCCGCTTGGGTTGCTTCTGCACTTGTCTTTAGAAGCAGAGAAAGGACAGCCCTGTGCATTAAATGGCACAGAAAAGCAGCCACAAGTACCAGGGGAACCTAAGCATTTGGCTAGTGAGCCAGCCCTGCACAGGGGCTGATTTTAAGGGTGATATTTTCGGTTACTTGATGTTTGTGGAGCCATCACAGGGAGTTCAGTTGAAGCCAACAAAGGATTGAAGACAAATGCTGCACAACGAAACTGCTGAATGGCAGTGACCAACATGGAGGAATCACTGTCCTGGGTAAGCCCTGGCACGTTCTCAGAGTGGCATATTGGCTCACGTAAAACAAAAGTTCTAACAGAATTTTCTGTCATTTTTAGTATTGAGCATCTTAAATATTCACACTCTGCCACAGAGCAGATACAGTCAACAGTCTCGTGCTTTATATCAGCAAATGTTGACAATCCTGGAAATCAATAGCTTTGCAGGCAGGGTCCCTGCTAATTGGAATGAACATGGGCAGCCCATGTAATGGAGTATCTGTTTGAGGGAGAGCGTATTTATCTACATCCACAGGGTCATAGGGTTAAAATGATGTCTTAGGTGTGTTCTGTCTATGTGGAGAATGTAGAAACACCGTTCAATTCTCTTGGTCTCTTTGTACAGAGAATACTCACCATGGTATAAATTTTCAGTGCAGGCGAGTCCATGCGGTTTCACTTCCTAGCAAGTGTGAAAACACAGTATCAATCCACTGTCAGCACGAGAACGGCTAGGACGCCATCACGTGCAGCTTCAGTGTCTTTCTAGGAAAGATGTCATACTGGAGAAAAGATGTTCTTAGCAACTAAAATGTCACTGTGTTATAAATTATCACATTATATATAAACGAACACGTATCTTGCTCACACATTCTGACACAACTTTCAAGATTACCCTGTGTGTTTGAATGCAGACATCATGAATAACGGGATACGGATGAAAAGCATTTGTTTCTAGTGTTTTCTCTCGTATTCCTTATTGTGCCCCCTCTTGGAATTCAGGTCACAACAGACAATCCCAAGCCCCAGGTCTTCATAGCCACACCTCACAAAGTCTAAACTTGCTTCCTGATGAATTAAATATCAGATTTCAAGCAAGTAAGTGAGAAAATGAAGACAGAAAAAACAAAACAAAACAAAACAAAACAAAAAAACAACAAAAAAACCTAGAAGAGAAAGTGGATTCAAAATGGAAGATCATGAAAAAAGCTTGTGAGAGTAAGGATGGCCGGGAAACAATGGAAGAGAAGGGAACCCATGCAGGAAATACCAGACATGCTGAGCCCTTCATTCCTGGGGTGGTTTGAAAGAGAAACGCCCCCATTGGCTCCCGTGTTTGAGCATTTGGTTCCCAGCTGGTGGCACTGTTTGGGGAGGTCATGGAGCCTTTAGGAGATGGAGTCTTGCAGGAGGAAGTGGGTTTCCAGGGCAGGCTCTGAGGATCTCTAGACTCACTCCATTTCCTGCACACACACACACACACACACACACACACACACACACACACACACCATGGTCTGCCATGCCTTTCCCATCCTAACACCTACACTGCAGATGTACTCATGGCCTGTAGCTGGGAACTCCAAGCTTAGGCCCCAAACCTCACTACTCTCCATTCCTCTTCCCACTTCACGGTGTAACTTAGAAATAATAAAGTAGACGTGACCAATTTGTAAAGGGGCGCACTGCAGGATTGCTGAGAGAGATCTTTGCTAGAAACAGTTAATAATCTATTTACGAACTGCTTAGTACTTGACAGAGAGATGACCAGGGAAGGAGAGTTCCCTGAACCACTACCATGTAAATTCAATATGGAAGTAAAGACAGATATTTCCCAAAGTATGCCAACAAGCGAGAAATACCACGTTAGAAACCAACAAACTGTATTCATCTTGGGATGAGGTGCCCGGGCATAATAAACAAGCAGACCTAAATGACCATCCCAAAGCATATGGCTGAAGACAGCAGCAGAAACTTATTCTTTCTTAATGATGGCGGTTAGAACACCAGCAATGCCACGCTCCTTTCCAAAGCCCCAGAACAAAACCCTCCCTGGACTCTTTCTGGTCGGGGTGGCTGTAACCAGGACCTGGCATCGTTGTCCTGCAGCTGTGTCTCCTTCCTCCAGGTTCGGCTTCCATCTTCGGTGGCTGTCTTCCTGTTGGGCCTTCCTGGTAGAAACACAGAGTCGCCGAGGCTCAGAGATGGTTCAGTCAGTGCTGGCCTGGCAAGCATGAAGGCATGACTTCAATCTCTGGAATCCATATTTCAAAGAAACACTGGCTGTGGCGGTGTGCGGGGGTGACCCCAGCACCGGGCATGCAGACACCTGCGGCTCACTGGCTTGCAGCTCAGCCTGCTTGGTGAGCAACCAGCCAGGGGTCCTGTCTCAACACAGCAAAAGGTGTCAGAGAAACGGGAGCTGAGGTTGTCCTCTGACCTCCGCATGTACACGACCATACACATGAACATGTACGCAAACACACATGTTTGCACACACACCCCCAAAGTCACTACGGTATTAGAGGTTAGGATTTGAATGTCTTCTTAAGGGAGACACAATTCAATCTGAAAACTTACCTTAGTACAACCAAAATTTGATACAAGCCCTAGTAGAACTAATTTGTTATCTTCATTTTAACCGATTTTAATAATGGGTTGTATCCGAAGCATCATGATACCATGTTTGGAATTTGAAATGCCAAATTGAAATGCCAAAACACATGCCTAGCTGTCGTGCTAGTTTGATAGCTTGTAAAGCCTTTAGGAAGTAGGACCTAGCTGGAGGAAGTGAGTTATTAGAACCTGGCCTCTGAAGGGTCTCCTGGCCCTTTGCTCGTCCCTTGCTGCCTGTTTCATGGTCTGCTGTGATGGAAAGAGCCTCTTCTACACGCTCCCACCCCTGAGCCACCGCGCCCTGCCTGTCCTGCGCTATCAACTCGAATCCAATGTTCTGCGTGAGTCACTGCTCTGTCGCTGTGCTGCTGTGCTGGAAGAAGCGACTGAAGGAAGATAGAGTGTATCGGGGCTTCCAGTTTCAGGGTTCACAGTCCTGCACAGCAAGTGGGTCATGGCAACCAGTGGCCAGAGCAGGAAGCTGAGAGCTTGTACCACACACGCACGCACACACACATACACAAAAGAGAGACAGAGCAAGGTTATAAACTTCCCAACCCCACTGCAATGGCAGCAAGAAATAAAACACCCCAAACAGTACCACCAGCTGGGGACAACATGTCGAACACCTAAGCCTATGGGGGATGCTTCTCATTCAAAGTAGATTGCCAAGAACCAAAACAAACCCTCCTTCCCTCGTTTTTGCTGGACACCCCGGGTGCAGCGACACAGGGGTAACTAATACAAACGCCCGCCTCTCAGGCCCGCTGCTCTGCCTCAGTCCAGTCTGAGTGACACAGTGAAGGGTGCTCTGTGACGTGAGAATAGTGCAATAGTTCTTGTGGGATTGAAACATTTGCCAACAGAGCCCAGGAAATGGTAGCCTTGTTATCAGAATTATAAAATAGGCAGCAGGCCTGAAGGTGAACCCAGATTCCTGGCCATTGTCCATTAAGGCCAAACAGGGATTCACTCATGAAGAAGGGATGTAAGCCTCAACAGGACTCTTTGAGCTTTGAGCAGAAGAAAAACATGTGCAGGGGCTGTGTTGACATAGTTCGGAGGCCACAGGGCCAAAAGCTGCGTCCTGAGATGCCCAGAGGGCTGTGCTCCTGAGGCTCCATCATCAAGGACCTTCCCTAAATCCAGAGACTGTCCAGCTGCCTGCCACCCCACTGTTGTTGCTTTCCTGGGCGCCAGCAGGGTTGGGAAGGGAGCCCCAGGGACAGTGGTCAGTCGTCTGCATCAGTCGTCCTGGTCCTTAAGACTCACTGATGGTGGCAGCTACGGCAGTCCCCATCCCACTGGCTGGCCACAGCTCTGTGGGCGCAGAGAGGACAGAAAGGAACTTTACAGCTCCAGCTTCCCGATCTCTGGGCTGTGGTTATGCTGACATGCTCTTGTTCTCTGAGAGCCCAGAAGCAGACAAACAAATAGTGACTTCCTCAACAGCTCCTGCTAGCTTGTTCTGAGAGGAAAGGGTGGCCGCAGAAGCCATTCCTCTAGTCTTCCCCAAATCCTGCGAACAACTCCTCTCCTAGTGAGCTTACCAACCATACGTGACTTCCTGAAATGGGATTACTTTGATTGGTTAATACATAAATCAAGGACTAGGGATACAGGTCAGTGGCAGAGCACTTGCCTAGCACATACAAGCTCCTGGGTTCGTTCGTTTGTTTATCAGCCATGCAGAAACAAGCTTAAAGAATAAAAACAGCGTTAATAACACCTACCCGCCGATATTATTTCAGAAAACAGAATAGAAACGTGAACCAAAAGACGTACGGCTGTCTACTCATGAGCTTGTTGTGACCTTCTCTGTCTTCTCCTCACTGTGAAAAGAACGGATGTGATAGCTCGCGTTAACAGTACTCCACATTTTCCACAATCATGCCTCACCAAAAGGCACACACGTGATGGACTGCCGCTGTAAAATCCCCTTCCGTTCCACTCTCTGGGGTGAATTCAGACATGATGGAGCATGTCCTATGTTAAATGTTGCATGATACTACTAAAAGCATGGGATCTTTTTCCAACAAAATAAAAGGGAATTGTTGGGACTAAAGAGCTGTAAAGAGCTGTTAAGAGCAGTTAAGAGCACTTGCTACTTTTGCAGAGCACCCGGGTTCAGTTCCCAGCACCCACATGGTGGCTCAGGGTCATGTGTAATTCCAGTTCCAAGAGACCCAGTGGCCTGTCCTGAGCCCTGGGAGCCCAGGCACACATGGTTCATAGACATGTACACACTCAAACACCCTCATACACCCTTTCACGTGAGCTGAATTCCCAGTGAACACGAACCACAGGCTCCTGACTGAACGAACAGCTCCGAACCACTTTGAGACCACAACGCAACGCTCACTTTACCATCAAAGATTCGTTCTGGGAGGCACGGTCCCCTGGGAAGTGCTTCTGTCTCAGGAAACCCGATGAGATGAGAACAGCCAAGGCTCTGAGGGCTGGCCCTTCAGGAATGACTACCATTGTTCGTTTTATTTTTTTTGTAATTACTAAATTTTTTAGTCAGTTATTCACTTTACATCTCAATTGTAGCCCCCTCCCTCCTCTCCTCCCTGCCCCTCTGTCCTTCTCTCACCCGCCTAACCCCTCTCCCCTGCCCCTCAGAAAATGGAGGGCTCCCTGAAACCCATCCCAGCACCTCCAGCCTCCTCAGGACTGTGCACTTCCTGGCAAGGCAACCCTGCCAGGGGGAAGTGATTGAAAGGTAGGCAACAGAGACCATGTCAGAGACAGCTCCCATGCCCTTCCTGGGGGATCCGCATGGAGACTAAGCTGCCCGTTGGGTACGTATGTGGAGGGTCTAGGCCCAGTCCTTGCCTGGTCCTTGGTGCTTCAGTCTCCACAAGCCCCTCTGGGCCCTGGTGAGTTGGGACTGCTGGTCTTCTTGTGGAGTTCCTGTCCCCTCTGGGTCTTTCTATTCTTCCCCACTCTTCTGCAAGGCTCCCTATGCTCTGCTCAACGTTTGGCTGTGAGTCTCAGTTTCTGTTTCGATCCATTGCTGTGCGAAGCCTCTCCGAGGACAGTTCAGACACAGCGCACCCCGCACCGTGTGCAAACATGCTGTGATTTTGCAAATGAACACCCTCCCTGGCTGAGGGCCGCACTGGTTTCCCGAACAAAGGCTGCTGCTCCCTGCTTGCCCGCGTGATGCCTGTAATTTCCAGTGTTACCCAAGTCTGCTCGTGCCATTTGCTTTCTGCTTTCCGTAACACTGGACTGAGAGCTCGACAAATGGCAGCCCCCAAGGTGATGGAACCCCCCCCCCATGCTACTTTCCTATCTTCCCCGGATGCCATCGACAGCTTCCGGTTACACACCTCAACCTTTCCCACCCTTCCACCCAAGGGCCACAGTTTACCAATATCTGAGGCAGCAGAGGGAGAGAGGCAGGGACAGGGGTACATTAAAAGAAAGGCTGAATTCTCACTGGAAAGCCTGGAAGCTGGGAGCATTGGTTTGTACCTTCAGCTTCAGGATTTGGGAAGATAAAGCAGAAGAATCCTGAGTCTAAAGCCAGCCTGGGCCACACAGCAAGTGTCAGGCTGACCTGGACTACACAGTGAGATTCCATCCATAAAATAATGATAATAAAACTACTATTATTATTAATTATTTGAAAACCAGGTTTAGCACTTTAAAAATTTTGTAATCCACGGTCATACATCCAGTCTAGAGGTTTTTCTCTGTTGCTAATGAGTATTTGTGGGTTTCTCCCAACTGAGAAGTTGCAGGGAGAAGAGAGGGGCCTTTGCCTTCCTTCACGTTCCCTCTGCCAAGCTCATCCAGCATCTCAACTAAACTCCAAAACTACGTATTTCGTGCTCCCGTCATCCCTGTGTTCCTATGTGAGCATCATGCAGGGACCAGTAACCTTTGGGTCCTGCAGGACTGTGACTTAGAGACCAGGCTTAGAGACCAGCAGGTGACATGGGAACTACCTGAGGATAAAGCAAGAGGTCGCTCAAACAGATGCTCTGCAAAGGGTTGCATTTGTTACCTGAAGAAAGGCCACTGCTTGCCACTCAAGCCCCCTTTTGTGAGTGACAGTCTTCCTTATTCTCTGAAGAGTCAACAAAGTGTGATTGATGTGCCTTGGTTTAATTAAGGGGTCAGGGCCTCTCTCTCCTAAATTCAGGATATCTAAAAAGGGGCTAGCAAGTTGGCTCAACAGGGAAATCGTTTTCCAAGCAAGTATGATGGCCTGAATTTGATCCCCAGAGACCATGATGAAAAGAGAGAACCAACTCCCGAAACATTGTCCTCTGATGCACACAGACACACAGACACACAGACACACAGACACACAGACAGACAGACACACACACACACACAGAGAGGGGGGGTGCACGTGTATATATACACACACCTAAACAATAATAATAAAATTTTAAAAAATGACATAGCTGATACATACATCATCATAGGAGCGATGCTTATCTGTACAAGACATGTGTGAGATCAAGCCAATCCAAATTCCAGCATGGATACAGGGCTGCCTTGCTGTGGAGCAGCTGGGCCACTTTTCTCTGAAGGAATGGCCTGTGGTAGGTTGCCCAGGCCCTCAGAGAAAGGTTCCATACCCATGAGCCTCTGCTCAGCACAAGCTGGTTTAGAGGGGCTATAATTAATTATATTAATAAATAATTATACCAAGGACAAAGACAGCATGAAGTCAAGAGGAGATAAGCTAATGAGACCCAGGGGTGGAGGAGGTGAAGAACTGATAACATCAACACACTGTGTACAGGGAAGAAAATTTCAGAGGACAAATTTTGAATATGATTTTCAGATTATTTTAAAAAGGAAGCTATGGACAAGGGCTAGGCACCTGGAGAAGTAGCTGTAAGACCAACAAAGAAGGTCAAAGCCATGACTCAGAAGCAAGGGACAGGCAAAGCAGGAAGGATCACTGGGTGGTTGAACATCCCCCGGGGAGCTGAATAAATACTTGGGGTAAGATTCAGCAAAGTCACTGTAAAATGACCTTGTCTTGTTTATAACACACAGTGACCTCGTAAGGACCACAGAGGCGAGGAGCCTGTGGGGATGTGTTCCTTGGTGTCCCCCGAGGCCAGAGGAAACTTGGCCGTTGCTAACATCTCATGACCTTGCATTTTCAACCAGACCTCAGAGGATCTGGCAGACTGCAGTGACTTTCTGGGAACTGATCATCTAAGGGATCTGAGCACAGCCAGACACAGCTGGATCCTATGGTCTTTGCACAGGGCAGAAGCAGACAGCAGATGTGCAGAACCCCATGCCTGGGTTCTTCTTCACGTGCCCTTCACAGGACAGCGAGTGCACCCCATGCAGGAAGCACGGAGTGAGTGCTCATCAAATGTACCTGCGTTTAGCTGTCCAACTGAGGGCCTACTGTGCACCAACTCACAGATTATTCTAGCTTACACAGTTCTGCTCCATGGGCGGTAATGTTATTTTTATACATAATGGAGTTTATTTTACTTGCTGAAGATTGTGTGTTGGGACATCTGGGGAGTGAAATGATAAAACACGGTACTCAGTGGAAACCAACTAGATACAAAACACAGGCACCCAGAACTAACGATGTCAGAACCAGATGACAGATGACGATCATGGGAACCATGACAATAAACACAGACCTCCCATGAAGATGTGCAATTAATCAAGGCTGGGCCACCTTCCCAGGAATGAGCTTTCAGAGGTGCTGAAGTAATCGGGTACCAGGTTCCTGGAGACAGGGGACTCCTCTGACCATTGGCTTTGGACCAAAGACTTCCAAATGACCTTAACACGTTTCTTAAAGCTCATGGCAGTCCTTAGTACTGCCACCAGCCATCACACCTTCTCTTCTCCGGAATCAGACGTGACCAGAAACTCCCCCAGCCTTCTCTTGTGCTCTGCCCATTTTCTCTTACACAGGAAAGTCCCCTGATGAAAGCTTTCCCCTTTTTAGCTTGTCTGGTCACTTGCCTCTCAGAGGACCTGGACTAACACATGGAATTCAGGGTTAGGCTTGATATGCCATCCAAACCATCACTCTTCCACACCATAATAAGAGTTACAGTGTTTTGGGATGTTACTGTCAGCCAGCCTGCAGACCCAGGTCAGGGTACAAGGTGTGCTTTTATTTCTCTTTGTGTTTTAAAATATTTTTATTTAAATTTATTTTTTAATTTATTCACTTTTCATCCCAATAGTAGCCCCCTCCCTCATCTCATCCTGGTCCCACCATCCCTCCCACTTCACCTATCCCTTTCTTCTAGACCTCAGAAAGGGAAAGCCCTCCTCCCCTACCAACTGACCCCACCCTATCAAGTCTCATCAGGACTGCCTGCATCCTCTTCCTCTGTGGCCAAGTAAGGCTGCCCCATCAGGCAGAAGTAATTGAGGAGCAGGCAACAGAGCCCGTGTCAGAGACAGCCCTTTTTCCTCTTACTAAGGAACCCACTTGGAGACCGGGCTACATTTGAGCAGGGGGTCTAGGTCCTCTCCATGCGTGGTCCTTGGTTGATTCATCAGCCTCCACAGTTCTCCCCTCCCCCTCCCACCCCTGGACTCAGAGTTGTTGGCTCTGTTGGTCTCCTTGTGGACCTCCTGGTCCTTCTATCCTCCCCTTTCTTCCCTAAGCTTCCCTACACTCTGCCCAAAGTCTGGCTCTGAGTCTCAGCCTCCACTTTGATTCCCTGCTGGGTGGAGCCTTTCAGAGGACATCTATGGTGAGCTCCTGTCCTGTTCCTTTTCTTCAACTGCTTCTGGTGTCTATCCTGTTTGCCTTTTGACATATAATTCAGGATAACAATACTATAATCTGCAGACCTAAAGAATCTAAGTAACAAAGAGGACCCTAGGTAGATTATAGTATTGTTATCCTGAATTATATGTCTAACATCCACTTATAAGTGAGTATATACCATGAATGTCTTTCTGCTTCTGGGATACCTCACTCAGGATGATCTTTTCTAATTTCATCCACTTGCCTGCAAATACATGATTTTCTTGTTTTTAACAGCTGAATAGTATTCCATTCTAAAAGTGTGTGTGTGTGTGTGTGTGTGTGTGTGTGTGTGTGTGTGTGTATGTGTGTGCCTGAGTGCAATGCTCATGGGGACCAGAGAGAGTATTAGATTCCCTGGAGCTAGAATTACAGGCTGCCCAATACATGCTCTTAGATACCGAACAATCTCTCTAGCCCTTTTCTTTATCTTTGAAATATAATGTTTTTATTTAGTAACTCTTTGAGAATTTCACACATATATGAACTTCATACATCAAATACAAATATGAGGTATTTACATCACATTCACTCATGATTCCCAGACTCATGCCAGACTCCCGTCTCCTACGTCTCCCTTTCAAACTCATGTCCTTTTTCCTTATTGTTTCACTCAAGCCGCTAAGCCTAATCTGCGGTCTAACCATGTACACATATGTATAGCGCCACCCACTGGGATACAGCCAGCCACCCGAGGAGCCAGACTCCAGAGAAAACTCACTCTCCTTCTCACCACGTGCCAACTGAGACTAGCTCCTCATCGGGGTAGGGCTCATGTTCCCTCCCCGACCCACGCTGGAGCCTGGCTTTATCTTGTACAGGTCCTGTGCAAGCAACCCCAGCTCCCGTGAGTTCACAAGTTCAGTGCTCCTGTCAGAGTCTGTAGCATGCTGCTTTGCCCAGTCCTCACCAATCCCAGCCTCCTCCAATCTTTCTCCTCCCGCTTCTGCAATGAGCCTTGGAGGGAAGGGGTGTGGTCCAGCTGCCCCTTTATGGCTGCGCTTTGACCAGTTGTGAATCTCTCTATAGCTGCTGTCCTCTGACAAGAACTTGGAGAGGTAGGTTCTTGCCCGGCTAAAACATTCACTCCTCCTTACAGAGGAAACACTGAGGGCACGCTTCACTTTACATAATATCTGATGGAAAAAAATAAAATAACCAGATTCTACCGCTCGCACAAACAAGAGTCCAAATTGCTCAATCTCAAGAAATTTAACACAAATTTCTCTCCTGCTCAGACAAAGAACGCTTCTATTACTTTTGTTTGAGATAATGGGAAGGCTCAGTTCAACGTGGTGGGTAAATCCCAAGAGCCCCGGAGCACTGCGGATTTCAGTCCGCCTCCTCTGACTCCCGCCAGCTCTCTTTTGGCCATTATGCTCCATATAATGCATTCTAATGGCTCAAAATGACAGCGTTTTGTTTACAAACGACTCCATTCCTCAGGAAACCCAAGAGCCTGTGCGCACTAACAAGGCTATTGATAGAAATGAAGTGCACACCTTCCTGTCCTGCTTCCCACACAGAGGTCAAATTTGCATGTTTATCAGCTCAGAGGCCAGGCCTGGGGAGCACAGCTGAGTAAACACGAGCAGGCGGAGGACTCCACAAGGTGAGGTGGTTCGATGCTCCGTGCCCACTTCGCACAGATCTGACCCAGGTTGTCAGCGTGCATTCTGACATGGACACGTGGGTCCTTTGATCACGTGGACTGTGCTCTCCGCTGAATATTCAAATGTCTGTGTCTCCGTAGAACAATTTGGGGTCTGGAGACTTTGCCTTCTGCTTCTCGGGACCCAAATGCTGCACCAGCCTGGTGCATGACAGCGTGGGTCCCAGGACGCAGCCATGGCCCTGCAAGGTCACACACATGAGTCATCACCCTCTTCATAAGTACATGTGGCAAGAGCGGCTGAGCGGGGCTCTTGGTCTGATCGGGACGCACCTCTCACGGCTCCCAAGTCTGAACGCTTGGCCTGAGTTGGTGATGCTGTTTGGGAAGGTGGTGTAACCTTCAGGAAGCTGAGTCTCCTGGAGGAGGCTGGTCCCGGAGTGCAGAGGCCATGTGACCAGCAGCCTCCATTCCTGCAGCCACTTCTGCTTTGCTGCTTGCTGCCACTTCTCGTGGTCTCTATCCCTCTGCAACTGTAAGCAAAATAAACAGTTTCTCTCTTGGGTTGCAGAGTAACAGGAGCAAATTGAGACAGTGGTGTCCTTTTCAGAACACATCACTTCACCAGCAAACACCTAACTGTTGTCCACACCCGGTGGGGGAAAGGCTTCTTTGTGAAAGAAGCAAGATTTACAGGCTTGAAACAGCAGCAGTAGACTAGTCCCAAGTCATCAAACGCCCTGGTGGTCGCCCATTTTGATCTTCTGTGAGGCAAAGGAAGAAATGTCTGCAGGATGTCTGGGAGCGGGAGGTCCTGCAGGATGGTCAAAGTGCCCCTGTGTCACCTAGCAGATGGCTCAGGTGAGCCAACTGGTAGCCAGTCCCCAGCCTGAGCAATTCCAAGGCAGTGTCTGTGCCATTGTCATCACTGTTTCAGCAGCTGATCACGTACTCATACAGGATCAACCAATGAGAAGATTGAGGAATATAAGTAATTTTATTTTACTTTCTAAGTAAGCCTTCTATTTAATAACTGAGCCATTTGAAGATGTGTGTGTGTATTCTTATTTTATTATAATGTACGTACATATTCTTAATATAGTACATATACATCTTTAAAAATCTAATGGAACAATATTCAGCTTTGAAAAGGAATCTTGCTTCATGGATGAACCTTGGGGAGGTGCTCTCAACACAAGCAAGCCATACGCAAACATATATGCTGCCCGTTCTGAGCTATGCAGAGAGGCTTAGAAACAGATGAAGAGCGGAGTGGTGGTTCCAGGGGTCTGTGAAGAAAACAGTATTTAATGGATGGTGACTGTCAGCTTTAGAAGGTGAAGAAGTTTGGAAATGTTTGATAAACAACCATATGAACGTAGTCTGAACTGAGCACTTCAGGTGGAAGCCATGGAAATTTTACCACTTTTTAAAATGAGTGAGAGGGTATTCCATGAAATTCTGTTTTTCTCCAATGTGTTATAGGAATACTGTAAATACAAGCAAAAAAATAATAAAAACTGACACATCCCAGGAATAGCTTTGGGGAGAAAAATCTTAGGAAGAACTGAATTTTACCTGTGTCTCAGTCAGGGTCTGTGCTGTGAAGAGACACCATAACCATGGCAACTCTGATAAAGGAAAGCATTTCATTGGGGCTGGCTTCCAGTTCAGAGGTTTAGTCCACTTTCCTCATGGCAGGAAGCATGGTAGCACTCAGGTGGACATGGTGCTGGAGATCTGAGGATTCTGTATCTGTACCAACAGACAGCAGGAAGACAGACGCTGGGCCTGGCTTCAGCATTTGAAGCCCCAAAGCCCACCCCAAAGCCCACCCCCCAGCGATACATTTTCTCCAACAAGGCCACGTCTCTTAATCACTACCAAGTAGTGACCCTCCCGGATGACCAAGCATTCGAACCCGTGTGCCCACGGTGACCATTCCCGGGTAGTTCCCATTACTGACTTCGGGAGCACCCAGCAAGCCCATGTGCTTTTGAGGGAGGAAAGGAAGATGGGGCGCATGGGGCGGAATGACACTGATTCCAAGGACTGAGGCTGTCGCCAAGCGGCCGAGCTGCTTCCTGTACAGACTGTACCAGGGCGGCACTGCGCCATCTGTAAACCTGGTACAGATCATGTGTGTGCTATAGCCTGATGCCCGCCATCAGCCGGGTGTTCCGCCCATTCAAGGACCTCTGCTCTGGAAACCATTGCAATCAGAAATCCAGTCACGGAGAATCATGACAAAGGGCACAGTGGATTAGGGGGAAAGAGATAGACAGTCCAAGCAAACGTGACCGTGAAGAGAGATGTTTAAGAAGGGAGCAGGCTCTCGTTCTTTCACACCCTAACCCGTTCTTTATGGGATGCATGTAATAACGATAAAGGTCATGGGTCACCAAACTACTATAAGCAGATCTAACAGCTTAATTTATATAGCAAAGATAGTATGAGGTTCCTACGAGTCTTACAGATACAGCTGGTTTTTAAAAAAAAATTTTGAACAATTTCTCTGGGTTTGTTTTTCTGGATTATTCTTTTAAATAAATTTTTATTAAAATGGAACTATATCACTTTCCCCCTTTCTATTCCTCCATCCACTCCCTCCCATGCCCTACCCCCAACTCTCAAGTTCATAGATTTTTATTTATTCCTGCTGTGTGTTCATGTGCGTGTGTGTGTGTGTGTATGCACACGCACACACACACACACGCTCATGTGTGTGTAAATGTCTACTCGCAGGCCAAGGAGTCCACTTTTGTCGGTATTTGTGTCTTCAGGGCTGACCACGCTGCACCGGATAACCGGGGAGGGCTCCCTCTCCCTCTCCCACCTTCATTACTTGCTTGTCGTTTGTGGGCTGGGGTGGGACCCGCAAATTTCTGCTTCCACATCAGCATGGCTACTGCTCCTGTTTGAGTTGTGTTTGTGCAGCCGTTGCTGGGAGGGGCCATTTCCCAGCAGACCCCCCAGCACCCGGCTCTCACAGTCTCTCCGCCCCTCTCCCCAGTGTTCCCTGAGCCAGAGCCGCAGGAGCAAAGCACCTTTTTGCAAGCTGCACAGCCGCACATGGGAACTGTAACCCACTCAGCCGTTTGGCTTTCTTCAGATAATCTTTTATTTTTCTTACATCTCAAACAACATTGGAATGCCAGCTTTATAATATCCTTATGTAGTTGTGGTTTGATTTCTATACAGATCATGTTCCTCCAAATGGAATTGCGGTGTCAAAGGGAACACACATATTACATTTATTAGACGCCACTAGATTACCTTCCCCGAAGGCTGTCACAAACATAACCTCCTCTGGCACTGAATGGTGTGTCAATCCTACCCGATCACCAACACAGCATGCTGAATCTTCTGGCTGTTGGCTGGTCTGTGGGACAGAAACTGAAACCCATCATCTCTTGCCCATTCACCCACCTCACAGAGGGCTGAGTACCTTCTCATAGCGTATTGACCACATATGTCAGGGGGACAAGAAAAGACAACAAACGACAGAATGAAACCCATATTGTGTATAATTAATATATGCTAATAAAAGCATCTAAGGAGGAGTTCTCCTTGGTTCTCACACAGCCCAGACTTGCTTTTCTGATGTTTGCTTGTTCTTTTCTTGTGGTTCAATTCCTTTCTCGCGCTGCATTTGTCTTAAACACACATAATTTGTGCTTTGTTGCTAATTCTGGCATCTGAATTCTTTGAGGGGTCTAATTCCATGTTGTTTATTATGTTAGTCACCCCGCTTTACTTCAGTGAGCTGGGAGTTTTCACATAGCCAAACCCAAACAATTTAACATACAATATGAGTATGGTGTATCTCAGGGGTTCTAGTAAAAATAGCATCAGGGACAACATGTTACATTTTGTATGCAAAGAACGGCCCCAGGTTCTCTTTCCCTTCCCACACACCTAAGCCTCGCCCAGCTGAGCTCTGTGGCAGCCATGTCATTACTTGAATCCCTGCTTCCCACTCTCTGGCTCCCCACCAACGCATCCTAGAGTCATCAGGCCTTCTCCTGTTGCTGCCTTTCTCTGTGCTCTGAACAGAGGCCTCCAACTCTTTGCCAGGAGGGCAGGGCCATGTGTGGCCTTCTTCCCCTTTGGCCTGGATCTCCCTCACCCTTCACATGCTCTACCCACTCCAGGCCCCTCTGTCTTCAATGACATCAGTAAGAATGGACTTAGCCAGGATGAAAACTCCAGGTAAGGAAGGGGGGATGGTGACAGCCTGTTGCTCGTCCCTGAGACACCGGGTCAAGCCTGGCCTGAGTCACTTCTGTCTTAAGCTTTGCATGCACATCTGGTGCTCTTATCACTTCTTCCCTTCCTCCCCAGAGATCAGCCTCACATCTAGGCATTTGGATAACGCAGAGCTCTGGTCGCTGTGTCACTTTCCTGCTGACGCCCCAGAGACTTTCCAGGGAGTGGAATGGTCGGTAGCTGAGTTAAGCCATCCTGACAGAGACCTGGATTCTAGTTCAGGGTTCAGAAAGAGTTGACATAGGAATGCTATTCCAAGTATGTGCCCGGGCTGGAGAGACAGCTGAGCAGTTAAAAGTGCCTGCTGTATAAGAAGGACCAGAGTTTGATCCCAGCACCCACCTAACAAGCCAGGTGCTACTGCAAATCCTGCTCAAAAAGATCTAGTGGCCTTTTCTGGCCTCCGTGAGTACAGCATCGACCCACTGCACGCACACATACATACATACATACATACATACATACATACATACATACATACATACATACATACGTACATATGTATACACACAGAGGAATAAATAAATCCTGTTTTTAGAAAATATGAAACTGGTATTAAAGGAGCAGGCTAGCTTCTGATAGTCTAAACTTACTTTTCTACATCACAAAATATGAAACCCCATATCAGAAATTAAAAAAAGAGAGAGAGAGAAAGAAACACAATATGGCTTGTGTCAACACCAGTGTCTTAACCACAGTACCGTTTTGTCCTGTGTCACTGGCAAGAATGAGGCCTAAGAAGCACAACTTTGGCTGTGAGATTCAAAGTGTGAGTCTGACTCTGTGGGAAACTCCCTAGAGCCACTCTGGGGACGTTGGTTTCCTGGAATCAGAAGGAGGTGCTAAAAGATGCTTTTGAAAAGTAAAGAGGGAGAGTAATTGAAACCCTTCAGCTCCCCAGACCTGGATATTGACCTTTTGTTAAACAATAGCACTTAGTAAACAAACACCAAGCCCCTAAGACACTAGTCAGCCCTGAGAGAATGCCCATCACAGTGACTAAACCTTTCCCGCCGTTTCTCACAACCTAGCAAACACACCAGAAAAGCCCTAGTGCTTTCCATAATCTCTCAATCACACCGTAGCCAAGTAAGTCACAAAAAAGAATGAAGTTCTTTTCAGTACTTGTGTACTAGAAATCTGTAGTTGGGTGTTAGCTTCCTGCCTTCGGGACCGCTTACAAACACACTCTCTGGTGCTGAGGCCCAGGCAGGACGCTGTGGTCCTGGGATACATGAACATCATTCTGTTCTTATCGCTGATGGAATGAAAGGAGAGAAAGGAAAATATTGCCGACCAACCGCTCATGCAAAACACCTCAAATAAGGCTGGATCGCCTTAAAATGCTGCCAGCCCAGCAGTGTGAAGAAGCTGAGAAAATGACCCCAGGACTGACCACAGGACTGGCTGCATCCCCATGCCAGCCACTGCTCCAAGCTGAGGGGACACTGAAGGCAACAGAGCCAAGGTGAAGACGCAGAGAAGGTCCGAAGAGTTCTCCGTTAAAGCTGCTCCTCTGCAGCCAGAGCCAGGAGGGAAGAAGGTACCCAAGGGGAAAACGGAAGATCTGATGAGGATGTGAGCAAGCCTTCAGAAGGTTGAAACCCCAAAACGGACGAGCACAGAAAGCCCAAGGCGCGGGGATATCAAGTGTGCAGATCTGAAAGCTGTGTCCTTCTGGGGACTTCGTTTCTATTAAATTAGCATTCCAAAAGATTACGGATCTTCAGATTCATAATTCTGCCATTTTCATTTCATTCCTGAAAGCCGGGGTCAGGTTATTAGGTTTGGTAAACAACATCTTTAATGTCAATCCTCGATCTAAACGCCCTGTCTCAAAGCATCAGGTGAGGACCACGGCCTTACCCTAGCTTTCTGATCTCGGGAGTCTACACAGGAAGGGAGTTAAGAAGTTCTTGTTTAGTGCTAATGATTGGCTGCCCACTTCCTAGCTGAAATGCTGTGACTTTTTGAAAAGTGTCTTTAATAGAGTTGGACACAATTTGAAAAGAGAGAAAAAATAGAGAGATGAGTACGCTCCCCAGCTCCCACAGCCCACACCAGGAATGGGTGCCATGTCAGAGCGCAGGCTCCAGCCACAGGCACCTCGACCCGTCTATGAGGCGTTTCTCTACCTGAGGCCAATGCCGAACAGCCTTATTCAGGGGCAGAGCTCACAGCCCCTTCCAGCATGCAGCTAACTGTGTCCTTCACTTACTGTGACTAGCTCGGTTTGGCTTCATCAAATCCAAAGCTGTGGCCATCAGCTCCCAAGACACCATGGCTAGCAGACAGCAGTGGCTCCTGACCTACCCATTAATTTCATAGCCTCGGGCAAAGACCCTGTTCTAGTCAGACCTGCTGTGTGAGACAGGAGCATGCTTCCAATGATCCCAGCACCTCACATTAAACCAAAGCCACCCCCTGGAAACAGTGCTCCCACAGTAGAGCCTGGCTGATGAGCCAGGATGAGATTCATTGAATAAAAGCTAAAACAACCACACAGCCCTGTTCTTTTTTTATAACTTTTTATTAATTACAGTTTATTCACTTTGTATCCCAGCTGTAGCCTCTTCCCTCATCCCCTTCCAACCCCACCTTCCCTCCCTCATGTCTTCCCAATCCACTGATAGGGGAGGTCCTCCTCCCCTTCCATCTGACCCTAGCCTATCAGGCCTCATCAGGACTGGCTGCATTGTCCTCCTCTGTGGCCTGGTAAGGCTGCTCCTTCCTCAGGGGGAAGTGATCAAAGAGCCAGCCACTGAGTTCATGTCAGAGACAGTCCCTGTTCCCCTTACTAGGGAACCCACTTAGAGTCTGAGCTGCCATGGGCTACATCTGTGCAGGGGTTCTAGGTTATATCCATGCATGGTCCTTGGTTGGAGTATCAGTCTCAGAAAAGACCCCTGTGCCCAGATTTGTTGGTTCTGTTGTTCTCCTTGTGGAGCTCCTGTCCCCTCCAAGTCTTTCTATCTCCCCCTTCTTTCATAAGATTCTATGCACTCTGCCCAAAGTTTGGCAGCCTACAGACTAGGAAAGGATCTTCATCAACCCTATATCTGACAGAGGGCTAATATCCAGAATGTATAAAGAACTAAAGAAGTTAAAAAGCAACACATCAGTTGATCCAATTAAACAATGGGGTACAGAGCTAAACAGAATTCTCAGCAGAGGAATATCACAAGCCTGTTCTTACCGGCTAGCTTCCGGAATGCTATCTCGGTGCCTCCAGTGTCCCCATCCTCAGTTCTGCTTTCTGGACACAGGGGCCTGGCACGTGGATTTGCTGCCTCTCTTCCCCTCGGCACACCCAGCACACTAACTGGGCGTGGCAGCTCACACCTGCAGTCTAGCACTCAGGAGCAGAGGGTCAGAGCACCAGGCTAGAGTCGCCAACACAGCACAGCTGAGGGCAGCCGGAGCCCCACGAGGCTAAAATCCCAGGATGATGGTCCCAGCCACGGTCACCCCTTCCGAGCCTGCTCTCCACAGGCCTTAGGCCCTAAGCTGGGTCTTCCAGACCCTGAACCGGAAACAGGAACAAAGTGAGGAGGCTGCTGCCTCTCCCCGAATCCCTCCCCAGCTGACAACCCGGTCCAGGACTAGCTCACACTCAGCTTCCTGTACATCAACCTTAAATTCCATATGTGTGAGACCAGTGCTCACACACCTCACACCAGAACCCACACACCAGGGCTCACACACCTCACACCAGGGCCCACACACCTCACACACCTCACACCAGGGCTCACACACCTCACACCAGGGCCCACACACCTCACACACCTCACACC
>NW_026591086.1:58075311-58097239 GCF_907164565.1 Psammomys obesus
CACACACCTCACACACCTCACACACCTCACACACCTCACACCAGGGCCCACACACCTCACACACCTCACACACCTCACACCAGGGCCCACACACCTCACACCAGGGCCCACACACCAGAACCCACACACCAGGGTTCACACACCTCACACCAGGGCTCACACACCAGTGCTCACACACCAGTGCTCACACAGCACACACAAGGGTTCACACAGCCCACACCAGTGCTCACATACCACACACCAGTGCCCCCACACACCAGGGCTCACACAGCACACACCAGTGCCGCACACTGTTAATTCCGCCCCTGGAGAATAAGATCACTACCAGCTCACAGCCAAATCTAACCAGGTCCGTCGCTGGGTTCCAGAAAATGGCCTGACTCATGCCTCGAAGGGGCTTAAAACCCATAACTCAGCGCACTGCCCGCGAGGTCCATTCAGGGCAAGCTTACATCCTGATGTGTTTCCTGCCCACCTACCCCATTTGTGATCAAGCATCTGGTGCAACGGGCCAAACAAATAGAAGACAGACGGGAGTTTATTAACTGCAATCAGAGCTCTCTTTCCTTTCTTTTTTCTTCCTTCTTCCTTTCTTTTTTCTTCCTTCTTTCTTTTTGTCTTACAGCTAGATCATGGGAGGCATTTTTCAGAATTGAGGCTCCCTCTTTTCAGATGACTCTAGCTTGTGTCAAGTTGACATAAAACTGGTCCGTACACCTGGTGAATGTCCCTGATCTCATCCCTTCCAGGGGAAGGATGGGTGTGCTACAGTGAAGGACGGAGAGGCCTCTGAGCTGTCTACAGAACAGGCAGCAGGGCATCTGAGAAGCAGCTCCCGAATGGCGTTCGGTCTGTTTTTATTTCTGTTGTTGTTGTTCCTTGCCTTTCTCATTTGAGCCGATTACTTAAGGCACAGCTGCTGAAAACCCAGTGGGCAGCCTGTGAGCACCAGAAGAATTGCTCCTCGGGGTCCAGCTGCGGGATCTATTATCTGAAATTGTCAAAATCCTTTGCATCACTCTTAGTGGTCCAGTGGGGACAAGACGTTTTCTTTATTCTACATTTTCTGCTCTGACAACTGAAGCTCAAAGGCACATTTTAGGATGCAGCCTTACCTTTGCACTCTCTGCAGCTTCTACGAGGTTTATGAAAGGCAGTGGGTAAGCGGACACAGCAGACCAGCCCTATACACTGACAGGATGGATACCCTCCCACATCAGGCAGGGCAAGGTGGGCAGGCCCACTTCTGCCAGAAAAGGCCCACCAACTCACTGACACTGCTTCCCCTCAGGAGAGGAAGACTAAGCCCCAGGGATATAGAGCCGTTCTTGATCAGTAGCACTGCCTCAGTTTCCTGAATTACATTAGCAGGCCCCTTTGAAACACGATAAAGGAAAGCCTTTGCACTCAGAGCCTTGTGTTCAAGTGGCCTGTAAGCACGAGCGAGGCCTCAATTTCCTTCTTTGTGTCTGAGTGACTGAGCCCTACCTCTTAAAGTGATGACTGGACACATTCCCAGAGAGGAAGAAAACAGCAGCCGATTAAGGAGCCAGGGGCGCCTTTGCTTTCAGCTTCAATCACCTGCCCAGACTGCGCTCTCTGCTCAGGCGGAGCCTGGGGAGCTGATTAGCCTGGCCCGGCTTCTAGAGGCTACATTGTGAGAGGCAGATTAGGAGGCATGAATGCCCCGTTATGTTTATTTGTAGTACACAGGGTTGGGGCTCAGAAGCAGCCATTCCTGCTGTGGGGTGGGGCCGTGGACAAATGAGCTACATTTATACGTTGTTGGGCATTGTGTTACCAAAAACTTAAACGTACAAACACAAGGAAGCTGCACACCAAACAAAGGCAATTACCTGTGACTAGGGACGAAATAGATTGAATCATTCATTAATTTTCCGAACAGCAAGCATAACCCACAAAGTATTAAGCATTAGTATTTCAGAAACACAGACGTCATTGTCCCCAAGTGTCTTCTGGTGTACAGATTCGGCATCTGCATCCATCAGGCTTCTCTAGAGGAAGAGATCCATGAGGCGAGCAGACCTGAATTTATTGCTTACATGTGTGCTTAAAGGCTCGTTTTTCTGTGTTAAAACCTAACTACCACCTCACCTGATGCCTGTGTGTCTGGGGACCTCTCTGTCTCTGTCTGTCTTCCTGTCTCTCTATCTCCTGGTCTCTCTCTCCCTTTCCCTCTCTCTTTGTCTCTGTCTCTGTTTTTCTGTCTTTCTCTGTCTCTCTTCCTCTTCCCCTTCCTCTCCCTCTTTCTGTGTCTCTCTCTCTGTCTGCCTGCCTCTCTCTCTTTTTCTGTCTTTGTATCTCTCCAAATTGGTTCACACCACCATTCTAGAAGCCGGTGGATTAGAGACGTGTCTGGGTAACACTGGGAACATGAGCACTTGAATGAGGAGCTTACTCTGCCTCTAATTTCACCTTTACTTCTGAGATTATTTGGTTAAAGCTGAAAACAGAGCTCAGCAAGCTTTTTCTGTAAGGCCTCTGCCGTGGTTTGTTGGTTTGCTGTGACAAGAACATGGCAGGCCAGGCAGGGAGTCTTAGACAAAAGCAACAGAAATTCGAGGTTCACAGGTGTGGAGTCTGGGAAACCACAATAAGGCACATGGATTAGGGGTGAGATCTTTAGGTTAACAGCCTCCTTCCCACTGTATCCCCTGTGGCTGAAGAAGAGACCAACGGCCTCATCTCTCTGGCCAGAAGGTCATAGGTAAAGAGAGAGCCACACAGCTAGTGTCTTAGTTACGACTTGAAACTGCTATGATGAAGCACCATGACCAAAGCAGCTTGAGGAAGAGAAGGGTTTGTTCCGCTCACACTTCCTCATAGCTACACATTATACACCGCATGAGCAAAGGAGATCAGGAGCCTGGAGCAGAGGCTGACGCAGAGGGCATGGAGGTTGCTGCTCACTGGCTTGCTCCCACGGCTTGCTTACCTTACTTTCTTGTTGAGTCCAAGACCACCAGCGCAGGGATGGCACCACCCACCGTGGTCAGGCCCTCCCTCCTCAATCACTAATAAATGCCCTCCGGTCTTGCCCACAGCCTGACCTCGTGGCATGTTCTCAGCAGAGGCCCCCTCCTCTCTGATGGCTCCAGCTTGTGTCAAGTTGACATAGAACGAGCCAGCACAGCTAGGAGGCTTATTAATGGTGTTTTCCATGGAGGGGTTTTACGATGAGGTTCTAGAGGATAGCCAAGAGTAATGGCAATAGTCTGTCATTTGTGAGGAGTCAGGGATCTACATGACCCTACTGACCAACAACTCAGAAAAAGGTAGCACATACCTGGCATTGGGCTTGTTAGCTGATAGCTTACCATGTTTGGGAGAGTCATTTCTCCCACTACCACAACCCCTGTGATAAGGTAGCTCCATTTATATATGTAAATGCATATATTTTTGGAAGATTCTACTCTTTTCCTATGGCATCTTAAGAGACAGGGGTAGTGGACATCTGCACTGAAATAGTATTTGCCCAACAGAACAATAGTTGCACACTTGATTTCATGGTGGCCAGGACTGTGTGTACAAGATCCACACAAGAATAAAACAGCCCTCGTGAAGCCCCACAAGAGTCTAGCAGAGAAGCTATTGCCAGCTGAAGCCTTCTAGGGAAGCTCTCCATGGGTCAGTTTTCTTCAGAACTGTTTGTGCTCACAGACTACCCACAGGCCAGTAGATGGTCCTATGTCTGTGGACATTCAGAAAGCACCAAGTGGGTTCATTGGATTAGAGAGTGGGAAGAGGGAGGAAGGGAGAGGGAGAGAGAGAAAGAGAGTATGAAATTAAGGGCTATTGGGGAAGAATTAGATGGAAATGAATGGGATAGGCAGATCTGATCACAACACACCACACATATGTATAAAATTCCCAAATAATAAGATATGTATAAAATTCTCACATAATAAAAAATGGAGGAAGGCATTAAAAGAACAGTAGTTCCCAGAGACCGCTCTGCTGTCAACAACCCAGCCACCTACCCTCCAAGTTCATCTGAATCCAGTAGAAAACGCTTGCTTCTGCCAGCCAGACTCTGCTGCTGCATCAAGCTGCCGATTACTGCTGATTCCATGACTTGCCAGACAGATGCTCAAAGGATGAACGATGAAATAGCATCCTGCTATTTATAGCTACTGTATCTGCTTCACCATCGACAGCTCTCACGGGTCAGGCTACTCAGTAGAACAACCTGACAGGGCTCCAGTGTGGAGAGTCCCTGCTTATGATGCAAATCCCCTTGAAGGCACTGATGTTGTCAAAAGGAAGGTTCAAATGAAAGGGTATGTTGATAATGTTTTCCTAAAAGGCGCACAGGCATATGCACACGCACACGCGCACACACAAACACACACGCGCACACACACACACACACACACACACACGCACATGCACACACATGCAGTCAACTCTCAAGCTGACGCTTTGAGATAGATCTTAAAGTCTAGGAAGACAAAGCATTGAGGGAAACTGTCTAAAACACGTGCCACGGCAGCTTACAGAGACCATCTGGTCAACCCTCCCTGAATGAAACTCCCTGGGAGGCAGTGGTGGCCTTCACTATCCTCACTCTAAGCTTAGCACAGGGCCATTTGTCTGCCTTAGCAGGGACAGCGACTGCTTGCTCTGGGCTGGGCCAGCCCGACAGTAACTATTGATGGCTACAGTGGCTTTCTGTAGGTGCATGCCCCTGACATGGAGGGCTCCCCAGCAGGATACAGTTCCAGCTGACATGCTCATCACTTCTTTGATCACATTCTTTAGTGGCCATCTTCCCTTCTTGTCTCATTTCCCGTCTCCTCTGCTACAGTTTCTGAATCGACTGCTTGGAGGACCCAAACCTTCCATAAAAGCATGTAGAGTTACTTGAACACCTTAAAGGAAGAATGAAGATGTTCAGGAAATGAGCCAGAAATAGACAGGAAATAGTGAGAGAATTGGGATTCGCCTTAACTCATGATACAGGTGTGGATCTGATGGAAGTGAGTAAAGGGCTTTTGTCCCTTCGACTCTAGGAAAAGGTCACCTTTTCAGGGCACTTCTGACCCCGCTGCTGGTTGCCTTCACATAAATAAATCCTAAACTGCTCAGGGGAAAAATAGCATGGTAGATCAGCTAATCATGGTTAGTGTGAACTCTAGTCCCTGCTGTGTCCTAAGTGGTCGGTGGCATGAGCAGGTGGCAGCCTCCCTGGACCCCTTTCCTTTCCCTGCTGCATGACAGGCTCAGCTATCAGGGAGGCAGCCCTGATGCCCACTTAGCTCAGCTCTGTAATTCTGCAAACACTGGTTTGCACATCCTCAAACACCGCTGGCCTTTAAAATAGCCCCTGAGGGAATTCAGCCAGCTTGTGCACAGCGATGACAGCACCCTACGGCGTTCCAAGCCTCCACAGTCACAGTGGAGAAGCAACTGGAGACTAAATGTACAATGCACGGACAGCCAACTGGTGAACCCCGGCAGCATCAGTCAGCAAAAATAGGCTCCACGTTTGGAAGATAACGTGTCCCTGGCTGAGTGTGTTTTGATCAAAGGAAGCGCACATGTGGAGAAACCGTTGGGGAACCGTCACGCCTTGGCACTTGCCCCTCAGAGCACGTGCAGCAGGCTTAGCAGACACAGGCGACACCATGTCACTTTTCATAAAGGTCTCCATCTGGCAGCAGCATCTTCCCAGAGGAAGATCTGATTAACATCTGGTGGCCTCCATCTCCTCGTTGTTTCTCACACAAATCTCCTTTTTTATTTCAAAAAGCTTAACTGGAAATTAGCTTTCATTACGGGCCTGTCACAGGAACTTGTAAGCCCTACAGTTGGTTTGTGAATTTTTGATACCTGACAGGCAGGGGCCTTCTGGGGCTGTTACACACCTCTCTTCTGACGTCATGCGCCAGATGAGCCAGGTCATTCTACTGACCAAACACCCCTTGTCCTTTCTTGTCAGGTGGTGTTCTTTTCGTTACAATCCCCTCCCCGGTCCCCGTCCTTCCACAGCTCACATCTGTGCATGCACACATGCAGGGTTTCCACGCGTATGCAGGAGTACTGTGTGTCAGACTGTTGTGATGCGTGAGCACATACGTGTGGAGGCCGGAGGTCAGCCCCAAATGTTGCTCCTCCACGGCCACCCACTTCACTTTCGGAGACAGACTCCCTCACTGACCTCTAACTTGCTTCATAGGCTACACTGTTCAGCCTGCGGCCCCCCGGCCAGACACAAGCATGTCATTGCTCTCCTTTTTAAACATGTTTTGGGGCTCGGACTCAAAGCCTCACACTTGCACAGGAAGAACCTTAACTAGCTGAGCCGTCTCTCAGCCGACATCCTTCAGTAACTCAAAATGTTCTATAACCCTCGAGCTCACCAGCAGCCGACACATTTCTAGTCAACTGTTTCTTATGGGTCTCTACTATAAAATTTAGGCAAGAATATAAACAAGCAAGACAATTACACGGAAGGCTGATGGGTAAAAACCACCACACTGATGTAAACACAGCGTATAAAGCTACAGCAGGGACAGACCAATAAGGCAGAGGAGATGAAAAGCCCAGCACAGAGCAGGCTCGAGGGACCTTTACACGTGACAGAGACACTGCCATGGAGGAAGGACTTTCCTGCTAATGGTTGATGTAAAGACAGTAGGGTGAACACCTGGGAAACTTATCACGTCTTCACCTCCCTGCGCTCCAAATGCTACATGGGACACACACAGAAAGCCAGCGGAGGGTTCATTTAGAGAGCACAGGACTTCTCGCTAGTCACAGGCGATGGCGCCACTGGCCATTCTAAACGGAAGGAAAAGCTCAGAAGGAATCGTGTCATTTCCCCGTAACTACACAGACAATGAGAAGCGAGTGACTTATTCCCAACTGTCACCTAAAGCTTGCGCTCACCTAGAATCCTCATGGCCTCTCCCTCTTCTGAGTGGCCTTTCCATCATTGGATTGATTTTTTAAAGTGGATTTCAGCACTCCACTTCAGTACACGAGCGTACCTGTCCCTCTAGCTTCTACTTGAGCTACTCGCCCAAGCTTGCCTGCTGCCCACTGTTCGTGGACGCCATTATTCGGGCGAGCATCAGGGTGAAGCCACACCACACCTTGCTGAGCGTTGCTTCTGACAGGTCCCTGATGTGGGATCTCAGCCACAGATCATTCTGGCAATCATAATGGTCAGGTGAATCATTCGGAAGCCACCTGGAAGAGTTATGGGAGACAGGGAAAGATGGCTGTCAGTCCTCACTTGGCCACGCCCTTACAGTCTCTCCCAGGGACGGCACCTTAAAGACTGACCTGACTCATTGCACAGTCTGCGGAAGGGTGTTGTTTGTAAAACCATGAAAACCCTCACCGTTTTATCTTACCAATAAAGGCTCAGGAGCCAGTCGCTGGGCAGGCTCTTACTCAGGGAAAACTCGCTCGGTTAGGGTGTGATGTCACGAGGAGAGATTGTCACAGAAAGGCCGGAGCTGGGGCGGCTGTGCTTCCGGTTTGGATGTCTGAGGGAAGCAGGGTCTTTAACTCGGATAAGAAGGTGTTAAGGCTAGTGCCCGACACGCCGGATTGAGGGGTCTGAGGAAAGTACCTAAGGAAGAGTTTCACAGTCGTCGGTTGTAGGTGTCATTTGGAAACAGATGCAGACAGAGAGTATCCAGTCCAGTGTCTGGTCCCCAGCCTGGGAGTGACCACGAGCCTCCTCGTCAGCACATGAGGAGTGTGGTGCTCGTGTGAGAGACACGAGAAAAGCATGTAGTGGACAAGCTGCTCCTTGCCGAGTCGGGGGCACCTGGATCTCTGCTGTCACACGAGAGTCGCCACTTCCTGCTTCATTTGTTGCCTGAGCCAGAGGCCTTTCCAGAAGAGAGCGTGTTCCCTTAGCTGTGTCCCACGTCAGCTTCTACAGGAACCTTTCCCAAACCCAGTCAGGGTGCCTAACACCCAGTCCTCCTGTCAATTCCTCGTGTCAAAACCCTTTCCTGCTCACATCTTCCGACATCCAGAACGATCATCCTTCCGAGGAGAAGACGACACCACTGCTCTGTCTAAACAGAAGCAGGGAAGGAAGGAGTTGGACCCCAAAAAGCAAGTTACCGTTTTCACTGTTACTGCTGCTTTGCTAGTACTGTGGTGGATGTGATCATTTTAATTCTTTATTTTCCTTTCTGAGGTTATAATTACATCATTTCCCCCTTCCCTTTCTTCCCTCCAAGTCCTCCCATAACCCCCTCCCAGCTCTCCTTCAAATTCCTGGCCTTTTCTTTTCATTAATTGTTACATGAATTCATGTAACAACATAAATATATATTCCTAAATGTATAAAAAACAATCCGCTGTTGCTTGTGTGTATTTTTCAGGGCTGACCATTTGGCATAACCAATTGGCATGCTCTTCCCTGGCGAGAACCGTTTCCCCTGCCCTCAGCGTTCGCTAGCTGCTCACGTTTCTCAGTGTAAGGCTGAGGCCGCCTGAGCACTCCCCACTCCACGTTAGCACGTGTACTGTTGTCCTGTTCACCTCACGTCTGGGCTGTCGTGTTGCTGAGATTTTACGTGTGTAGCTTCTGATATTTGGGGATGACACAATTCCAACCTTTCCCCCCCCCCCCCAGCAATGATCCTTGATCCTTGTAGGCGTGCCTGTTGGGACTTGGCTCCAGCTACCTTTAATCATGAGTATTTTGGAGAAAATAATTAGTGAAAAACAAAAGACCATAATTTGTTGTCTTAATTACAGGTACATGAGTGTAGGTCAATGACAGAAACTAGACAAATGCTGCTATACTTAAGGTGATGACGAATAATTTAAGGGCGGAACAGGCTCTGTGTCAGAGCACCCTAATTTCCACACCGGTGCCAGTCTGAGAGTCCACCTGTACATACTCGCCTACTGTTATAAAATGACAATAGATGGGGACACGTAGCAATGAATTGCTTCAGTAAAAATTAAGGCAAAGAGAAGGACAGAGCACAGCTATTTATTTTCTTTTTTGTTTCTCTTTGCTTGCTTGGTTATTTTTGTTCGTCTGTTTTTATTTTGTTTTATTTTTTTGTTTGGTTGGTTTGTTTTGTTTTTTTATTTGTTTGTTTGTTTGTTTCTCTGTGACAGGAGACATGGAACTTGTTCTGTAGACCAGGCTGGCCTCAAATTTAGAGACCCAACTGCCTCTGGCTACCCAGTGCTGGGACTAAAGGCGTGTGCTACCATGCCCATTTTTGGTTTTGTTTAGTTTTTGTCATTTTTTACTTTACTTATTAGTGGAAAACAGTGTGTTTTGTTTTGACATCATCACAGTCCTATGATGTACTTTATTCACATCCATTTCCCCTCAGACCTCTCACTCCCAAACCCATTATCTCCCGTTCTCCCCTGCTCTCCTGCTACTTATGTCATGTTTTTTCACATATACATATATTTAAATCTAGATTCCACATATAAGAAAAACAAGCATTATCTGTGTTTCTGAATCTAGCTAATTTTGCTACCAGTGCCATCCATGTTGTCAGAATTCATTCTCGGGTACTGTGTACATGATGCACTCTCTCATTCCCCTGTGATGGATGCTCTGGTCTCTAGCTCCGCAGTGCAGGGGTTACGGGGTGCACCACACCTATAAGGGAGCTGGGGATCAAACTCGGGTCCTCACACTTGCAAGTCCAGCGCTTTCCCAAACGAGCCATCTCCCCAGCTTTTCATTTGTTTATGGTTAGTTTGTTATCGTTGTGGTATTTTTTCCTTTTAGTTCTTTATAGACTGTTGGTATTAATCTCTAAGATCTTGCAAAGATCTCATATTCTGCATTTTTACTTTAATAACTATTTCTTTTGCTGTGTAGAAGGCTTTTCATGTCATGCAATCTCGTTCTTGCTTGAACTTTATGAAGTTCAAATGCATATCATATGTCACTGAGATTACAAGTTTGATCAGGGTGTTAACAGACAAAACTGATGTTTTCTTTCTTGAACAAATCACTTCAATTGATAAACATTTTAAAATGGAAGCAAGCAATCAGAATCTATTTTTCCATATCGGAATCAAGAGAAAAAACTAGTGGTTAGCAAACATTGAAACATATTTACAGAGACTGAGGTTCAAAGGCAGATTTTGTAGGGGCATGGCAAATATGGCTGCATTGGTCAAAATATAAACAGTATAGTGGTGCTATAAATGGCACAGTGAGAGAGTTTTTAACAGTGACAGGCACACAGGGATTGAAGAGGAAGGGGCGGTAGGAAGCAGAGTGTTCTCACCAAGTAAAGGACTAGTTTCCTGGCTTGCAAGGCTTTAAATGGCATGCCTATTATCTTTGTGAATTTCTTTTTTTTTTTTTTACTTTAAAATCCATTTTTATTTGAAATCCTCCTGTGCATTTAAAATTTTTATTTATTTATTTATAAATTACAGTTTACTCACTTTGTATACCAGCTATAGCCCCCTCCCTCGCCCCCTTCCAATCCCCCCATCCTCCTCCCATGCCCCTCCCCAAGTCCACGATAGGGGAGGCCCTCTCCCCTTCCCTCTGACCCTAGCCTATCAGGTCTTATCAGAACTGGCTGCATTGCCTTCCTCTGTGACCTGGTAAGGCTGCTCCCCGCTCAGGGGGAGGTGATCAAAGAGCCAACTACTGAGTTCATGTCAGAGACAGTCCCTGTTCCCCTTACTAGGGTACCCACTTGAACACTGAGCTGCCATGGGCTACATCTGTGCAAGGATTCTAGGTTGTTTCCATGCATGTTCCTTGGTTGGAGTATCAGAAAAGACCCCTGTGCCCAGATTTGTTGGTTCTGTTGCTCTCCTTTGTGGTACTCCTGTCCCCTCCAGGTCTTTCTATCTTCCCCTTCTTTTATAAAATTCCCTGCACTCTGCCCAAGGTTTGGCTATGAGTCTCAGCATCTGCTTTGATACCCTGCTGGGTAGAGTCTTTCAGAGGCCCTCTGTGGTAGGCTCCTGTCCTGTTCCCTGTCTTCTCCCTCTTCCTATGTCTGTCCTGTTTGCCTTTCTGGGTGAGGATTAATCATCTTACCCAGGGTCCTCCTTCTTGCTTAGCTTCTTTAGATGTACAGATTTTGGTATGTTTATCCTATATTGTATGTCTAGTATCCACTCATAAGTGAGGGATGTGTCTTTCTGCTTCTGTTATACCTCACTCAGGATGATCTTTTTTAGTTCCTACCATTTGCCTGCAAATTTCATGATTTCCATGTTTTTAATTGCTGAGTAGTATTTCATTGTGTTAAATGTACCAGAATTTCTGTATCCTTTCCTCCACTGTGTGGCATCTGGGCTGTTTCCAGCTTCTGGCTATTACAAATAAGGCTGATACAAACATGGCTGAGCAAATGTCCTTATTGTGTACTTGAGCCTCTTTTGGATATATGCCTAGGAGTGCTATAGCTGGATCTTGAGGAAGCACTATTCCTAATTGTCTGAGAAAGAGCCAGATTGATTTCCAAAGTGGTTGAACAAGTTTTCATTCCCACCAGCAATGGAGAAAGGTTCCCCTTTCTCCACATCCTCTCCAATAGGTGTTGTCACCTGAGTTTTTGATCTTAGCCATGTTGATGGGTGTAAAGTGAAATCTCAGGGTCATTTTGATTTGCATTTCACTGATGACTAAGGATGTTGAGCATTTCTTTAAGTGTTTCTCTGCCATTCTATATTCCTCTACAGAGAATTTTCTGTTTAGCTCTGTACCCCATTTTTAATTGGTTTATTTGATTTGTTGCTGTTTAACTTCTTGAGTTCTTTATATATTCTAGATATTAGCCCTCTTTCAGATATAGGGTTGGTGAAGATCCTTTCCCAGTCTGTAGACTGTTGTTTTGTTCTGATAACAGTGTTCTTTCCTCTACAGAAGCTTTTCAGTTTCATGAGGTCCCATTTATTGATTGTTGATCTTAGAGCCTGTGCTGTTGGTGTTCTGTTCAGGAAGTTATCTCCTGTGCCAGTGAAATCAAGGCTCTTCCTCACTTTTTCTTCTAACAGATTTAGTGTGTTTGGTTTTATGTTGAGATCTTTGATCCACTTGAGCTTTGTGCAGGGTGATAAGTATGAGTCAATTTGCATTTTTCTACATGTAGACATCCAGTTAGACCAGCACCATTTGTTGAAGATGCTGTATGGTTTTGGCTTCTTTGTCAAAAATCAAGTATTCATAGGTGTGCGAGTTTATTTCTGGGTCCTCTATTTGGTTTCATTGATCCACCATTCTGTTTCTATGCCAATACCATGCAGTTTTTATTATTATTTCTCTGTAGTACAGCTTGAGATCAGGGATGGAGCTACCTCCAGACAATCTGTTGTTGTACCCGACTCCATAGCTTCATGTTCTTTCTCACCTAGATCAGAGAGGCGCAGTGCAGGACTTCAGTCTGAGGAAGACAGATGTAGATGGATCTGTAGCAACAAGAAAGGAGAGGGAGGGTCAGAGAAGAGACAGAGGGAAATAGATGAGGAAGGAAGAAGGAAAAGAGTAATACAGGAACGGGCTGAGAAGAGCTGAAGGCTGGAGGACCATGACGGAGAAGCGAGCTGCATCCTGAGCCCTCACTCCCTCCAGACCCGTGATCCACATTTATCCACCAAGGCCAACAAGACAGAGCAGAGGCCTAACGCTTCTGTTCTTTAAAGTCGCTACTTCTCCTCAGCCTACAGTAAGAATCTTATAAATAAGACTAACACAAACAAAGCCCCGTCTTGCCACCTCAGAGGTCAGACCCCAGGCTCGTGGCTGCAGTGCGCCAGTGAGTGGGTGACGCAGGTAGACCAGGCTACCCTGTGCACAGGGAACACTGCTCCCCGCAAGCGGAACCCACTCCCCCACTGCCGTGTCCATGGCAAGATTGGTGACTGTGCTGTGGCCGCACTCGACAGCCGTGTGGGCTCAGAGCTGCTGATTAAACGGCCTGATGCAAATGCCGTCGCTATTTTCAGCACTGGGCTAATGAATTGCACTTCACCACATTAAAAAATCATGATTTGGAAAGGCTGCAATTATGATGTTTAAAATATAAATTGTACCCAACGGGTATTAAACGTGGGCCTCGCATTTTCCCTTGATCCCAGAGCCTAACAAATACCCTTTTATCCCCTAGAAGAAAATGGGCGAACAGAATGATCACACAAGCAATTAAAACTTTGTGTTACTATGGATGTAGGGATTGACCCAGCACTTGTCTTTAATAAGAATGTACTGACATCTGCCAGCTGGAGCTCAGGAGTCAAAAGAGATGGCAGCAAAAGGCACAGAAAGGACAAGTGATTGTGAGGAAAAGGCTGTGCTCATGCTAGAAAATCAAATTATGAGTAAGTGTGAGCATGCCTGCTCTGCACCTATCTGTGTTTGTGTGTCCTGGCCTGTTCATCCTTACACACGCGTTTGTACTTGTACGTCATTTCCGGCTCAGCAACAATGTGGTCAGCATCTGGATTGTCACTGTCTCAAGTTACTAGAGCAGGATGTCATAGACTGGACAGTTAAAGCACAGAACATTCACAATGGGGAAAAAGTACATCGGTGTTTAGAGGGTTTAACGAAATATGAGGTCTCCCAAAAAGAAGGCGAACTTCTCCGTTTCTGCTCCCAGTCAGGTCATCTAATTGCTAATTCCTTAAAGCGAATGTCTCTCTGAACACAGGCAGTTAATAAATAATAAATCAGTGGATGGATAAATCACAGATTGAGACATAGGCAATGGGTGAAGGCGCTACAGAGACCCTAGGTAGGATGATAGCTGTGCAGCCAGCGGCGAATGCCGGGATCCCTGATCAAGGCAAAGGGGGAGGGAGGGAAGTCAGATGTGGAAATACGGAGTTGAGGAGCACAGAGAAGGGGAGAGCGAGACGGGAAGACCTGAGGGGAGAGAGCCCCAGAGCCTGGACTCCTGGGGGAGAGCTCTTAGCACAGAGCACACCTGATCCGGAGAGATGGCGCTGGACAGAGGCTCGGCGGGTAGACGGTGGGTAGATGGTGCGTAGATGGCGGGTAGACGGTGGGTAGGCGGCGGGTAGACGGTGAGTAGGCGGTGAGTAGGCATGCTTGCTGCTCTTACAGAGACTCTGAGCTCAGTCCCCAGCACCCACATTCCTCAGCTAAACCCGTATCTCCCAGGACTCTGATGCCCTCTTCTGTCCTCCGTGGGCGCACACGCAGCGCCTGTTCGTACAGACAGCAAATACATGAACAAAAACAAAGGCCAGTCTTTAAAAATACTAACTCCAGAAAGAAATGAGGAGCCAGCTTGCAGATCGGGGAAAGGGAACGGGCCTGGACAGGGAGCCGGAGGGAAAAGATGGCGCTGGACGCTGTGTGAGCATCACGTTCACCACCGTGCCTTGAAAGCATGCCAAAACCAGTTCACCATTCCACCAGGAGCCGTGGAGCATGAGCTAGCCTTGTTCTTGATTTTCACTGTATTTACAGCAACCCTTCAATCACCACTGTCGACCCCACCCCCAGCACAATTCATACACACAGACACATGGACAGACAGAGGGACACACACACACACACACACACACACACACACACACACACACACACACCACTGTGCATTCTCCCAGATTTGCACATCACTGCCTTTTAGTAAATGCTTCTAAATGGCTTTGGGCTAGTGCTGAAGCATATGCTTCACTCCTGACCCATGGAGATGCCATGTCCTGGGCAGCGCACCGCCCCCCCCCGCCCCCGCCCCCGCCCTCGCCCCCGCCCCCGGTGCTGCTCATTCAGGACTCACTATTTTAATGATAACAACAAGCTTCCTGTCAGTGGCATTCTGCAGGTACAGGTGCAGAGGTTTCGGCAATGGCCAAGTGCACTCTGGCACTATGGCAACCAGCGGGGTAAGACTCAGCAGCTGGAAGAGTGCTCCCGTTCACATTAGCTGACAACAGAGCCTGAGACGTTTGGTGCTGCGTTCTCTCCTCACGAGCAGCTGTCTCTTGGGGAAGGCGACGGTCAGCTGGTCTCTCATCTGCAAGAACACCGGTTGTGATACCGAGGAGATCCCGGGACGGTCGCTGCCTCGAGGAGACTGGCCGGGGCTATCCCCTCCAGCGTCTGCTGCTGGCTCACACATGTCGCCTTGCACTGATGTGAAAGCACTTGTCAGAAGCCTTCCTGCCCCTCTTCAGCAGCCTCACATCTTAGGGGCTTAGAAAACACTGTGTATTGTGTGGCTGGTTTTACACTCCTTCATAAAAATGCTGGCGGTACCAGAATGGCACTGTTTTACTGGCTATTCTCAAGTGGAAATTGGACTAAAGGTATCACGGACATGGAAAGGCTTAAAGGGATGGGAAGTCTGCTGTTCAAGTGGTTTCTGTCCCCCTTCCTCCTTCCTTGTCTCCTCCGTCCATCTCTCCTGTTCTCTCTCTTCTTTGTCTAATTCTTTCCTATTCCTTAACGTCCATCAAATACAAGGTTGGTCCATAAACATTTCTATACTCTGAGCCCAGATTAGCAATGATATAGCAAGAGACGATTTTTCTGCCCATGTATGCACATAAAATAAATCCCATAGATAGCCCTGAATGGCCAGCTCTTGGTCACATGTCTGTCTCCACTGAGAATTATGACTAGCAGACCCAGAAAGACCAGAAGGGAGACTATTAGAGAAAAAGGGGGAATAAACAGGGGATCGCCTACAGAAGCAAGCTATTCTGGTTCACAGTGTGAGGGGTTCAGTCCATTGTGTTGGGGACAGCATGGTGTGACCCCGGTGTCAGTGGTGCTCACCTATTTCAGCAGACCAAGAAGCACAGCATGTGAGCAAGACCAGGCCAGACGCATCTGCCAGTGACTCACTTCCTCCTGAACTAGGACCTCTTCCCCGAAGGTTCTGCGGGCTCCCCAAGAGCACTGCCAGCTGGGGGGCGTGTGCTCAAACCACAGACCTGCGGCCGAGATATTTCACAGCAACTCGACACACACCCAAAACTAGACTGAGCCAAAAGGAAGGAAGGAAGGAAGGAAGGAAGGAAGGAAGGAAGGAAGGAAGGAAGGAAGGAAGGAAGGAAGGAAGGAAGGAGGGAGGGGAGGGGAGGAAAAAGAAAAAGATTCTGAGCTGTTTCCTACTTTAGACACCACGGACCCTCCCACTTTGTAACGACAGGGTCATCCAGGCCCAGGATGCCCCACGCACATGTGCAGTGACCTTCCAGGGCTGTACAGATGTACAGGGGAATTTGCCCCTGAAGTAATGCAACCTCAAGTCTGTCTTGCCACACCCAGGAGGAGGAAGGAGAAAGGAGCTGATGAATGTCAGGGCTTGCAGTGGTTAGCCAAATATTGGCGTTCCAGTAGAACGGAAGATGAGAACAAAAGTCAAAGACCTGAGAGATGGAATGTCAGCAAAGACTATGTGCATCTTGAAGGCAACATGCCCACAGTGGCAGCAAGTGGCACATGAGGGTAGCCTGGTTAGCACATACTTCTGCTCCTCAAACACACTCCCAAGGAATAGATGGCGAGACATAATCAAACTCAGGGCTGAAACCAGCAGAACAGAAACAGCAACAATAACAAAATACAAAGAATGGATGAAACAAGGAGTTGGTTCTTGGAGAAAATCAGTAAGATTGACAAACTTTATTCAATTTAGCCAAAATACAGAGAGAGAATATACAAATGAACCAAATAAGAGAAGAAAAGGGGACATAACAGCTGGTACTGAGAAAATCCAGAGAATCATAAGGACATACTTTAAAAACCTGCACTCCAACAAATGCTAACATCTAAAAGAAATGGATGATTTTCTCAATACATACAAGTTACCAAGGTTAAATCAAGATAAATAATCCATTTCAACAGACCTATGGCCCCTGTGGTGGTTTGAATGAAAATGGCCATCAGTGGCCCATAGGGAATGGCATGGCTAGGAGGTGGGCCTTGTTGGAGGGAATGTGCCACAGGGGGTTGGCTACAGAGTTTCAGAAGCTCAAGCCAGGAGCAGTGTCTCTCTCTTCCTGCTGCCTGCTGATCTAATGCAGAACTCTCAGCTAACTCCTTGGCACCGTGTCTGCCTGCAGGCCGCCATGCTGCCTGCCATCGTGATAATGGACTAAACCTCTGAGCTGTAAGCCAACCCTGGTTAAAGGTTCTTCTTTGCAAGAGTTGCCATGGTAAGATGGACATTTATTCACAGTAATAAAACCCTAAATAAGACAAACCCCTTAGTAAAACAGTCATTAAAAGGCTCTCAACCAAAAACAAAGCTCAAGGCTAGATCGTTTCAGCACAGAGTTCTGCCAGACTTTCAAAGAATAATTAATGCCAGTACTATTCAAACTGTTCCACAAAACAGAAACAGACAGAACATTGCCCAATTCCTTTACACAATGGAGTGTTACTCAGCTGTTGAATGAAATTCGCAGGTCAATGGATAGAACTAGAAGTCATGCTGACTGAGGTAACCCTAACCCAGAAAGACAGATATGGTGTCTGTCTTTAATAAACCACTATTAGTGCTTATTGGTTCATAAATAAGTGACAACCGAGTCACAATTCTTAGAGCCACAGCAGTTAGGTGGAGAGTAAGGGCCTGGGCGACAGATAGATCTCTCCAGGCAGGAGAGACAGAATAGCCAGAGACATAAGGGGGTGTGGTCGCTGGAACTGGAGAATCAAGCGGGGAAGAGGAAGAGATCACAGGAGAGATAAATCGAGGCCACTTGAGGGGCAGTGTGAAAACCCATACGGCAGAAGCTTCATAAAATGCACTTATATGAAGGAGAGCTAAATGAAATCACAGAATCACAGGGGAGACAGAGCTCTCCTAGAAATCTCTGTCAGCAAATGAAGGCTTTGGTGCTGAGACTGGGTTACATCTCATTGAGGTGTTGGCCAAAGGGGTCCCACGGGGCTCCCCTACAACCCAGGCTGTTGCCAAGACTATAGGCTGCTCCTCACTGCTGCAGACAAGAACACAATTCACTCAACACCAGCCAACAACCTCAGACTAGATAGCCCAGGCACCTAGGGTAAAACCAATTACTTCCGTTCTAAAAAAAAGTTAGCAATAAAATTGCTTTTAATAAGACTCTGCTATGCTCATAGACAGTGCCTGGATCAGCCATCTTCAGAGAAGCTGCCTCCTGCAACAGATGGGAACAAATTCAGAGACCCACAGCCAGACTTTTGAGAAACCTTGCAACATTCAGCCCTAAATGGAATGTCTTCATCAAATTCCTCCCCTCAGGGCTCAGGGAATCCTGAGAAAGAGGAGGCAGAAAGAGTGTAAAAGCCAGAAGGGATAGAGGCCATCAAGAAAACAAGACCCTCTGAATCAACAGAATGAACCCACATATGAACTCAGGGAGTCTGAAGCGGAATGCACAGGACCTGTGTGTGTACCCGACGGGAGAGCTGAAAGGAGATGTGGACGCATGCCCCATCCCTAACCCAGAGGCTACCTCCAATTGATCACCACTTACAAATGGAAATTTAGTTTCCTGTAAGGGAGTCTCACTGAAAACAAACTACATCCCAGAAGTAGATGGCAAGCAGGAAAGAAAAGCAGCAGAGTCACTGGAGGGCCCCTGACCCGTAAAATCACGTCAGGGCTTTTATTTAGCTTTTTAATTTTATCTTATTTTAATTTTATTTTATTCATGTGTATAGGTGCCCCTCTCATTTAGCCCTACTTGCTTATATATTATGGCTTCTGGTTTAGTGTGTCTGGGATTTGTAGGGCTCCTGCATTTGTGATGCAAATGGTTCTCTGCTCTCTTTGTGCCATTTACCTTTTCCTGGGCTCTTTTCCTTCTGATTGTTTGCTCTGTCCTCATATGATATGTGTGTGTTATCTTATCATATATATTTTGGGGGTGTTGGTTTTTCCAGATAGGGTTTCTCTGTGCAGCCTTGGCTGTCCTGGACTCACTTTGTAGACCAGGCTGGCCTTGAACTCACAGAGATCTGCCTGTCTCTGCCTCCTAGGTGCTGGGATTAAAAGCATGTCCATCTTTATTATATTTTATTATTATTTCTTAGAAGTCTGTTTGTTTTCTAATGAGAGGCAGAGGGGGTGGATCAAGATGGGGAGAGGGGAAATCTCGGAGGAGTAGAAAAGGGAAGTATTTTTTTCTTATCTTCCTTCCTTCCTTCCTTCCTTCCTTCCTTCCTTTCTTTCTTTCTTTCTTTCCCTCCTTTTTGTTTTGTTTTTGAGACAGGGTTTCTCTGTGTAGCCCTGGCTGCTCTGGACTCCCTTTGTAGACCAGGCTGGCCTGGAACTCACAGCGATCCTCCTGCCTCCGCCTCCCTGAGCACCAGCACACAGGCGTGTGCCACCATGCCCGGCTCAAAAGGGAAAATCTTAATCAGGGTATGTGTGAGGAAAAAAAAACCAAACAAACCTATTTTCAATAAAAAGAAAAAACTGCAAAGAAATAATTTAAAAAATTAAAGAATATAGTATTAAATATATCTGAAGAATTATTTTTCTTCTAGCCTCTTCTTTCTTTTATCTATTCCTTCTTTCTTTACTTTTTGTGTGGTAGTCAGGGTTGAACACAGGGTTCCCACGAGCCTATGCTGAGAGTCTGTGCTGAGCTGCCTCCCCCAGGCTGTCTTAAAGCTGTGAGTCAGGGTCCCTCAAGCTTCCCCGGCTGGTCTGGAGTCGACGCCGCAGACAGGTGGCTCTTGGGCTTGGTACCCCTTACCCTCCCTCCCAAGCGGCTCTGATCACAGCACGAGCGGCAGAGCAGGCTAAGGGTACATTAGTTTAATTTAGCCAATTTGGGAATTCAAGAAAGATTATCCTGAAAGAAATGCAGGGCTGTGATCAATGCTGTGTGGGTGTCTAAATTAGCTGCCTAAGATACTCAAAAGGACTTGAAAAGTGCAGGTGTTTTGCTATGTACTTTGATACAAGTCGTGTCACTGATCATACCTAGCACACACCGAACGGGTAGGATGTCTCGTTCTTCCCGTCTCTCATTCCAGTCTCCTGCCTCGGGAGACTGGTGTTCTAGTCTCCAAACAGCTCACCATATGGTATGATTCAGGTCTCTCTCTGGTTGCTGCATAGATTTTTTTTTTCTTGGAGACGTGAGCAAACACCCCTCACCACAGATATGGCTGACTAAAGCAATGAAGTAATCCAGTTTTCCTAGCTTCATGCAAATGTTAAAACATTTTTTTAAGTTAGTTGTAAAGAAACTTAAGGTTTGGTTTGATGATTTCAGCTTCCTTTGCTTTTGAAGTCTGTTGGTGAAGACACAGCAGAGTGAAGGCCCACACCTCTGCAAGAACAATGTGGCATCTTCTGTGTTTTAATCTTTGTGGCAGCCCACTTTATCTGTAAGGTAACTGAGACCCAGAGGAATTAGCTTCCTCTCCCCAGTCACAGCACTTCAGGGATCGAGACCCAGAGACTGAGCTTGGCCCACTGGAAATGAGAGCTGGTGAGCTCTGCAGTCCATATCCTGGCCTCCAGGGCCAACAGGAAGCAGCCCACCTGACGCCTGTCTTGACAATTCCTTGGGGCGGTACTTTTAATAGGCTGAACAGCCACCATTTTCTAAGCCATTCATTGCATAGAACAGGGACTGGAACAGATCCTGTTGAGGCAATTTCCCATGTGCTGTAGAATTTTTAAGGACCAGCGGTTTTTGCAGCCATGTGTACGAACCCTCCATCAGCCCAGGCTCCTCAGTGCCATCCTCACTTGTCTTTTCTACCGCTGTAAGGAGACCCCATGACCAAGGCAGCTCATAACATAAAGCATTTGGCTCCGGGCTTGCTCCTGATTTCAGAGCATCAGCCCATGGTCATGATGGTGGAGCAGCCGGCAGGCGGTGCTGGGCAGCAGCGGAGAACATGCCTCAGGTCCTCAGGCAGGGGCAGGGAGAGGGGTGCTGGCCTGGTACAGCTTCTGAAACCTCAGAGCCCACCTCCAGTGACACACGTCCTCCAACAAGGCCGCACCTTCCCAACCTTCCTTCGTACCTAACCAGTTAGGGAGCAAGCCTTCAAATACACGGGCCTCCGGGAGCCGTTCTCCTTCATACGTGCCATGTATGCCAGTGACGTTTTAGGATAAAGTCCGTTTCAGCCTAAAACTTTTCAAGTCGAAGACAAGTGTCTGACGATGATGTAGTAAGAATTCTAGCAAGTGAAGTGACCGTTTTCCCCACCAGCCCTTCTCTAGAAGCATGAGCAGCCCTGACCTGGGCCATGGCCTCCAAAACATCTATCTGAATTTTTCTTTTCAATGTCAACATCAATATTCTCACACCCTTGTTTATTTCTCAGCCACACTAGTTCATTTAATATTCATTAACAAATATTCTATTTCCAAAACTGTTTTGGAGGGCAAGCAGGGTTTTGCTGAGTGACAGCTCCCCCCACACACACACTCACATACCAGCAGGGAGTTCTTCTGGGAATGGGTTCTCCAGTTTTCAAAGACTGCTTCTGAATCACTGCTTCCAGTCCAAACCAAAACGCCCACTTCATCAGAATCCACCATGCCATTGTCTGTCTACTGCCTGGTGGCTGCCATTTTACAGGGCAGGCCTTAGGCTCCTCCCTGTCCAGCACCCGCATGTCTGTGCTCTTCCCTGCATGCAAAAACCTGCCCCAAATCTTAATGCTCTCCCAGGACCCGTGGAAAGTTAGGGTGGTCCTTGACTGACAGCTTGACAAGATTTAGACCTAGGAGACAAATGAGGGCAGAGCTATAAGGATGTTCCCAGCAAGGGTTAATAGAGGAAGGAAACAGGCCCTGTAGGCTGGGGTGTTCTATGGGCTGGCGTGTTCTATGGACTGGGGTGTTCTATGGGCTGGGGTATTATTCTATGGGCTGGGGTGTTCTATGGGCTGGGGTATTATTCTATGGGCTGGGGTATTATTCTATGGACTGGGGTATTATTCTATGGGCTGGGGTATTATTCTATGGGCTGGGGTGTTCTA
>NW_026591086.1:58097339-58123480 GCF_907164565.1 Psammomys obesus
TCTATGGGCTGGGGTCTCAGAGTGACTAAGAGAAGAAAACTATGGCTGCACACACACGAAGTACAATGTAACTGGTCACATTGCACCCCTGTCGCCATGGTGGACTCGAACTTCAGTCAATGAGCCAAAGTAAGCCTTCCTTCTCTCTTAACCTGCTGCTGTTGGCTGTTATCACGGCACTGGGAAAGACAACTGACCCAATGCCCAGTGGAAAGTGGGAAACTAAGGTTTTTCCGTATATTCTCTGAAGCTTTGGCATGTATCTGGGATGCTACAAACATCTACTTGGCACCCTGCTCAGTGACGCTGTTGAGGAATTTGAAATAATAGTATCACACTTCTGTCTGCACCAGAACATCTGACTGTAGCTCCCTGACGGGCATCTGACTGTAGCTCCCTGACAGGCATCTGATTGTGGTTCTCTGACAGGACATCCAGTCATAGTCCTCTGGTGGAGTGATTTTCTCACACTGTTTTCTCTTCTCACACACATTTTCTTCCACTTGACATATTTTCTCCCTCTCTAAAAAATTTCAAAACCTGCCTCAGACTGTCTAACTAGGTTTCTCTGTGGCGAGGCGCTCTTGTGCTGTTTTCTAATCATCTTTATGGACATTTTGGAATTGTATCAGATGTTTAAGCAAGAGCTATGGAGATTTATAAAGGGCCAGTGCTGGTGTACAGACAACTTGGAGAGCAGAAGAAACTGCATTGGTTGGATTGTTCCCATCCCAACAATCAGATCCCTCTTGGAGCTCTGCCTCCAGATGCAGTGAGAAGCCCTTCCCAGGGCATGCTGCAGAGCGAATGCCCCAGTGCTAGAAACAGGGCATCTGTTAAGCGAGAGGTGCCAGCTCAGAATCTGCCTCCCTTGCTCTCTGCCCTGCGGCTCTGATGCTGAATCCAGCATGTAGAAAGTTGCTGAGAGGGGTGTTCTGGGAATGAAGATGTCAGCTGCAGGCACCTGTGATGTCTTTTTGTGGCTAGCCTCACAGAGACCACCTGATATGGCAGCGGGCTGGAAATTGAGCTGACCTTCAAGGACAAATCAGGATATTCTAACGCCCACCCTCCCATCTGAGTGCCATTGTGGGAAGGTGTGAACAGGGCTGGACTCTCATCCTCACAGCCTGGTAGAGGTCAAACGCTCATCTGCTGTGAGCCTAGCTCAGGAATGAGCGATGGCCATGGAGATGACTCTCTAACAGGCTCATGGCAAAGATAAGATTCAAAGCAAGTAAGTACACAGGACATGGCTGCTGATGGGAGCAAATAGCTCCTAAGTACAGCAGGTGACAACTGAAGCACAAGCTGTCCGGAGCTGAGCCAAGTGCACTCTGGGTAGCTAGGGTGCTGTCAAGCAGGCTGTCCACACCACTCTTAGACCCATAGAGGTGTTTGGGAGATTGTCCACAAAGGGGAGGTGGTTCTAGGATTGGCCTACCCCCTTTCTCTCTTCTCCAGCCTACTAGATCTGCCATCGCACAGAGGCATACATTTCAGAGGATGCGTACATGACACAACTCTTGTAAAGTGTCATTGGTCTCAAGGGTGGAGACTGGGGAGGCAGCTAGTGTGGCTAAGAGCAAAGCACAATGACCTCAGTATATGGAAGTGTCACAAGAGAACCCATCATTTCATAAGCTGAATACAAACGAAGACCTAACGACTGTCCCTGATAACACAGATCCAAAGGCCAAGAATTGTTTGTTCTCTCTTACATGCAGATGTTAGTGTTTCAGCCTCCAAACTGTGTGCTGCAATCTGAATAACCACAGACATGAGAGGTCTAGTAAGAGATGGGGGAGGAGGGTCTCCCAAGGATGGGAAAATGGGATTCAGTGTTATAGAGACACTAATATTAAATAAGGAGGGGGACGGAGAGCAGGGAAAGGAGGAAATGGGAGGAGACAACCAGCCCTAAAGGTCATTTGAAAGACCATATGGAAACCTACCACATAGAAACTTCCTGAAATACACATGTATATGAAAATAATCTAAATGGAGTCACTAAATAACGGGGGAGGGGAGGACAAAGCCCCAGATAAACATCTTATACCACCAAGTGAAGCTCCAGGCCCAGAAGTGTTGAGTCACTGATCAAAAGGGTGCCATGGAAATCCTCTGACATCGTGACAAGGTTACTGACAAGGTTATTGATTGTTCTCCACCACCTGATGGTAAAATCCTACTGCTGAATACAGCACTAACATGTGTCACTAAACACTGAGGTTTGAGTTGGAGCCTACCTAGAAGCCTCACCTTTGCGGACTGGTGTAGAGGAATTCTAATTCAGAAATATGGCTGCTCTGGCAAGGAATCATGTCCAAAGACCTTGGTCTGTGAGATCCAGATGGAAAACATACCTTTAATCCCTCTGAATATAATGCACACCTTTAATCTATCTGGCTAGAATATAGACACAACATACTTTTTGGTTACTTTATTGGGTTCTTTTTCCTACCTCCCTACACCACCCCTATCCCTTCCAACCCCCAAACATTAGGTAGGAGAGAAAGAAGAAGAGGGGTCATAGACTACTTCATTCTGATTAGGGGCATTGCGTTCCTTGGGGTAAGTCTGATCTTTTTTGTCAAGATATCTTCAACCAGCACCAGCAACCAGCAAACAGCAATCAGAAACCAGCAAAAGCAGTAGCAGGGACCACCAGCAGGGCAGCAGCAGTGGGAATGGCAGCCTCCGCTTCAGTTCTCTTAGGGCTCTGGCATCTTTTATACCCTCTCAAGAGTCCGCAGAATTACAAATGCAAACTATTTTCAGCTGGCAAAAGCACACCATTCCTGGAGCATGAGACAAATCATAGTCAGCTGTTGTGAACAATCTAAAGCAGCCCCTTATCCCACACTTGGATTAAAACAAAAACATATTCCCAACATAACTGGTTTTTTTTGGGGGGGGGGATTGTTTTGTTTTGTTTTGTGTTTTTGAGACAGGGTTTCTCTGTGTAGCCCTGGCTGTCTTGTCACTCATTCTGTAGTCCAGGCTGGCCTCAAACTCACAGAGATTCACCTGCCTCTCCCTCCAGAGTCCTGGGATTAAAGGTGTGTAGTACCACCACCTGGCTCACAACTGGCTTTATTTGTTTGTTTGTTTGTTTGTTTGTTTGTTTTAAGAAATCGAAATTCTCACTACTACTTTAATCCTGTGGCTGGAGTAGACACAACTTTAGTCCCAAACAATGACCACCAATTGAAGGACAGACTGTATGGAGGCAGGAGGATTAGCATGTACAGAGGCTAGAAGCTTCCAGACCTATGGCTGGCAATATTTAGCTAGAATTGTTCTGGGCAAAGCCCGAGGCTTGTATTCATAAAGCATTGGTCAGGCTCTCATCTCATCTCCTCATCTGAGGAAATAAAAATTACATTTACAGACTAGTGTTCATGGAAGGACATGATAGGAGAAAGTAATCCTCACCATCACCAGCCGCAAACCCTGTGACCTACTGTTTGTAACATGGCACAAATGTTATGGGAATACCCAAGCACTTTATGGTTGGCCTTTAAGGCCATGCCACGAGATGGATCTCGTACCTGACACTGATAATAGGTCCAAAGCCATAGGACTCGGGAAGCCGCACACCGTTACTCTGCTAAAGGAAGAGAGCAGGGATTCCTACTGCTGTACTGTAGCACCCACAGGTCAGTGCCTCACTGTACCCACGTCAGAGAAACAGCTTCTTGAAGCAGGTGGGAATTCACACAGACATCTGCCACTGGACAACGTGCAAAGAGTGAGAGGCTGTCTATAACTAACTCCCGAAGAGCATGTCTTCATCAACCCCCTCCCCCACGCCTCAGGGATCTACGTGGGAGAGGAAGCAGAAATGGAGAAAGCAGAGGTGATGGGAACTCTAGGGAAACAGTGTCTTCCAGACACAGCAGGACTGATGTGCGCATGAATACACAGATATTGCGGCAGCGTGCAGGAGACTGCACAGACTCAAGCCAGCTGGGGTTCCGGGACTGCGGGGGGAGGGGACACAGCGCTCCAGCCCAAGACAAGAAGCTATCAGCAACTGATACCTGCCGGCAAAGGGGCCTCAGTTTCTTCCAGTGGAATCTGACTGTATTTCACCCTACTTCAGGGCAGGCCCCAAGCTCAGGAGTGGTTGGCCAGCCAAAGCAAACTCAGCGGTGTTTTTGCAAACTTTTAATTCCATTTGGATTTGTTTTTGTCTTATCAGTCTCTTGCTTGTTTATTTTGATTTTCATTTCTGTGGGGTATTGGTTGGTGGTTGGTTGGTTGGTTGGTTGGTTGGTTGGTTGGTTGGTTGGTTGGTTGGTTGGTTCTTTTGAGATGGAGTTTCTCTGTATTGTCCTGGATGTCCTGGAACTTGCTCTGTAGACCTTCCAAGTGCTGGGAGTAAAGGCATGTGTCATTTGTGGTTTTGTGGAAGATTTGTTTGTTTGTTTTTTTTTTGTACTTGTAGTTCTTTAAAAAAAGACAAAGAAAAAGAATATAAAGTTAGTTGGTAGGAAAGTGGGGAAGATCTGAGAAAAACTGGGGGAGGGAAACACATGATCACAATGTTAAAAAAATTGTAGAGTGTGTATCATTTGTCTTCTTTCTCTGAGTATAAAAAGTTTTGTCTTTAGCTGATTAAGAAGAGGAGAAAGTTGCATAATGAGGTTTTGCAAACCTTGGATTTTTGCACTAAGAAGTTTACTACAAAGTATTGGAAACACTGGTTCGAGACATTAGGTCATTCTGATTAAATTAATGGCAGATGGGGGAATGGAGGCCAATTTGGACCAAAGGTCCCTGCTATAATGCAACCCTACTTCAAATACAGCCAGCCTGGTGATTACTTTAAAAGTTGACCCAGTCCTTGATATATTCTCATTTCTTTAAAAATCTTGCTGACTGAGAGAAATTGGCAGTTAGCTTTCTGAAACTGGGCTGAGCTTCTAGAAGCCACTTAATTATCAACTCCATTTGGACAAGTCCGTGAAACACCATGCCATTTAAATCTCATTTCTTGAAAGGTTTAACCATAGGAATACTTTTAATATCCAATAACAGAAAATTCTAAAAGAATTAGAAAAGCAGCTGGGCAGTGGGGACTCATCCTTTAATCCTAGCACTTGGAAGGCAGAGGCAGGTGGATCTCTGAGTTCAAAGCCAGCCTGGCCTATAGAATGAGTTCCAGGACAGTCTACACAGGGAAACCCTGTCTCAAAAAAAAGGACTAGAAAAGCATATTAAGTAAATCAAGACAGTCTGAAGAAGACAGACATTACAGGTTCTCTCATTGGTGGGTTTGAGACTCTACAGATGCATGAAATCATGCTGTACAGAGGAGATGATGGGGACGTTGTCTGGGAAACAAGGGAACAAAGGGGACAGACCAGAGACAGAGGCAAGAAGGTGGAAGACAGTGGTGTGTCCACAAGGGGTGACAATGGCTCTAGCCGTCACTTCACACACCTGGGAAAAGGAACGCTCATCTGAAGAATTGCCTGCATCATACGGTGTCTTAGCATGTTTGAGACATTTCCTTGGCTGGTAGTTAACATCGGAGGGCCAGCCCACTGCACACATCATCCCTGGGCAGACGGCCCTGATCTGTGTAAGAAAGCGAGCCGGGCAAGCCAGAGGGGACAAGCCGGATCAAGGTCTGCTTCAGCTCTTCCCCAACTCGTGGTTCTGCCTTGAGGTCCCTCTTTGCTTTCTCTCTGTAATGGACTATGACCTGAAAGCCAACCTTGCCCTCGCCTCCTGAGCTGGTTTTGCTCAGTGCCTTACCACAGCAGCAGAGAAGCATACTAGCACAGAGCAGTAAGATCGGGTGCATTACACACTTATTTAACCCTGGTGAATACATTTGTTTTTTTGTTTTCTTTAAGTTAAAAAGACTGTTGGTTCAGGTTATTTTTTAAAGTTCAGTGTAATCATAGAAGGAGCCTTACATAAGCATATCTAGGATTTTTCAAGACTTTGGCTTATCTTTGAAATGCACAACTTGTTATCTAGAAGCAGGACAGGATAGGGACACTGTACTCAGCACGATCTTACGCATGAAGCGTGTGTGCGTACTTGCAGATACTTGGCCGCACAGGTAGACCAGGGTTTGCGAGGCCTAGAGGGAAACCTACAAAAGGCCCACCATCCTGGGTGCGACGGGATTACAAACCTCGGTGGTCTGAATTTGTATGACTGTCGAAGTTAGGGCAAAATTTATAGTGAACAAGAACATGATTTCATTCTTTCAGAATCAAGAGGAAAGTTAAACTTGTAATGAATTATTGTCCTTTTGAGCGGGTCTGAGAACTTACGACCTCGCTGGTGCTGCCTCTGCAGTGTCCCCAGCCCAGCTCAGAGCAGTGCTTCCCCTTCAGAACTCACTGTTTTTAATTTAGGAAGATGTCCTTCCTCCATTCCCCTTTGCTCAGTAGCCTTGGCTCCAAAATGATGCTTGGCTGTTCCCAAATGCAAAATATGCGTGTGGGGGACAGTGATTTGTGAAAGTGCAGATATTTAAATCTCGGGAGGCTGAGCCGCTGTAGCCGGAGACCAAAGGCTGGGCACATCAGGAAGGTCCTTTGTAGCAGCTGTGGAGACAGTCTGAGAGGGATCAAGGGTCGTGTCATGATGGGTCTGGGAAGGACTCTCCTCTAAGCCTGCAGTCAGGGCACCTTCTCAGTGAGTGCTCGTGTGGAAAAGAAGGGGTGGGAACTCTGCTGCCTCCTTTCACTGGACACAAATCCTGTCGGATCATGGGCCAACCTTCACATCCCATTTAGCTGTAATTGCTTCCCAAAAGGCCGTGACTCTCGAACAGTCAGAGCAGGCGTGTGTGCCGTGGTTTGTGAACACAGGCTCACTCAGGGTTGCAGAAGACCCTGAAAGCCTTTTCATGTGGTTTGGAGTATCTCTAGACATAAAGCATTTGAGGTGTCCCGTTTCCAAGCAGTGCAGACAGTACGTCTGACGGGTGGTTTCAATTGTCAGCTTGATGTGATTCAGAAACCCCTCAGCACTAATGAGGCACAACTTGAGTGTGTTGATGGAGGCTTCTCCGGAGGACTTGACTGAGGAGGAAAGACCATCAGTGTGAATACTGGTCAAGGAGCAAGGCATCTGACCTCTGCTTCTTTGCCTCCTGGTTGGGGACAGCTTCTGGGACGCTGTGTCTACACCTAACTCCTCAGCACTAAGTGGCTGTCCCTTGAGTCTCTTTAGCTGTACATGGATGTGATTCTTGTGCTGTCACCTGTGTGGGCAGGCACCTTAGCTTTTGTTCACTCCAGAGTGAGGTGCACTCCTGTGGGGCCACCCTAGTTTCAACCTCTTGTTCTCTCATCTCTAGTGTGCCAGCAGCCTGCCTGCCCTTTCTGTGTTTACCTCTGTGCCTGGACTGGCTTCTCCAAGCTCTTCTATGCAAGTTTACGTTTCCTGGTTCACGCAGTTACAATCCTCTGGGGTTCTGTGAGAGCCCTGCTGACTTGGTGGTGACACACAGAGTGGGAGCTCTCTCGTTGACCGCGTCTGTCTGTAAGTAAGCTGTGTCTTTGGGCTATGATCTTCACACATGCCTGTCAGTTTGGGATTCTCTGGTTTACCACCTCCCCTTATACCCAGATGAACCAGGAAAACCAGGAATCACTGAAATCAGGCATTTCCCTTCCCCTGTCAATTTGCCCTTCATAAAACTCCCATAGGTCTAGCCTCTGGTAAAAACAGCTTCTCTTAATTCAGGCCTATTGGGCCTCAGTCAGTAAAAATAAGATTTTCCGGGTGTGATTCACAATGGCCACTCATCCCCTTTCCCTGCTGGATGGACCAGGTGTTTTCCTCGGACCTTCACAGTGAGACCCTTGAAAGTCTCCTGGGTACTCATGGGAGTACAGAGCTCTGCCATGGAGTCTTTAGCCCTCAGACTTGTCTACACTGAGCATGGAGAAATTCATTCCTTAGGGTCTTAGGTTCCCAACCACCATCTTGGTCAATGCAGAGACTTCTGACATAACAGGTTGTAACTCAATCCATCTTTGTCCCTTCAGTTTGGGGAAAAGCCATTTGCTCTGTGATCTTATTTCTCCTGTGGATTCAAGCGGAGTTGTTGGTTTTCAGTGTGTTTGGCCTTTTATCCACGATTCCAAGCTGCTTTCATGACACATGAGAAATCAGAAGCTTCGCCCAACCCTATCCCACAGGAGAGATTATTCTCTGCTGAGGCCCAGCCGACTCCTCTTGACAGACACTCGGTGTCTGGAGTTCTTGCCTTAGGGGCTCCAAGAGGACGAACTTCATGATGTTATCACTGGTATATTTCTAAACAAGCTTTCTGAATATTTTATACTTGTTGTCCCCATGAAACAATAAGCATTTTGAGATCTGCTTTCAGATAGCCCAGGATGCCCTTGAACTATGTATCCCATGATGACCTTGAACTTCTGATGCTCCTGCTTTACTTCCTGAGTGCTAGAACTGCGGACATTGCCACCAACGGTGGTTTAAGGTTACCGCTAGGTCTTCACACACGCTAGAAAAACACTCTTCCAACTGAGCTACACATCCAGCCAGACCTTAATTTCTTTTGTTTTTAATTTTATTTACACTGGTATTCTGCCTCCATGTATGTCTGTGTGAAATTCCCTGAGTGTTGTGAACTGCCATGAGGGTGCTGGGATTTGAACCTTGGTCCTTCAGAAGAGAAGCCAGTGCTTTAACCACTGAACCATCTCTCCAGCCCCCAACCTTAATTTCTTACATGAGTTTTTGTCGGGTGCCACTGAAATAATATAAGATGCTTATCTGTACACAACTAGCCTCTTGTGATAATGCAAACTTAGAAAGATTTGTAAGTGGCCCTTTGTTAATGAGGACAAATGAAAGAAAGTCAAAACAAGAGGGGGTGCAGAGGTCAGCACCTCTGTGAGTGAGTCAGGCCACAGCCTGAAATACCCACTGCCTCAGAGCGCAGCCGAACTGCAGGAAATTACTAATGAGTTTATCACCTCACCAGAAAGTCAAAACTGACAGGAAGACATGGCCAGAGGCTTTGGTCACACAGAGTCAGAACATGCACAGAACTAGCCATGCCGAAAGACTGAGAGCACCAAGATGAAAGACAAGAAGCAATCTCAGCAGAACCATGGGAGGAGGAAGCCAGGCAGAGCAACAGTGGGCTGGTATTGCTCAAATATTAGCCTGCACTTTCTCTTGAATGTCTGTTTTCTCCCCCCACATCCAATTAAGTCATGTTATATTCACTGCCTCAGGGGGAAGGAGTGACTGCGGATACAGAGTAAAAAAAGAATCCATTGTTTTCTGTGTTTCAGGGATAGGTGTGCTTAAAGAAATAGAAAATCTGGACAACATGGCAGCCAGGGGTGAAAGAGCTCCTTCCCGGGTCCAGGAGGAAGGAGACAGGGGCACGAAATAGAAGGCACAAGCCTGTGGTGAGCAGGTAAGGCAACGAGAGAGAAGTGTGGCAGCTCTTGGGTGGGTGCTGGTCCCACAGAGGCAACAAACTCACCAGAGCATGGGCAGGACTTGCTGATGGATGGGACTGTCTCCTGTGCCTCCATAGAGTCTCAAGAAGGACAAAGCACTCTTGAGAGGGAATAAACACGTCTGCACAGATAGCAGAAGATTCAGTGCCCAAAGGGCATGTCTGTGGAGAGAGCTAGAGTGGCCCTGTGAGGCTGAGGCTCTGGCCTATGCCAGGCAAACACCCGCCGAGGAAGGATGTGTGAGGCAGGGGCTGAGCACTCCCACACACTCCCGGCATTTAGCTGAGTCACAGAAAGTAGGAAACTCTGTCTGGATTTAGGTGAAGAGTCCTAATGTGCCCTAGGCCAGTTGGGAAATGCTAGGCTATCTGTTTTTTTTTTTTTTTTTTTTTTTTTGAGTGCCAGGCTCACCGTGACTCATAACAAAGGAACCTCGGTTTGCAGGGTTCAGGCAAATTTTCAAGACCACCAAGTCATTGCCAGATTACAAGCACGAGCTCTTTACCTTTCCCTGTCTGATTCCTGCTCGGACAGCGGTTCTCACCCTCGCTAATGCTGTGACCCTTTATCATGGCTCCTCATACTGTGCTGACTCCACTCATAAAATTATTTTTGTTGCTACTTCATAACTGTAATTTTGCAACTGTTATGAACCATAATGTAAATGTCTGTGTTTTCTGATGGTCACAGGCGACCCTTGTGAAACATCATTCAGTACCAGCAAGGTTGAGAACCACTATCCTAGAGAAAAAAGCAAGAGTGACCCAATCTTCCATCGCAGCTTCACTGAGCTTATGGGTAGCAAAGACTGAGGGCTTCCCATGAGGCTAGTCCAGTCTTCCATAGCAATCTAGATAACCACCTTCATGTATGTGCGTGTGTGTGTGTTTAAAAACATAACAACAGGACTGAGAGCCCCTATTCACCAGGGCAGAGCTTCAGTGTGACTGAAGAGGAGGAGCAAAGGAAGGGAGACTGTTTTATGTGGGAGAAATTCCTGAGCGAAGCACTGAGTCCTAAAATAGTCTGCAGCAGATGGGGTCGGCAGCAGGTTTCTGGGACCAGGACACAGAGGTGACCATGGCTTTATGCCTGTCCTTGAAGCCTGGACTCGTGGGACAGTGAGTCAACATTGGGCTTGCTCCTGGCTCAAGCACGTGCTCCCTGAGCACCACATCTTTATTATCATCGTGAAGCTGCAAGCTCCCTAGCCTGCTCGGGTTTAAGGGACAGCTCGTGCCCAGCCTCCACACAGCCTGTGCTGGGGACCGCGCTCAAGGAGACAAACCGTGAGTGGCAGGGGGCTGTCACCAAGCAGCACCCTGGCAGCAGAAGATGACTACGAACTTGCAAAGTTGTGCTTTCTGTTTAAAATGTAAGCCAAGCATGCTTGCAGGCACCGAGAGCCAGTGAGAGATGGAAGAGAGCATTACAGCAAGAAAAACCTCATCTTGGAGGGAGACGAACGGCAGAAACAGCAACTGCACTCTTGTTTGTTGGTTTGCAAGCTCGTTCCTGGGTCCCACCATGAGGCAAGTCTCCTGTGGGGCAAAGTACTCCCTGAGCCCTCCAAAGTCACACCCAGAGAAGTTTTTAATAACTGAGTAGTATGCCATTGTGTAGATGTACCACAGTTTCTGTATCCATTCCTCAGTTGAGGGGCATCTAGGCTGTTTCCAAGTTCTGGCTATTACAAATAAAGCGGCTACAAACATGGCTGAGCAAATGTCTTTGTGATATGGTGGGGCACCTTGTGGGCATACACTCAGGAGTGGTACCGCTGGGTCTTGAGGTAGAGCTATTCCCAATTTTCTGAGAAGCTCCAGATTTATTTCCACAGTAGTTGTACAAGAAGTTTGCATTCCCACCAGCAGTGGAGGAGGGTTCCCCTTTCTCCACATCCTCTCCAGCATGTGCTGTCACTTGAGTTTTTGATCTTAGCCGTCCTGATGGGTGTAAGATGGAATCTCAGAGTCATTTCCCTGATGACTAAGGACACTGAACATTTCCCTAAGTGCTTCTTGGCCACTAGAGATTCCTCAGTTGAGAATTCCTGTTTACCTCTGTACCCCATTTTTAATTGGGTTATATGGTTTATTGGTGTTCAATTTCTGAGTTCTTTATATATTTTGGATATTATCCCTCTGCTGGATGTAGAGTTGGTGAAAATGTAGGCTGTCCTTTTGCTCCATTGACACTGCCCTTTGCCTTGCAGAAGCTTTTTAGTTTCATGAGGTCCCATTTATTAATCGTTGATCTTAGAGCCCGAACTGTTGGTGTTCTGTTCAGGAAGTTGTCTCCTATACTAATGAGTTCAAGGAAATTCCCCACCTTCTCTTTTATTAGATTTGGAGTATCTGGTTTTATGTTGAGGTCTTTGATCCACTTGGACTTGCGTTTTGTGTGCGTGATAAATATGGATCTATATGTATTCTTCTACATGCAGACATCCAGTTAGACCAGCACCATTTGTTGAAGATGCTGCCTTTTTTTTTTTCATTATATGGTTTTTGGCTTCTTTGTCAAAAATCAAAGTGTCGGGAGATGTGTAGGTTTATTTCTGAGTGTTCGATTCCATTGCTCAACCTGTCTGTTTTTATGCCGTACCATGTGGTTTTTATTACTATTGCTCTGTAGTTTAGCTTGACATCAGGGATGGAGATACCTCCAGAAGTTCTTTTATTGTGGAGAATTGTTTTAGTTCTCTTGGGTTTTCTGTTTTTCCATATGAAGTTCAGAATTGTTCTTTCAAGGTCTGTAAAGAACTGTGTTGGAATTTTTATGGTGATTGCATTGAATCTGTAGATTGCTTTTGGTAATTGGCCATTTTTACTATGTTAATCCTACTGATCTATGAGCATAGGCGATATTTCCATCTTCTGATATCTTCTTCAATTTCTTTCTTCAGAAACTTGAAGTTCCTGTCATACAGGTCTTTCACTTGCTAGATTAGAGCACCAAGATATTTTTATATTATTGTGGCTATTGTGAAGGGTGATGTTTCCCGAATTTCTTTCTCAGCCAATTTATTGCTTTTATAAGGAGGGCTACTGAGGTTTTTTTCGGGAGGGGGCGGTTAATCTTGTATCCAGACACTTTGCTGAAGGTGTTTATCAGCTGTAGGACTTCCATTTAATTCTTAAGTGGTCGTGCGTGCCCCAGCGGATGGCCCTTCACCCACGCATACAGCAGCAGCATTCAGTGGACTCAGTGAGCTTGAGAAAGGAGATATGAAGGTGGGAGGAAAAAGTGATAGGAGGGGCATGAAAGGCAGTGGAGGGGAGAGCTAGGGACCAGACTTCATTTTCTGTGAACATCATATTCTTGTCTGAAATTCTAAAACAATAATTTTTAAATGAGACATCTTGGAAAGCTCTGTAAAGAAGGAATGTTCAGGCAACTAAAGACAGTCAGGAAGCCAGGGACTTGCTAGAAATGAAGCATGACATTTCATCTGGAGAGTCAGACAACTGGGCATGGACAAAGAAAAGGGGACAGTGGCCATGGGAGAAGAATAAGAAGAAAGAAACCCGGACGGGGAAGCCTGGACTCCACACTGACTGGCAGTTACCGCGCCATAAGAAGATTTCAGATCAAATCACCATCTTTGCTCCTCTCTCGAGAGTCTGGGTCTTCCTGAGAAAACAGCTCTGTGCAAGAATTCAGCTAAACCCTGCGGGGCAGGACAGCTTACAGTGAGGACCCCAAAATGCCCACCTACCATGAGAGGCACAGCCCTCACCTCATCAAGTCACCTGAGCAACTAGCCAAAGCCCGGGGTTCCAGGCACAGGGACGACTTTGCCTTAGTCCTGATCATCAAGAAGCAGCTGTCCTGCCCCCCCCCCAAGCCCTCTTCAGGCTTGCCTCCATAACGCCACACCCTGAGGCTCACCAAGGATTTGGTTCATGTCCCAAACTGTCCCAGACTCATAGTGTAGACCAGGTTGTCCTCAGACTTGATCTCCTCCTGCCTCTGCCTCCCAAGTGCTGGACTCCGGGTATAGCCTACTGTGGGTGGGGGATGGCATGCACATGAGTATGAGAACATCCATGCCCATTGCACACGTGGTGGCAAAGTGAGATGTCAGGTGTCTCCTTCCACCTCCACATTTTAGTGCCTTGAGGTGACGTATCTCCCGCCAAGCTGGGAGCTCACGGTCCTGGCTAGGCTGGCTGGCCAGTGCGCTCTTGGCTCCACCTACCTCCACCCCACCCCCACGCCAGTGCTGGGGTGACAAGTATGTGCAGCCATAGCTAGCTTCTTACACAGGCACCAGAGATTCACACTCAAGTCCTCAGGCTTGGAAAATAAGCCCTCTTACCTTCGGAGCCTCCCTGGCCCCTCCATTCACTTCTTGAGTAACAATGGTCTCGGGTTGCTCATTCCTACAGATAAGCCTCTGCACTGAAATAGCAAGATTCTATTTCATTGTTTTCATTTATTCATCCAACAAATACATACTGATGAATAAACAGGCCCATCATTACACAACACAAGTGCTCCTAGTAAAGAATTAAAGTCTACCATCAGAAGGAGAATTAAAGACCCAGGTAGTCTGACAGTGTGACAGCTAAGGAAAGTACGTTTTATGCTAGGCAGCCATCTTGGTGCCCGACAGAAATTTCTCTCTAAGTCTAGCCCCTGATGTTAAGTTCCCAATAGCCCTGACCCCGTGAGCCCCGACCCAGAAATGGAGAGCCGTGACCATTTGCTTGTTATGATATAGCTTTTTTGTCTGCTTGTGCAGACATCCAAGGACTGTTTTGAGGTAGCCTTGACTACCTAATCTTGGAAGAGCAGAACAGCTTCTGGCCAAAGTGTGAAGACACTCAGGTCTTCTTGTGGTTTCCTCGTTGAAGTCCTTCCCTCGTCCCATGCACATGGCAGTATCTACTTTGCCTCAGAGATTGTTGTCCTGCCAGCAGTTTCAATAAATTTAACTAATTCTAAAATAGGAATTAAAGTCTCATAATAAGACAAAACCTAGACAGAAAACACGGAACACTCAGGTAGTCAAATCCGTAAGGTGGATGGAGAGGGGGCTGCAGAGGTGGGCCAAAAGAGCTTGGGGACTTCGGAAGGTGGCTGTGTGTCTTCTGTGTCAGTGTTCGTGGTGATTCCCAGGATGCTCAGATCCTCCTCCCTCAGGGCGTGTCTACACAATTCCTTCTTGACGGAGTTCCCAGAGACAGGGTTCCCAGTGCCTCCCTTGATGTGAGTGACAGCTATCCCATGTTCAAAAGTATGACTGATAAAAACATTGCTTATCCACACAAACATGAGGAAACTTTTAACGGCTGCCTTTGAAGTCTCTCAGGACCATCTCTAGAGTCCAAATTTCAGGTGCCTGGTATCAGGGAGAAAAAGGAAACCCTTCTCTGACAACAGCTGACAGAATAGGCACTTCCTAGCTCAAGGTTAATTCCAGAATGTAGGTGCTCATCACTGACTGGTAAGAAATGAAGAGTGCATAATGCCATTCTGGGAGAGTAGAGAAGGAGTTTTGGAGGCTTCCTAAAGAGTCTTATTGACATTCCCCAATCAATGGCTTCCTGGAAGGAAGACACCGGAAACTGAACCAAATCATTAGGTCATTTGATCAATTCCTTGCTTTAGTTTGGAGACAAAACTCCAAACTAAAGAAAAATTCACTTAGTCAGGCTGATCTAATTAGCTGGATTATCTGGATCTGATAGACTCAAACTAATTTAATTAATCTATTAACTTAAAGAAATTGGGGTACAGAGGTTAAAAGTCCACATGGTGATACAAATGTCCAAAGACTGACCTACTCTTTGTAGCAAGTAGGGTGACTCCAGAGTATCATTAACGGATGGTCTTTCTGGAGGGTCTATAGAACCTGACTCAGTGAGCACAGTGCGGCTTATTCCATTTGGCACAGACAAGGGTACAGTTCATGCAGCCATGTCTGTTTATATTAGGTCCAGTTCCCTTTCAGTCAGCAAGACTTGCATGATTTCATCTCTAGGGTCTATCGTCTTGGTAAATTAATTCTTCACAGGTAATTCACTGGGTCATTGTGAGCCATCATTGCCCACAGGTGCCATGCCACTGATGTCTTAATTGAAGGGATCATTTTGGAGGATGACAACAACTTTATCACAATGATATAATCTCAGGAGATTAAGAATGGCTAGAACATAGGACATGGCTGTAGAGAGTCTCTGAGCAGGAAGCAGGAGCTGCTATGGAGTCAGGGAAAGGGGCCCATCTTGGTGGCCTGGTGCAGATGTGGGTGTGAGCAGGTACCTGGCCGAGCCAGCAGCATTCTCATGACCGAGGCACAACTGGCTGAAGGCACAACTGATATGGATCTAAGGCCCTGGGGAGCCTGCCCACATTCAACCAAGTTTCAGAAACCAAGGGTTTCTTCAAGTGGCTAGCCACATATTGTGGTTTGGAGAATGCGTTGCTTTCAGGTGTCAAAAGATCCGAAAAGGAAAGGGGGTGGGGATTTCTATGGCACATGGATTTTAGAATCCTGCTTCATCCTGGGCACAGTGAGTGTGAAGCCTGACTGCCACCTACTGCCACCGCAGGGCACAACTGGGCCTCACCATGGTGCACAGGTGAGAGAAAGGTCCGGTGGGTGACGGATGCTCTGTTAGACCTCATGTGCAGCTTAGGAGAAACACAACTGAAGTAGTCATCAGTGTAAAAGTGGATTTTGTGATTATAGCTGAGGAGGAATACTCAGCCTAAAAATGTCTACTGTCTGCTGAGACAGCCCGAGTAGAAGAGGAAGTCTGCCATGCTGAGACTGGGCAGGGCACATATGGTGCCACTTTCAACAGCTCTTCTCATCTCCTGCCGCACCCAATGCATGACCACCGTCCAGGGAGCTGCAGCCGTGCAGGGCAGGGGGGCAGGAGCTCAACCCAAGACTCTTGTCCTTGTTATTTTTAGTACAGAGCAGCAGGAAGATGGCCCCTGTTGAACTCCACCTCCAGCTGGAAGGCAGAGACACAGGGGAAGAGGGCTGCCCATCAATCACAAGAAAGCCGGAAGGAAACGGAGACAGGAAATGTCAACACTGGCATGTCCTTACCCTGTGTCGGCCTGGATCCGTCCACAGCCCAGAATGCTAAAAGCCTAAGCCAGACAAAGCAACAAAACCAGGAAAGGAGACAGCACTGCGGAGAAGGCAAACCAAAAATAAACCAGGTTTCCTTTCTAAGCCAGAGGGCTCGCTCCTCTTATAGCTGACTCCCAAATTCTTGCTGGGGATTCTGGGAATCCTACAGATGGGCTAGAAGGCTGACGGCAAAACCTGAGAGGGAGTATGACTTCCGGTGGCTCCCTGAGCCTCCATTTTCCTGTGGAGTAGCTAAAAGGCCTGCCGTTCCTTTATCGAGGGGCCGTGAGAAGACAAAGCTTAAAGGTTGGTTCTTGTCTTCTGGAAGGAGAGGATTCAGCAGGGAGTCACAGATGGTTTAAGCAAAAGATCTGAGCAGGCTGCCCCAGAATTAGGGTGGTGGCTCTGAGGTTCTGCAGTGTGGATCTTGAAGTTTTGCGAATATTTATTTATAAGGCAAGGGCAAACCTCGGAATAAGGAGATCCTCTCCTAAATCATGATAGTTGGACAACCCCCCTTTTTAGGGTATTTCTTCCCCTGATGCTCAAAAAGATCCACAGAGGCTTTGGAGTCCAAAACTGCAACATAGATGACATGGAACGAAGTTCTTTTGAGGATGCCAACACATGTAGGGCGGGTCCTGGAGCCTTCGTTTTTTTTAATTATTTTTTATTAATTACAGATTATTCACTTTGTATCCCAGTGGTAGCCCCTTCCTTCATTCCCTCCCATCCCACCCTCCCTCCCTCATCTCCTCCCATGCCCCTCCCCAAGTCCACTGATAGGGGAGGTCCTCCTCCCCTTCCATCTGACCCTAGCCTATCAGGTCTCATCAGGACTGGCTGCCTTGTCTGCCTCTGTGGCCTGGTAAGGCTGCTCCCACTTCAGGGGGAGATAATCAGAGAGCCAGCCACTGAGTTCATGTCAGAGACAGCCCCTGTTTCCCTTACTAGGACACCCACTTTGAACCCTGAGCTGCCATGGGCTACATCTGAGCAGGGGTTCTAGGTTATATCCATGCATGGTCCTTGGTTGGAATATCCATCTCAGAAAAGACCCCTAGGCCCAGATTTTTTGGTTCTGTTGTTTTCCTTGTGGAGCTCCTGTCCCTTCCAGGTCTTTCTATCTCCCCCTTCTTTCATAAGATTTCCTACACTCTGCCCAAAGCTTGGCTATGAGTCTCAGTATATGCTTCTATACCCTGCTGGGTAGTCTTTCAGAAGCCCTCTGTGGTAGGCTCCTGTCCTGTTCCCTGTTTTCTCCCTCTTCCTATATCTGTCCCGTTTGCCTTTCTGAGTAAGGCTTGATCATCTTACCCAGGGTCCTCCTTCTTGTTTTGCTTCTTTAGATGTGCAGATTTTAGTATGTTTATCCTATATTATAAGTCTAAGATCCACTCATAAGTGAGTATATACTATGGGTGTGTCTTTCTGCTTCTGGGATACCTCACTCAGGGTAATCTTTTCTAGTTCCCACCATTTGCCTGCAAATTTCATGATTTTCATGTTTTTAATTGCTGAGTAGTATTCCATTGTGTAATTGTACCACAATTTCTGTATCCATTCCTCCACTGAGGGACATCTGGGTTGTTTCCAGATTCTGGCTATTACAAATAAAGCTGCTATGAACATGGTTGAGCAAATGTCCTTGTTTCCTACTTGCGCATATTTTGGATATATGCCTAGGAATAGTATAGCACTGCCTAAAAGCTCCCTAATCCCTCTATGCTGAATTCGGGGGATGTGAAGCTGAGAACAGAGGCAAAGGGCAGGCAAAGAAAGTATCCTTGACAAGCCATGAGCACCCTTTGAAATTGTCCAGGAGGGTAAGAGAGACATGATGATGAAAGGCAGAAAGAAAGAATTCTGTTTAGGCCTCAACAAAGAGGAGGATTTTTGTTTCTTTTCAAATATGCCCGGGGAGCCTCTCCTGTAAGATCTAGGAATACAGAAGGAAATGCAGCCTTGGCATTGAGGAGCTCACTGCGTCTAACGGAGAACTAACACTCCACAAAGGTTTGGCGGACCTCATGGTTCATGCCACACTACTGAGTGCATTAGAACAGTTGCTCTGAAGGCTGGCCTTTCAAGTTTGCCAAACAAACAAACAGAAACACAACAAGACTGTATAGTCTTAACAGCTGAGAAAATATATTCTTGAATGACCAGAGTAGAGAGGTCTCAAGGGCCTCAAAGAAGAACTCACATTCATTCCATAGAGCAGGAATATTTACAGAAGTAGCCTTGTCTGAGTCTGGAGTGAGCAGGAGTTGTTTTCTCTCTCTCTATCTCTCTCCCTTCCTCTCTCTCTTGCTCTCTCTCTCTCTCTCTCTCTCTCTCTCTCTCTCTCTCCCTGCAGTACACAAGGCATTCAGGCATAGGGAAGCATGTGTGAGGGAGAGCTGGAAGTGACCAACTGGAGAACTAAAGTAGACAAGACCCAAGGCTCTCTGGGTAGCCTGGACAAGAAGCCACTGCACTCTGAAGGCACTGGTACCTGACACTCAGCTTCTTGTGAGGCCCTCTTGAAAGAGGACACAAACTCATTACAGGCCCCCAAGTCTTTGGATGCTAGGCAACTGACACTACCAAGCCTTGACCATAGCTGCTAACCAGTGCATTTGGCTTCTCATAAGTCCATTTTCCCACGGCAAGCTTGGGGTAAGGAGCTTCCTGGAGCGGCGGCGGCGGCGGCATTGTCTCCGTAGCCAGGAAGGTGGTCTCACATGCAAATGCTTAGGGAGCTTCATCATTGCAGTATTTAAGAATATTGGACAGCAGTATCTTGATCACCTCCCTCCACAAACAAGGTGTATTTTTGGACGTTGAAATGAAGGACTGGAATGAAGACAGCTGAGCAGTCACAGCAATGCAAAGGACACCGGCACAACAGTGTGGCCTGGAAGTTGCTAACACATCCCTCTAAAACTCTAGCCTTGTTGAACAGATTCTTTGTGAACAGAGAAAAAAGAGCAGAGATAATAGCAGCCATCACCACAGAATGCAGCTCCAATAAATGCTGTCAAGAAAAATGTGTGCCTTTGATCCCAAGCACTGCAAAAGGAAATATTTTTAAAAAAGCAAAAATGTGTGCACAATGAACCTTCTGAAAGGAAGCTGTGTCTACAGTTTATGTCCACAGACTCATGGTTGTTATCTCTGTGCTACCTAACCCCTGAGACTGGCCGTCAGTGTCAAACTCAAACATTAATAGCTTGGTTTTGATGGTAATGCCTGTCTTATGTAAATTCCCATGACCTATCTAACCAATGTCCATCCACATTCACTGTTCTCTTCATGTATAACATTGCAAACACAAAGACATCTCTCTTGACATGCAATGTCAAATAATCAAAGGAAAGCTGCTTCTACACCAAGTTCGCCCCTGTGCTGCTCAGGTCTAGTCAACAATGCCTTAGCAACTGTGTTCAGCAGCGCTTACCATTTCTGCGAGCACCAGAACTGGGTCATGTTATTTTCTTTTTAAAAACAGATCAACAGGGAGACCCTGGAGGCCTCTAGAACACTGCATGTTCTTGCTGACCCGCCAGAACTGGATGATTCTGTTGCTAAAGACATCACACATGTTGGTTGTGGGACATCGGGAAATCAAATTGGAACAGTGCTAGAAGCTTCCTCTCTGCCAACTGGCTTTCACGACACGGACGGTGCTGTGCTGGCTGCTGGGGGAGTAAGGGCATCAACAGTCTTACCCAGATATGGACCCGACAACTACGACACCAGCATGTCGGGGAAATGAACATGGTGGCATGACCGCTAAGGAGGCGACTAATCTCACACGGGTCTTGAGCCAATCTTGAGATCAAAGGCACTTTTTTTTTTTTTTTTTAGTAAGAGGAAGGAGGAAATCTATCATTGGTACTATAAACCTACTCAAAGATCTATGGTGGGGGAAGTTATAGGTGCTAGGAAGGAACCTAATGCTATTGTCTAGCTAAATTGACATTTTGCTAAACTGCCTTCTAAATATGTTTGTTTAAAATGATAAACAAACTCTACCTTCATCCTTTAACCAAAGAAGTCTCTTTACAAGTGAACTGTGGGAAGTGCAGAGAGGTTCATGACTGCACATGATACTAAGAATAAATGGTAGTTGAGAGTTCAGCCTTAAACAAAACCTTTATATCAACCCTTTTAAGGCCCATGGAGAAAACACTGTGGAAGAAGAGGATGGGAAAAATAGTTACAGCTGTAAATGAGCACAAGAATGGCCACAAAATGCCCTCTTCTGGGCAGCACACATCATTGTAAGAATGAACTCTCAACAACTACAGTTGCATTCCCTGGATGTGTGAAACAGCGGATCCATCAACAGCAGGCACGAATGGGAGCAGGTCTCCTCACTGCTAAGCTGCCGCTGTTCAGGGAAAGGGAGTCCTTGCCTTCATTTGTGACCTAGGTTAGCTTCACCAGGCTCTCATGGATGGTCCTAGTCCACTGGTGACACACTTGGCCCTGGCTAGCCAAAATGGGTCACAAAACCAAATCAAAAGCCACAAAGCTGGGAAAGGAACAGGTAGACAGAAGGAAGAGTTGGCAGGGGGTTAATAGAAACAGGGGAGGGCGGGGAAGAGGACCCGAATACAGTGCACACGTGTGATTGTCAAAGAGCTAATTAACAGTTCTTAAAACCCTTCCAGCATGGTTTTTCAAAGTTGAGTTGCCTTTGTTCAAGCTGCTGTCACAGTCTCACAGTCTAGAGGATGTGTAAACCTGGGATGTTCCTTTCTCAGTTCCTGTGGCTCAAGTCCAGGATCAGGGTGTCGGCATGGGCAGACTCTTCTTACACAGTGTCCTGTCTGACCTCCTATATCCTCAGAAACTGGCTGATCTCTGCCTGGAGTTAACTCCATTCACAAGGAAATTCACCCATGTCCAACTTTCTTCCCCAAGACTCTTCCTATATTCCAGCATATACATTTTGGGGGAAACAAATACCCAGTCATGTATGTTGGGTTTTGTGTCCTTGTATACTCGTAAGTAATCACTGTGAAAGTTGTGGGCTTATAAGGCTATAAGATAGTTCTTAGAGAAATACAAAACCTGCCAAGTGTTATATCTTTAAATATATTCATTTATAAGTTTCTAGCATCCAGGCCTTTAGGTTTTGTAGCTGGTCTCCCGTGATGGACAATATTATGCTGATTACCAGCTACAAATTAACATGCACATTCCACTTCGAAGAGAAACCTGCTTTTGTTTACCAGCGAATTTAATTTAATAGCTACAAATTGGCAGGTTATGTCTCATGAATTTATTGCATTTCAGTGTTTGGAGGCCATCCCACCTGTATTTCCATGGCCTTGTCACGGCTTCCACATCATCATACCACAGTGGCAAGTGCGGAGAACACGGAGCACTAGGATATGAAAGTATGTGGCCTCACTGGCATTACGGAGTAGAACAGGGAAAATGAAATTACAGAACATTACTTAACATCTTAGCAAACATTTTACGACAATAGCAAATTAGTGACCGAAGTAGACCACGCAGTGGGCAGGGGCCCTACACTGTGTAACAAAGCAGCTGAACAGGCCGTGGGGACAAGTCAGGAGGCAGTGTTCCTCCATGCTCTGCTTTTGTTCCTGCCTCCAGGCTCCCACCTTGCATTCCTGTCCTAACATCTCTTCATTGTGGTCTGTAAGCTGTAAGGTGAAACGATCCCTTTCCTCCTTGAGTAGCTTTTGATCACAGTGTTTATCACAATAGAAAGCAAACTAAGACAAATACTGAGGTCTCTATGTGAACAAAGGATCTTGTTAGATTTCATAATTTTAGGAGACTACTGCCTCAGTTAACTCCTCCAAATGTAACCTTCAGCAGACCTAAGCCAAAATTCAGACATCCGAATTCCTGTTCTTCAAAGACTGGCATGATGTTAGTCATTGTAAGCTCATGTATTGTGAAGTAATTTGTTACCAAGAAAGAGAGATCTAACACATTGGTCTTCTGAACTGCAGCTCCCTTACAGAGCTCTGACTTCCAGCTGGACCTGGCTGGTAAGGGAAATTATGAAGGGAGAGTGGAGCTAGGACAGTGACAAAGCAGAATGAGATCAGAATATCATCTTCCTCATGCGATAAGAATTCCAGCTTCCTCATGAGTCACCATGTACTGGCCATGAAGATCTCAGTTCCTATTTTGTGGTTCCCCAGTCATCACAGTTGGCCCCAGATCCCAGGAACCAACTGTCTGCTGGTCTTGTCATACCTGGACAATATAAGTTATAATATCCTTGTAATTTCCGTGCATACTGCCCAAGGAATATAGGTATTCCTTCTGTACACTAGAATACAGGATTTGAGTGTGCATATCTTTCCTGAAATGATAACCAACTCAGTGTGAACAGGAAGGCTCGAAGGAAGAGATGAAGAATGCATAAAATCTCACTGGGTGAAAAGCAAAGACTGGGTGTGTTAGCACAATTATAGCCACAGACAAGTAAAACATCCAGTTCCAGTCACTTCATGGCTACAGTTGCCGAATCCCAGTAAGACCCCACTCACACGGTGGTCAGCAGGAGGAATATTCTAAATGATGTGAGTGAGTCACGAATGGAGAACTGGACTCCAATCCGCATCCTAGTTACATGAGAAATGTTGTTTTCTAAATTTTCTTCAATTTCATTTCTGTTTTCAACAACTCTATAAATGACAAAACTTCCTAATCAGCTTGGGATTTCTACTCCCCTGCTGTTCTCTAGGAAAAAAATGAGCAATTTGGAATTTTTAGAGCTTGATTACTATTTCAAAATCACCCAGCTACATTCAATAACGTTGCATTTCCTCTGAGCACACCAATCAGTCTTTGTGCTCTTTCAGCGTAGGTTAGGCTGGGGCTCAGTGTGGCTGGGCCACACCGTCTGCTCGGCAGCTGATTGGACTGCAAGTGATTGCAGGAGCCTCTGCCCAAACAACCCTCCAAGAAAGTGAGTCCTTAGTAAGGACTGCAGCCCGTTAGCTGTTTGTATGCAAACAGAGCTGGTTATGAGTTTTCTCTCTTCCTGACAGCAGCTCAGAACAGTTTCTATGAAAGACTTCTATAAGAACTTGGGGAATTTTGCATTTGAGTTGCTGCTTGAATTTCAGAAGCAGTTTGTTAGAAACAGACTAATTCAGCCCGCCGACTAACTTACATCATCCTTCTTCCCAATTAGCTCCCATCAATGGTGCTTAACAAAAGCTATGACAGGTGGATGGCTAAATCCATAAAACAGAAAGAAAAAAGTCCAGAAAGAGGTGAGATGAGCCCCACATCTCAGCCATTTGTAAAAACAGTGTCTTTATACTGCGACACATAGCAGTCAAGTCAGGTGTACCGTAGAAAAGTATCCTCTGCGGTTTGGTGGCTTCAGACAACAAAGACTCATTTCCTACTTGTGTGGCATGTTCTTCATAATTATCTGGGGCTGTACTCTCACAGGGGCAAAAGCTGATACAGTAGCCAGCCTTCTAGAATGCCACAGCTCTGGGCCAAATAACACAATTCTTTAACCTTCTGGCACATCACTGGGTCATCCCTGAGTTCAATTCTACCATAAGCAAGAAGAAATAAAAGGTGGGATGTTTGTGAATGGCCCTGTCACCATTACATTCCTCTGAAAAGGTCTACTTACATGAGAAAGGTAGGAAATGGACAGGGATGGTTAATGAAGAGGCCAGGAGCAGATCTGAGAGGCAGATGTGTGGAAACGTGCTGAGGAGGAATGGATTTGTGCTGCTTCGCAGTCACTGCTGGGACCTATATTTAGCTCCCGCAGTTGCACAGGCATCAGAGATCTTCCTTCTCAGCTCCCCCCTGGCTGGCTTCTAACTGGCACAGAGTGGCACGCTAACAACATAGCGCTACACGTGTGCGTGAGTGCCTGCGTGCGAATGTGTGCACTGGCATGAAAGCTGTCATAGGAGGCAGGTTGTTATAGTAATTCTACGAGAAAATGATCCGCAGCTGTCTGAGAACGGCAGCTTTCCTCAGGGCGCCTGTGTGTGCCCACACCTCCCTCCCACTTGGAGATCTCTGGCAATGAAGAGGGATTAGTTAGACATTCTGTGCTCAGAAATGAGTGAGCCCGCGCGCGCGCGCACACACACACACACACACACACCACCGTTTGGATCTGGGAAGCAGAATGGTTGTACTAGGTTTAGATTCTCCACTAAATACAAGCAGGAGCTTTTCTTTATGTTGTTAAGCCAGTGAACAAAGAGTGCACAGAAACTGTAAAGTTACACGGGAGGTGGAGGCAGCCTGCCTAAGCCAGACGAGAGCACAGATCTCCCTGAGCCAGAATTTCAGGTGGGTGTGAGCCAGCTGACGTGGGTGCTGGGAACCACTGTCCTCGGCAGAGCAGCCTCTCCAGACCCAAAGCCTCTTCTTAACAGAATCTAACTGGGTTCAAAGAAAGAAACCAAAATTTAAAATAAAACACAGGCATCTTTCTCAAACTCATTTTGAAAAAGATACCCAATCAGCACTGGTCAGGATTTAATGAAACTCAATCAATAAAAGGAGAAATAAATACTGTATATCAAGATGTTATAAATTATTGTATATGTGTGCTTTTGCAGAAGTCTATCACTGCTTTTTTTTTTTAATGTTCTGAGTTTGTAGTACTTTTTGTTGTGAAGTTCTGCTTCCTGCTAGAATTCAGCAGTGGTGACTACCTTAACTTGCCCATCTGAAACACCAAAACTCTAAAGTGATAGGAAAGGTAACAGTAAGAAGATTATGGTTCACGAGGCAGGGAATGAGTAAGGTGAGCAGCGCAGTTCTCCAAGCTACCATTTTGGGACTTTCCCATTTTTATAACAGAGAAACACAACACAGAGGAAACCCAGCAGACCCCCTAAGTCTAGAAGATTGAGCGGGAAATCTATAAAGAAAAAGCAGATAGATTTCCAGAGTGAGGGAAGTTCTGGAGGGTCCCCTGGTGTCTACAGTACATTGAGATGAGGAAACTTCTGAATGCTGAGGGAAGACTCTCGCAACAGGACAAGCAATGAGGTCTGTTTTGGCCAGGGAGCCTACAGAGCCTCACCAGAGTAGCTACTGGGGGAGGAGGCGTTGCATCAGTGAGGAAACAAAATGAGCCCTATACCCAGCATTTTTAGACAGGGATCATTTTACCATAAGGGACTGCTGGTATAATATTCTTGTGGAATGTATACAATTTACCCTTGTTCATTCAAATGCTGAGTTCTCTACCCCACTATCTGGTTTCAATTCGGACATTGCACTGTGATGCTTATTCTTTTATTACAAATTATTCACTTTGTATCCCAGCTGTAGCCCCCATCCTTGTCCCCTCCCAATCCGGTCCTCTCTCCCTCCCTCATCTCCTCCCATGCCCTTTAGCATCACCTGTCTCAAGTTTGTGTAAACATGCCATCATTTGTTCTCTGTATTGTCAATAAAACAGCCAGCCACAATGCTGAGCAATGGAGAGAATAGGGTGGGACTTCCTGGTCCAGAGGGGAGGAGAAGGAAGTGAGTAGGGAGGGAGGAGAATGAGATCAGGAGGAGAGGACTTGGAACCAGGA
>NW_026591086.1:58123490-58132679 GCF_907164565.1 Psammomys obesus
ATGCGGGCTTGGAGGTTTAGCATGGAGTAATTATTGCCCAGCATTGTATTCCAGGTTAGTTAAATAAATCCTAGTCTCTGTGTGGTGATTTGGGTATACAGCTGCTTTAGGAATAACCACCCATTAATTAAAAGGTGTACCAATAATAAATATTATTAACCCACAACAAGGGACATTTGGCAATGTCTGGACTTTTCTGTCAACACTCAAGTAGGATGCTAGCCATGGCTGGTAGGTAGAAGTCAAAGTGCTTGGCAATAGTGCAAAGGCTGTAATGTCCTGCCTAGGCAGAGTGGGTCTTAGGTCCTGCATCAAAGCAAGAAAAACTCAAACTGTTTCCAAGTAACTTTTTCCCAAATATGATTCAAGAACATTTTTAAGAATTCTAAAAAGCAATACTCATAATGTCTGGAATTCAATTTTTAAAAACTGCTAGGAGTGCAAAAAATAGAAACTGTAACACATTAAAAAGAAAAATCATTCTATCTCCACTGATCCAGAATTGAAACTGGATGTAGCAGTCAAGGGTATTAAAGCTTTACTATAACTGCATGCCTCATATTCAAAGAGTTCAGTAGAGACACAAATGGCAGTCTTCAAAAGAGACTAAAATTGAAGTTTTAGAGGAAAAAAAAAAGAGATGTCTTCCTCCCCAAGCTGCTTTTGGTCATGGTGTTTCATCACAGCAATAGAAACCCTAAGACATTAGATGAATATATATACTAGATGGGACTGAAAGAAAACCAGAGTTTGCAGAATGTTTAATACATTTGAATAGGTAACAATGGGAGCTAGTCAAAATGAAATATAGAAAAAGAAGAAAATATTTATTTTTATTTAAAATATTTTCATACAATATATTTTGATCATATTTCCCCTCCTCTAAATCCTCACCTCTGTACCCACATAATTTCTTCATATCCCCTCTCTCTCTCAAAACCTAAAACCAAAACAAAACCCAGTAAGACAAAAATGAAGCAAAAAGCCCACCAAAACCAACAACAGCACAACCCCGTGGAGTCCATTAGTGGGTCAACTACTCTTGGGTGTGGGGCATGTCCCACAGTGGGGCTGATGTACCTGGTGACAGCGAATGAGAAAACTTACGTTCCCTTTGCCATCGGGATCGGGTGAAAATAATTCCATGGTGAGGGGTGGGACCCAGTGTCCACTTCTCCTCTCACTGCGGGAACCCTGCCTGGCTCGAACATGCGTCGGTTCGATGCAGAGTCCTGGGGAGTTTATATGTGCGTCACTTGTGTAGCTGTATCATCTAACACACCTGACTCTTAACATCGTTCACAAAGATCGCTGAGCCTTGCAGCGAGGATGGGTGATCCAAAGTCTCTCAGCCCCTGGACAATGTCCAGCTGAGGATCTCTGCGATTAATTACCACCTACTTCAAGAAGCTTCCCTCATGAGGGTTGAGCAATGCACTAATCTGTGGGTATTAAACTGAGCACCATATTAATGAGCTGTGAAATAATTGAAGTAGTATAATTAATCAATGTTTAATTAGAATCTCCGAGAGAGAGAGAGAGAGAGAGAGAGAGAGAGAGAGAGAGAGAATGGGATAATGGGAAACAGAGAGGAAGAGTAGAGGGTGGAGATTTTTAAAGATACAGTTAACAAATTTCCAAAATTGAGAAAACTATAAATCCATATATCCAAGAAGTTCAAAGAAATCAACACCAAGGTTATTATTAAACTGGTTAAGGTGACAAAAGAAAATCTTAAAAGTTTTGGGGGAGGGCAGGGTGAGGTGCAGAACATAGATTAAACAAAAGGAACAGAAGTTCTGTCATAAAATTTCTCATCAGAAACTATGGATGTGAGATGACAATGGAATATCTTTAAAGAAAAAAAATATAGACCTATAATTTAATGACAGAAGACTTCTCACCAGAAACTATGGATGTGGGATGACAATGGAACAATATCTCTAATGCAAAAACTCTGTCAACCTATAATTCAATATCTTCCAAACATAAGTGTCAAACACAAACTTTGCAAATGCCTACTGTTCAGCCTACTAACCTCCGTGCATAGCGTCAAACCTAGGTTCTACACACAGAAAAGGTTGAACAGCTGTCTAACCAGAAGCCACAGAACAAGAAATGTTACAGGCAGTCCTTCAGGCAGAACGACGATGCCAGATAGAAACAACGTCCACACAGCCAGAGGAGGAGCGCCAGCAGTGGTGACTGCATGGTGTGGAGTAATGTGTCCTCCAGGGGCTGAGGATTCCAGGCACCTGGAAGTTCTCCAAGTGCTGCAGAGTCTGTGACAGGTCCATCTGCTGCAGGCTCAGAAGAGACAAGCAGGTAAGTATTATTTAATCAATTCCTGATTTCCCACTACGTCAGAAGAAAGGGGATACTTGTACGCTGTAGGAGGATGGTGTGGCAGGAACCACTGAATGGTACATTTTCCCACGGCATATGAATGATAGGTTTCATGAACTTTATCATTCTTGTCCTTGTCCATGACTTTTTAATAATTAAATTTGTTCCCTGACAATTTTATACAGCTATGTCATCAACGTGATTACTCTCACCTACACCATCCCTTATCCCACCCCTGTTAACACCTCTCCTGCCTACAGAGCCCTTTCCCATGGTTTGTTTTATGACCCGCTGAGTTTAACCAGGGCCATCTGAGTGACCATGGGCACAGAGCCAGCCAATGGCTCTGGAACTAACCAGTGGCTGCACATCTGAAGAAACTGACTCCACCTCCAAGCTCAGGCAGTGCTCTGACCCCGTGAACCCACCCCCATCCATGACTGGTCGTGGACAGGTCCAGTTTTGCACAGATTCAACACAAATACCCACAGCCACTGTGCATTCATGGTTGCAATAGCTGTGTAATGCCTATTACACAGAACAGAGCATTTGACACCTCTCTTTATGTCTTCCAGATCTTAAATTCTTTCTGTCTCTTTTTCGTCAATATTCCCTGAGCCTTAAAGTGAATTATATAAACATCCTAGGTAGGGCTGGTCATTCAGCTACCCCTTTTTCTCAGCACCTTGAGCAGCCACAAAGCTCTGTTCTTCATTACAAAGAAGCTTCGCTTCTCCGATTGAGGCGAAGATAGCATTTGTCTATGGGCATAAACACAGGCATTTAGAAAGTGGTTTGACACTGTGTCAATTTAGTTAAAGTAGAGTAGTAAGTTCTCCCTTGGGGCCTATGACCTCTCCACCCATGTTTCTTTTTGTGTGTGTCTACAGGACCAGGTTTGAAATCACTCCTTTGGAACAGGCTTTGAGTCCAATCAGAGTGGTTTGTGGCTCCCGTAACAGTCGTGCCGCCATTTCCACAGTGGGCACATATTTTCTGCTTAGCTTGCAGGATTCACAACTAAATTGTCCCACTGATCCTTTGTCCCTCAGCAGCCTGCAGAGGGAGAGCACCCTCCAGCATTGTGGAAGCTAACTAACAGGAAAGAGGCCCCAGCTCAGTTACAGGGTGCAGTGAAGGTTTGTGGTAGCCTCAGCAACAGGCCCTTTTAATTTTTTTCTTACATTTATTTATTTTATGTTCATGAGTGTTTTGCCTACATGTATGTATGTGCACTACATATGTTCCTGGTGCACAGAGGTCAGATTCCTGTAACTAGAGTCACATCGTTGTGACTGTCACATGGATGTGGGGATCTGAACCCAGAGCCTCTGCAGGAGCAACTAGTGCTCTTAACCGCTGAGCACTGGTCTTTCCAGCCCAGCAACAGTCTTTTCATTTAATTCTAGTAGACAGCCAAGAAAGATGGCAAGAACCTGTGATTTATTCAGAGGGAGGGGCCTCTGGGCCCCTGACCAACAGTGCCTAAGATAGTACCTTGCATCTGACACTAACATTTTTGTTTAATCACCAGTGGCTTCTGAAAACCACATTACCCAACTGAATAGCATCATTTTTTTTTCCTTGAAGTTGAACAAAACTATGGTTACAATAGTGAACAAGGAAGACATAATCCCAACCTTTTGGATGTATTTACTTAAGATCCTTTTGATTCCAGATCTTTCAAAGACTACAAAAAAAAAAAAAAAAAAAAAAAAAAAAACCTAAATGGACAAAGTGTATGGCATCTGTCTTAGTTAGGGTTTCCATTGCTGTGAAGAGATCCCGTGAACACAGCAACTCTTATGAAGGCAAACATTTAACTGGGGCTGGCTTCCCATCATCATCATAGTGGGAAGCATGGCAGCATGCAGGCAGACGGTGCTAGACAGATAGCTTAAAGTTCTACATCTGGATCTGCAGGCAGCAGGAAGAGAGATACAGTGGGCCTGGCTTAAGCATTAGAAACCCCAAAGCCCACCCCCAGTGACACACTTCCTCCAACAAGGCCACACCTCCCAATAATGCCATTTTCTGTGAGCCTATGGAGGCCATTTTCATTCAAGCCACTACAGCATCTTTAATTGACTACAATAATTTTTCTCCTCAGTAATTTAAAGCATTCATACATAAGTATCTATCACTCCTCTGGCTTTTGAGCTTTTTTTTTTTTTTCTTATATTCATGCACAGAGTTGGGATTATGAAGAGAACACAACATGGGGAAGAGTGAGTTTCAATGAAAATTTAGCAGATACTTCTTTGCTGTGGTCACATCCCGATGGTGATATTTAGGCTGGGAGTTCTCAAGGATACTAGGATGTGGACAGAGGTGAGAGCCCGTCGGCTAGGGAGTTTAAGACACAGACACAGCTCTGCTCCAGAGCTGGATGGGAGCAATATTCAGAGTGCATGGTACTGCTCAGGACCCACACAGCCCTAACACCCCATTTCTACTGTGGTTTCTGGATCATTACTCTGCCTCAAATAAGCCACTTTTCTGACTCCTGCTGTTTTATTTATTTACCTTTTGATTTTCCAATAGACAGCAGGACTCTTGTGAGTTCATGCTGTATTTTCCTGCTTTCATCAAATGAAGCTTAGTAAGATGAAAAGTTACTGATTTAAAGTTGTCTGATGCTATACTCTGAATATATTTTGTTCCCTCCAAAACTCATGTTGATACAGCTCCTGACATAATGGTACTGAGAGGTAGCGGGGCATCTAAGAAGTGTCTGTGTCACGAGGCTCTGCCATCACAGAGGAACTAAGGCCACTCTCATGGAAGTCGGTTATGTCTCCAAGATGTCTTCCTTCCCTCTCTCCTTCCTTCCTTCCTCTCTTTCTACCTCTCTCTGTCTCTGTGTGTGTGTCTATGTCTATCTCTCTGTCTCTCGTCTCTCTCTCTGTCTCTCTCTCTCCTGCTCTTCTTCTATTTTACAACATAACATGAGGCCCTTGTTGGATTTAGACAACTGATTTTGGACCCAAAACCATGACTTCTATTCTTCATAAATTACCAAGCCTCAGGCATTTTGTTGTAATAACAGAAAACAGATTAGATACACATTGTCCTCCCTTTGGGACTATGACTTCAAGTAGGTCTCTTTGTAGATACAAGATGGAGGAAATGGCAGGTTATGAAAAGCCAGTGTCATAGAAAATGCCTTTTATAAATTGCAAATCCCGAATTAAGCGCCTAGAAATCATACTAACACTTCCATAGACAATGAGAACAACAGTTAACATTTGTGACACGGTTCCAGGAAGTGTGATGAGTGTTGTGTGTAACGATTCTAAAGGGTCTTTGGAGCAAAGTGAGAGATGGAGGCTGAGGAAATTGTCTGCGGAAGGCCATGCAGTGGATAAGCATTCCTTTTCTTCATTTTCCCATGGTCCCTAGCAGAGTGTCATACATAGCCTCATAAGCTCAACACAGATTGTGTGGTTAAACCCATTTGTCACACTTACTTGAGGACTCGGGTTTCCTTTCCATTACGGGTTCCCCAGCTGTGACAGGCTCAAGCCGACCCTGTACAGTCTGCTCCGTGTAACCGGGAGCCACTAAACTTAGCAGGTGACATTGCCTTTCTCTCTAAAGCTCTTCAGTCCATGTCACTAGCAGGGACTCGTTCTCCACCCTGTTCAAAGTCTCCCTGATTACGAGCCTGGAGATCCCGAGGCTGAGCAGGCCTGGCCTGGGCGTGCAGAGTGGTGGCCGCACCGATGTCCTGTGCCTCGTGGAGAGGACCACTTCCCAGGGGCTGGGGAGACGACTCGTGCTCACCTATGCGTGGCTGCACAGGGTGTCATTCCCCACTCTCGCAGGGAGTGCGGATTCATGCCTTCTGTGTTTCCTGTTCACCACCATCCTGAAAGGTCATTTATCTTGTGTAGCTGCAGGTCAAGTCTTTGCTCAAAGCAGCCAAGTACAAAATGTGTTTCTCTGTAAGCTGGCGTGCAAAATGAATACCACCTCAGCTAGCATTTGTCTTCTTGTCCTCCCGGCCCTCCTCCTCACAAGCTTGAAAAAGATTTTAATAGATGTTCTAAAATGATCCCTTCAAAAACAGAATCTCAAAATTGACACGTTGTGGGCGGATCAGAGGTCAAAGAGGGGACTGGGTTCTTTTCTCACTGCCATGACCTGATAAGAAGCAGCTTGATGGCGGGGTGGGGGTGGGGCTATGGGGGGGAAGGTATGCGGAGTGTGGGGGGTATATATGGCTCGTGGCCTGAGAGTGAGCAGACTGTCCTGGTGGGGAAGTCACTGCAGGGGTCACGTGACAGAGGAAAGCAGAAGGGGAGCCTGACCGTGAGTCATCAAGTCCCACCCGGGGCTGCACCTCCTAAAGGTTCCACAGGCTCCCCAAACAGCGCTGGCAGCTGGGGACCAAGGGCTGAGCCTTCCACAGCAGGGCACCAGGCTCCTGCTCCTTGCTCTCCTGAGCTCCGTTCACACCGTTCTTCGTCACCCCTTCAGCCAGTGTTCCCGAAGAAAATTTCTCCTGAAATTTTCTAGTAGATGTGCCCACCTCAGACAGTTAGCGGGAGGGCCAGCCACCCAGCGCGGCAGGCAAAGCGGCCAAACCTGAGGGCCCCAGTAGATCAAGCCTCTGTGATGCAAGGAGAGAACCAACCCAGCAGCGCCCTCTGACCTTCACAACACGCTGTGGCATAAACGCGCTAACAAGTAAAGAAATAGAATCCTTAAAAAAATTAAAAACAGCGCTAGTGGAAACAGAATGTGACCTCCAGGAGGAAGCGGAGGGAGCCCCTGGGACGTCTCCACCTAATGAAAATTTACTGTTGCACCAACTTTGCTCTGTAGTGGCTAACCAGACCGCGTGAGCAGTGAGGAGAGCAGAAACAAGGGCACACAATGGCCCCGTGTGTGACAAACTGCCCAGGCTTTCTCTCTCATCAAGGAGCTTTTTCTCTTTCCTCTCTCCTTTCCAGTTCCTGTCCTGAAAACCCCACGGGAGATGAAGTGAAAGGCGTTGCGACCCTTGTGCTACACTTGGTGGCTCAAGGTGGCTGCGAGGGCCTTTGGGTGGCCCTCTGGTTGGTTCAGCCCTATGCCCTGCTGAGGATAACCCCCCACCCCCACCCTTGAGGGAGAGCATGTGTTTACATCACGTCCTTCTGCACCTACCCCTGGAGTGCGGCAGAAGCGTGCTCAGCGACCCCGGGGGCCTGCATGCTGGCGTCTCATTCATGTCAAAACATCCTTGGTTACTCCTGAAGCTTCTCAGAAGCCCCAGCGTTGGCACCCATGACGCATCAGGAGAAAGAGATAAATGGAAGCCGACCACCAGGCACCAGGTGAAGAGCTGATTAAGTCTGTCTGACATCGTCTGGGATGGTTCACTAGCCCCTCTGCTCAAAATCCTGTGTCCCACAGGTGTGTCTGAGTGGATTGGTGGCGCATGCAGCTACCCTGACTGTTGTTAAGGGTTGGTAACAGCCTCATGGCGGGTGGCATGGTAAGAGATTGTATTTAGCTCATTCCTTGAAACTATCAATAAAATGCTAAGATCTGGGCATGGAGCAAGGAGAAAGGATTGCCTCTGCTGAAGGATGGAGAGCAGGCACGTTATCTCTTTCTCCAGGCTTGGGCCTCTGGCTCCTCAGCCATCCCCTCCGCTCTGCCCCACGGCTTTCTGTTTTAAATTAGCACTAAATGAAATGGAATTAAAATATGATGAAGTAGCCTTGGAGTTACTCTGCTTTGCATTAAAATACTTGAAAAACATTGCATTTGCAGTGTGAACACTGTCTGGGTCAGAGCAAAGCTCGAGTCTGAGGATAAGAGTGATTTTTATAGTTCCTTTTTAGTAAAGAAGAAAGGGTTGCTAAATTTAACAAGGAGGGATGTGAGAGGTGAAGAGAAAGCTGACTGAAGAGCTGCTGGCCCCGGGCTCTGAGGGAGGTGAGGACAGTGGAGAGGACCTTTTTTGAGGGTTAAAGAAGGTAAATGATAAACTGGTGTTCAGTTATTTTTTCTAGAATCTTCCAAGTCTGTGACATATACAAAAATATTAATGCAAATGAGTTGTATATCCCAGAGTTCTTAGGTCCTGAGGAACTACCTTATCCAGCCCACCAACTAGCTTCCATGATGCTCAGAAATGCCAGAAATTTGTCCAAGACTGTATTGATGGACAGTTGCTAAGAGGCAGCCACCATCCAGTGAGCCCTGTTGGTCCATCCATTATCTCACATGGATGAGTAAAACGCTCAAGCCCCAGGTGGAGAAGCCAAAGCCACTAAGACTGAGAGAGCCCCAGGAACTATCGCCTGCAAGGTACCACTGAGCAAAGATCCTCGGCTCAGCTAAGACAGACCTTCCTGAGGGACCATCTGAAAGCCTCAGGTTAGCAAGCATCTTCGGAGGGCTGACCTTTCTGAAGATGGTAACGTCTTCCAGCAGATGGACAGGGATTAGACTCCTTCATATGTACAGATTGGCAGGGGCTACAAACCTAAAGCCTGCACTCTACCTGTGCAGGCCTGAGACTGGTCTAGAGCAGTGATTGCGTGAGACACTTCTCCAATATGAATGGCAGTGTGAAGAGAAAGACGACGGCTATGACCCTCCTCCGATTACAACTGAGGGGAAAGCCAGTCCCATTTGTGAACAGAGTCTTGATCTGGGCCCTGAGAAAACAGTCTCTTCTGCATTGTCACATTCCAAAAAACAAGACAGCCTATGGCATTTAGGGAGACACTATCACCCTGTATGTATGGTAACTCCACTTCAACTTTTTATAGATGTGTATGTACATGTGAGTGTGAGTGTGTGTGTGTGTGTGTGTGTGTGTGTGTGTGTGTGTGTGTGTGT
>NW_026591086.1:58132689-58172869 GCF_907164565.1 Psammomys obesus
GTGTGTGTGTGTGTGTGTGTGTGTGTGTGTGTGTGTGTGTGTGTGTTGTGAGTATATTTCAGGAAGCTTCTACAGTAGTAGATTTTATATGGTTCTCTCTCCCTGCTGCCCCTCTCCATCCTGCCCTCCAGGCTCCCGCCCTGCCTAACCATCTCTAACCAAACATCCCTTTCCTCTTCATACACCCCGGCTTACACTACCCGTTGCCTTGAAGTTGTCCCACCCATGGCCTCTCCCTACTTTCCTGACCTTTATAGGTATTCTAGTTAAACACACATATCTAAAGATCCAAAGTTGGGTGGGGTCCACGCGTGGCAGACCCTGTGTCTAGTTCATCTTCCTGGGTCTGGATGATCACAGTTGGGTTACTTCCAGCTCCACCCATTTGTCTGTCCATTTCATTACTTAACTTTACAGTGGAATGACATTCCACTGTGTATATGTACCAGATTTTCATTTTACATTCACTAGTTCATGGACATTTACGCTGTTTCTGCGTCCAGCTGTTGTGAGTAGAACAGCAGTGATCGTTGATGAGGAAGCATCTCTACAGTAAGACACACGGTCCTCTGGGTATAGGCCCAGGAGTTTGGGAGCAGCATCCTCTGATACACGTACGTCGGGGTTTCCTCAAAATGAATTGAGAAGTCAATGGGAAGCTTGATCTCCACAGTGGCTGCTCCACGCACTGTGGAGTGTTTCCCTTCCCCATATCCATGCCAACATGTCTTGTCATCTATGTTCTTCATCTTAGCTACTCTGACTGGAATAATATGAAATCTCAAACAATAATGGCACAAAAGCTCTGGGTGTAGGTTCTTCTCTTCAAGATGTCTGTCCATGTGGTTCTGTAGACCTCTGCAAACAATGGAGGCTACTAAAATATGTTCATATGCCCAACAAGGACATTTGCTCAACTGTGTTCATAGCAACTTTGTTTGTAATAGCCAGAATCTGAAAATAACCCAGATGTTCCTCAGTGGAGGAATGGATGCAGAAATTGTGGTACATTTACACAATGGACTATTACTCATCAATTAAAAACAAGGTAATCATGAAATTTGCAGGCAAGTGGTGGGAACTAGAAAAGATCATCCTGAGTGAGGTATCCCAGAAACAAAAAGACACACATGGTATATACTCACTTATGAGTAGATATTAGACATATAATATAGGATAAACATACTAAAATCTGTACACCTAAAGAAGCTAAGCAAGAAGGAGGACCCTGGGTAAGATGATCAATCCTCATTCAGAAAAGCAAACAGGACAGACATAGGAAGAGGGAGAAGACAGGGAACAGGAAAGGAGCCTACCACAGAGGGCCTCTGAAAGACTCTACCCAGCAGGGTATCAAAGCAGATGCTGAGACTTATAGCCAAGCTCTCCTTGTGGAGCTCCACAAGGAGAGCAACAGAACCAAAAAATCTGGGCACAGGGGTCTTTTCTGAGACTGATATTCCAACCAAGGACCATGCATGGATATAACCTAGAACTCCTGCACAGATGTAGCCCATGGCAGTTCAGTGTCCAAATGGGTTCCCTAATAATGGGAACAGGGGCTGTCTCTGACATGATCTCAGTGGCTGGCTCTTTAATCACCTTCCCCTGAGGGGGGAGCAGCCTTACCAGGCCACAGAGGAATAAAATGCAGCCAGTCCTGATGAGACCTGATAGGCTAGGGTCAGATGGAAGGACAGAAGGACCTCCCCTATCATGGGGCTGGGGGAGGGGCATAGGAAGAGAAGAGGGAGGGAAGATGAGATTGGGAAGGGACTAGGGAAAGGGCTATACTGGGATACAAAATGAATAAATTGTAATTAATAAGAAATAAATTTAAAAAGCAATGCAGGCTACTGTCGTTGCGCACCTGTTTATAAATACATTAGAAATAACCTCAGAGTACCCACAATCCATCAGTGCCACATTAAGATAGTTTCCCTTGGAGCAATCTTACCAAGAGCAATCTCAGACTTTAAATCTCTACTTCTCTCTCCCTGTGTCTTCCACCACCTCCTGTCTGTCTGTGTCTGTCTATCTGTCTGAACTTGTGCCTGCCTGAATGATGTCATATGAATCTGTCCCTGTGTGTGTCTGTAAAAAGGGCTTTTGCGCTGTAATTTATTGAACAGGGCAGAACATGGGAAGGAAGGAGGGATGCTTTACAGAAATCTTTTTAACAGAGTTTTACAAAAAGGGAAACTTTACTAACTCCAACTGACCCAGATAACAAACAAACAAATATGATCAAGCAATCTCCGTGTGCTGCGCCCAGTCTTGAGGCAAGTGTTTGCTTTATAATGTTCATTTCCATCCTGTTGCTGTCCACAGGTGACGGCCATAGCGCCCGTCCAAGCACACCCTGCTCTCTGAGTCAGAACACAGAGGAGCACATTAATTAAGAGCACAGCTACCTATTAGCTTCGGCTGTAGAAAGTTTACTACATGCGAAATCCAGGGGAATAATGTTGGCTGTGGCATCGTTCTCTCAAAGGCAAGCTAGACAACCGGTGGCCTGACGGTGTATTATCAGCTCAGCCGTGGGGTACAGCGAAAGCTCCAGGCCCTTAGAGCGTAAGAGGTGTTTTCATAATGCAGCATCATGCCATTGCTCTTGGTTACCTTCCAGAAACGACGGTGAGACTCCGAGGTATTCTGGAGTCACAGGACATGCAGAAGTCAAGCTGTTACTAGCGTGGAGGCCTCCCCATGACTGTCTAGCTTTTTATACCAGAAGGTGCTGTGCACACTGCTGGGGAAGAAAAGCCAGCGAGAGCCTGAGCCAGGTGTGAAATTTGAGTTACCATAGCAACTTGCCTGGCGAGGCGTGCCTACTGGTTTAGTGGTGGCATGGATGCTATAGGAGAACGAGTCATTTTCTGCTTATTTAAAGTCCACAGCACAAGACAGAGCGCAGACCTGACACTATCAGCTGCAAAGAACCTGTGGCTTCGTAGGCTACTTGACCTGAAGGAACTTACTCCCATCATTCAATGCAAATAATGTTAAGCTGTACCCTCAGTACTGATCTCCTTCCAAGGACCAGGGATGATGGCAGAAGACAGGGAAGACAGACGATGAGAGCCCGTGGCTCAGGGTTCTCCTGCTGTGTTCTCCCACTGTTACAGAGACATTCCACATGTGATAGCAGCTGGAACTGCATGCACAAGACTTGCACAGTATCAAGCCAGCAAAGGCCAGCACAGATGTGGGAGGGGCTCATGAAGTCCAGGCCCCAGCTACAAAGCTATTGACCATTGATGCTTTTACTTCTTAAGTGGCCATGCGTGCCCCAGCGGATGGCCCTTTACCCACGAGTACACTAGCAGCATTCAGTGGACTCAGTGGGCTTGAGAAAGGAGATATGAAGTTGGGAGGAAAAGTGATGGGAGGGGCATGAAAGGCAGTGGATGGGGAGAGCTAGGGACCAGACTTCATTTCTGTGAACATCATATTCTTGTCTGAAATTCTAAAACAATAATTTTTAAATGAGACATCTTGGAAAGCTCTGTAAAGAAGGAATGTTCAGGCAACTAAAGACAGTCAGGAAGCCAGGGACTTGCTAGAAATGAAGTGTGACACTTCATCTGGAGAGTCAGACAACTGGGCATGGACAAAGAAAAGGGGGCAGTGGCCATGGGAGAGGAACAAGAAGAAAGAAACCCGGACGGGGAAGCCTGGACTCCACACTGACTGGCAGTTACCGCGCCATAAGAAGATTTCAGATCAAATCACCATCTTTGCTCCTCTCTCGAGAGTCTGGGTCTTCCTGAGAAAACAGCTCTGTGCAAGAATTCAGCTAAACCCTGCGGGGCAGGACGGCTTACAGTGAGGACCCCAAAATGCCCACCTACCATGGGAGGCACAGCCCTCACCTCATCAAGTCACCTGAGCAACTAGCCAAAGCCGGGGGTTCCAGGCACAGGGACGACTTTGCCTTAGTCCTGATCCTCAAGAAGCAGCCGTCCTGGCCCCACCCCCAGCCCTCTTCAGGCTCTCCTCCCTAGACCATGAGGGTCATCACAGCCTTGACTCAAGAAGGAGGAGGAGGAGGTCATTCTCAGGATGCTGTTCCTGACTCCAGTTTTTCTTTGTGTGGGTATTTTTTACTATTTAATGCTGTCAACGTCATACAAAACAAGAAAAGTCTAAGAAACTGTTTCAACCAGTAAGCGCCCAAGAAGACTCACTTCTAACCACACTGGAGTGTAATAGATATAGTCCTGGGATGGAAACAGTGCAGTGTGGAGAGATGAAAAAGAGCAGAATTGGCACAGGAGTTAGGAAACAACTCCACATCAGCACTGCCGCATCACCTCCACCAAGAGGGCCGCAGAGACCTTGAGGCATCCGTAATGACGGAGCTGCTGCAGGGACAGCAGTCTCTGTACTGCCGGCCAGTCATTCTGGGAGACAAAAACTATTCCAAAACAAAACATGCTTTAGCAGCAGAAGACTCCGCTAGCAGTGGAAAGGAATGGCCACAAAGGGGCTAACTCCATGTGACCCTCTCCCCAGGGCTAACCCCACGGGACCCTCTCCCCAGGGCTAACCCCACGGGACCCTGTCCCCAGGGCTAACCCCACGGGACCCTGTCCCCAGGGCTAACCCCGCGGGACCCTCTCCCCAGGGCTAACCCCACGGGATTGGCTACCCAGCTGCGTTTGGGTCGGATAACTGTCTTCTGGGGTCACACCAGTTTGGAACCAACACATTTCCTGTGGGCAGTGCAATGCTCCCCATGGTTGAAGGAGGCTTTTCTCTGGGCCCCACAGTGTGGGCGGGCACAGTTCACTGGGAGCCCTGCTCTCCTTCCACCCACACCTCAGCCATCTCATGGAGCTTGGAAGCCAAGCGTCCTCTTCAGTGGCCGCTCTCTGCTCCCCTCCCCCACAGCTCTGGCGTTTGGTTAGCAATGTACCCCAACCTCTTCATTCCCCTAATTATTTTGGCTTATCCCAGGGAAAGTCTGTACTGAAACCACACAGCATTTCACGTTGTCCTGTGCTGGTGCCCGGGAGTGGCGGGCGCCCAGATGCTGCTGGTGTTCTTGGGAAGTGTTCAGGTGTGTCTCCTCAGTAGACACTGTCTACTGGTGAGGGCTTGTCTCTGCTCTTCGGACACAGGCCCATGAACCCAGCCTCCTTGGTCCCCAGTTGTAGCGAGCATCCTGCGGGGGTCTCTCTTTGAACTCCCTGGCCCTGTTGAGCAGAGCTCTGGCGCTGGGTCCCTTCAACTACACCCATGTACATTCCATGGGGTCACTCTAGAGACAATCTGGGAAGCTCTGCTTCCCGCTGGCAGGACCCCTCCAACTAAAGCCTGTCCTTGCTTGACCATCCAGATAATCTCTCCTGAGGGCACAGGAGACTCTGCCCTTTGCACCGATCCCCTCTCTTCTGGGATTAAACCTAAAGGTGCCATCAAGAAAGAACAGAGGAAGCAGAGAAGGGAGTATCTTAGTCTTTTCAGAATGCTATGACAGCTACACTAAACAGCTGGGTGGCTTATATGCAGCAGAAATGTTTTGTTCACAGTTCTAGAGGCTAGAAAGGTCAAGGCACAGTTGGGTTGGGGTCTGGTGAAGGCTTACTGGTGTCTTCATATGGGGAAGGAAACAGGAAGCTCTCTCAGGGAGTCATCCAGGCCCTTCACAATGCAGGACTCAGCATCTGACTACATAGAAGTCCCAGACACCAGCACAAGGTGGCATTGTCACAAGACACGTAAGGGCTTATCTGTTCCTCCCGCCTTTTCTTCCAACACTGTTAGAGATGGACGGTGGGTGTGGAAGGCCGTGATGGGGAAATACCAAGGTGAAACCTTCCTCCGTACAGTGGTGCCGGCCTCTTCCTTAGTCTTAACGCTATTCATGAGGACACAGCCCCTGTCACATAACTTCCCAAAGGCCTGACTCCTGATACCATCACCCTGGCGGTTAAGATTTCAACACACACCATTAAGGGAGACTTGGCATTCAAACCGCAGCAAGAAATAAATGAGACAAATAAGTCCTCACTTCCATTTCCCATAGGAAGTTTCTAGCATGTAACAGAATGAAGCTGCAGTGAAGAAATAAGAACTTTCTACACTGGGTAAGAGAAAGTTGAGTCTGAACATTCAAACAGCCTAAACTCATTGTTTCATTTGAGACAAGGTCTCACTATGTACCTCTGGCTATCCTGGAACTCACTATGTAGACCAGCTTGTTGTCCTGGAACTCACAGAGATCCTACTGCCTCTGTCTTCTGAGCATCAAAGGCATATCCAGCCAAGATCAACAATTTTGATAAGTTAAATATTCTGGAGGTTTTTAAATTTTTAGTTTTTACTTTACTATTTTTTTTACAATTTATTAATTTTGTATCCCGATTGTAGCCCTTCCTACCATTCTCCCCCCATCTCCCTCTCCCTAGTCCACTGAAAAGGAGGAATGCTCCTCCCCTACCATCTGACCCTAGCCTATCAGGTCTCATCAGGACTTCCTGGATCCTCTTCCTCTGTGGCCTAGTAACACCATCCCACTAAGGGGAGGTGATCAAAGAGCCAGCCACTGAGTTCATGTCAGAGACAGCCCCTGTTCCCCTTACTAGGGTACCCGTATGGAGACTGAGCTGCCTATGGGCTTCCTCTGAGCAGGGGGTCTAGGTCTTCTCCATGCACGGGCCCTGGTTGTTTTTAATACGTGCAAACAAAGCCTAAAAATGACCAGGAAAACAGCAGGACCAGCTTAAAATATGGCTGAAAGACAGGGAAAGAGGTTAAACACTTCGCTGTTGAAATACAAAAACAGGAAGGCAAAACTAAAGTCTTCTCAAATTACTCCCACGATGGACAAAGCTGAAAGATCCCCGGAGGGTATCTTCCGTCAGAGAGACCCCCTCCCAAGGATCAACGAGGCCATTCGGATGCAAACAGCAAGAGGCTTTTATTTTGATACACAGGTACCCGGGGCAAAAAGTCTTTCGGAAGACTTCCGCGCCCCCTAGATGGGAAGCTGGGGTTTTTATAGGGTTTTAGAGGCAGAAGCACTGGTACAGAAATGAGAGGGCATGGTTACAGGGGGCTGATTGGTACGTTTACACGAGACCACAATTTGCGTCAAAGTTTGGCAGGGGCACCAAGATTCCAGGAGCTGGGTGGTCAAGGGGGGTAGGATGACCCCTTGACGTGGCCCGCCACCTGTTATTTTGTTTTTCCCTATCTTAGCTGAAACAGTCTCACAGATATCTATGAGAGTGATTAACACAAACTGTTTTTAGTATGACTGGGGCAGCCTGACCACAGATATCCCAAGTGGGTGACACAGCTAGGATTTCTCAGTAATTTTCCAGTTTCTCATCTGGCCTTCAGAGTTTTACAAAACAGTGGTGTCTCACAAAATGGCATTAGCTATGTTTAACTTAGTGTGAGGCTGGGGTCTTTCAAAGCGTTCCAGGGACAAATCATACACGCCAATTTATCCTTATAACTATTTTATGATGTGAGGCGCTAAAATAAATTCTCTGAGGAAATCATCCATTCTTAGTGAGGTGTTTTGATCATTCATCAAAATAAGCCAATTCCCACTTACCTTCTGCACAGAACTTCTGTGAAGACAAGCCCAGTCTAGTGGCTGTTTGCTGAGGTAAGAATTCAAAATGAAAGCTTCTGGCACGTGGAGAGAAAGGGGAGAAAGAGACACGCAGAGCCTTGGGGCTTGCTGGCCATCGTGTCTAGCCAATTATCAAGTCCCGAGTCTGAGTAAGACCCTCCCTCACAAAACAGGTGAACAAAAGAAACTGACACCCAAAGGCAACTCTGGCTTCCACATCTACATGCACACACACACACACACACACACACATACACACGCACGCACGCGCACACACACCAGGTGCACTCCTCTGCCTTCACTCCTTAATTGTAATTACTAATGAACCGGACCCAAAAATCTCTACTAGTTTTCCGTTCCTCCAGCCCTGACACTTCACTGAGTCTCCTTTATCAAGTTGTGTCACTCGGTTCGGTTGGCACAGGTGCTGAGGGGAAGAAACTGAAAGAGTATACAGACATTGGTGAGCAAACACGTGAAAACAGAGCTGGGCACCGCTTTGTCTGATCCTTTGCTTCACCTGTGTGTTCAGGGAAAGCAAAGGCATCACCAAGTGAGATAAACATGAGCATCAGCTGCCGAGAGCTAGTTCAATGACATGTAAACATGGCACACTCCTTCTTAGCAATTCTTAGCAAAATTGTTCTTCTCCTTTAAAGGGTGAAAACAAAGAAACTCCTAAAAAATCTGCAGAACAAAATTCTAGGGAAGAGATGAAATTCCTACGGTAGGACAGAAATTCCTACGGTAGTTTTCTCTTTATCCAGTACAAAAAGCAAACTTTAGTAAGAAGTCCCCAACCAAAGACACTATTGTTTTTACAGTTACATTTCTACATTCCAAATGACTTCAGACCCATCCAATTTTCTCCCTAACAATAGATTAATCAAATAGGTAATTCTCCATGAAAATCTACCCTTTCATTAAAAGCTGCCACAAATGTCTCAGTTAATCAGCCAACTTTCATGGTATAAATTAACATTCATGGTTTAAACTTACGAGGTCGGTGGAGGTTGATTAAGTTAAGCAAAGCTGAGCCCATTCTCACCAACAGCCTCCGGTTCAGCTCAGTCTCATAGACACCCTTCCATACAGTGTTATCTTCCTGCTATATGTCACATTTTAACACATTTTAAATCCATACAATGAGTAAATATTTAGGTTTATTCCTTTATTAAAATAGATTTCTCATACAATATATTCTGACCACAGTTCTCTCTCCTCCTAGTCCTCCCAGTCTGTCTCCACCTCCCCTCCAATCTGGATCCCCACCCTTTCTTTAATACAATTAAGGTCATTAAGAAAATTCTTAGGACACATTTTATGCACACTTTGTTACGGCCTGGAGGTCCTTGTTTTGTTTAAAAACTCATCTACGATAGTTATTTTGCTGTCTTTTTTTTTTCTAAGTAAGATTGAGATGTTGATCATTATTTTGCCTTTGAAAATGGCTTTGCTATCAAAACTGGCAATTAATATCTCACAATACAAGACTACAAATAGCCCACCTGCTTTACAATTCCTGTGTGGGAGTTCTAGTGTAAGGAAGTTTCCTCCACACTGACTGGCTCTCACAGTCAGGGAACCCTGAGAGCTACAGTAATGACTGGTCTGCATTAGAGGCATGAATGTCAGGGGGACCCACTGCTTTCTGGATGAATCTGAGGTCTGCTCCATGAGAGGAAACAGATACCTGGTAGAGTAAATTTTTAAAAAGAACCCATGATTGGGAGCTAATAGGCCCCATGGGAGAGCTGGCTACTATTATTCTGCTAAATGGCATACCAAAATGTCCTCTAAATTTGTATCTCTCTACCCATAGATTAGCACAGCTACCAGACTTCAGAGAAGGTTCTTTGTTCAGTGGGCAGTGGCTCAGAAACTCAAAACTAGTCAAAGTGCAGATTAGGAAGTGCAAGAGTGCTCAGCCACAAGCAGGGCGGCTACAGGACAGCCCAACCCCCACAAGGCTCAAGGACTGCTCCAGAAGAGGGATATGAGTATTGCAAGACCCAGAGGTCAGGGAGAACCAGAACAAAACCGTGTCTTTGGGTCATGATGGGACCACTGACCACACTCATGGATTTGCAGTAGCTGTGTTTACCTGGACAGAATCAAGCCAGTCAACATTCTAGCGGGGAGAAGGTGGGGCTCAGGAGCTGCCCCTAACTGAGGAGATACAGATAATGGTTTTGGGGAGAGGGAGAGTCGGTATTCTTCAAGGGTGTGGTTCCAGGTAGGTCAGCCACACTTCAGTGGATGGTCCCACACCCAAAAGTCCACGCTAGAGACAATGGATAAAATTGGGTGCAGCAACATGAGGTCGGGAGGGTATAAGGGTGGGACAGATATGGGGGGTCAGGGAGAGAAGTGGGGAGGTGAAAATGGTCAAAATATGTCGCATAAAATTCTCAAAAAATATTTAAAAATTCACTCAAAAGGGATGATGCTTTTAAAGTCAGAATATCTTCCTTGAGAATCATTTGAAGGCCAGAAGGAGAAAGATAATTTTTTAAATGAGTACTTCATTTTTTGTAAACTCAGTCAGGAGAAAGCCCCACACTACTAAACAGACAGAAAGTCCAACAAAATCCCAGAGTGAGTAGGGCTATTTGTAGTAATAAGTGGAGCACATGATCCTGTGGTCTTGGGTCTTGGGAAAAAGGGCTAAGCACGTTTCCTGGTGGTAAGAAACACCCCGGTGATTAAAGTGAAATGTCCGCATTTACATCAGTGGAGCCCAGGGCACTAAGTTGCTGAGCAGGAGAAACCACACAGACCGTGTATTTACAGCCAGTGCATTAACCATTGCAGTAAACAAAAGATTCCACGATGGGAGTTTCCCAAGGACCGTCTTCCTGGGTCCGGAGAGGCAAGGGTTAAAGGATGTGCCACTAAGGGCCATCAGGAAAGTTCCAGCCCTGGGTTCTTCCCAGAAAAAACTTTTGAAGCTTGCTGATCTGAGAAAAGCACACTTCCCTCAAGTAAAACAGTGACCAGACACTTGCGGGCAATTTGGGAGTTTTAGTGACCCTATTTGTTCCTCCCAAACAAGAGACTATGAAAACACAGGGAAGAAAGAGAGTCAGCTCACTCAGAAGGAGGACTAAAGCAAGTCACCACAAATACACAGGAAGGAATGAAAGCTGTACACGGTGAGAGAGACCCCAACAAGGCTGCAGAAAACAGGGACCAGCCTGGTCTCCAGAGAGAGTTCTGGGACAGCCAGGGCTGCACAGAGAAACTGTCTCTAAGAGAGACAGAGAGAGAGAGAGAGTGAGCTGAAACATCAAAAAGTGCAAGTGGAAAAAAATCTAATAAAAATAAAAGACACGCTGAATTTACATAAAAAAAGGATATCGTGTCCTGGTTAAAACTGACCTACGGTGTTCGCTATTATTGCTCACTTAATTTCAAAAATAAGAGAAATAATGCTTAGAAAGCCGGGTAAATAAATTATTACCAAGGGAAAATATCCAACTAATCTTGGAAATCTCCATAGCAACAGTCAATCCTGAGAAATGCTGGAACTTCAAAACACTTTTAGAAAAGGGAATGTGCACAGATAATTTTATAGACTGACAAGCAGAAAGACGATTGTCCAAAATCTATGATGCACAGTGAGTTCTGGGAACTTTGCTACCAGCCTTCTCAGGGTGCCATATCTTTGGTGGGGGGGGGGGGGAATGAAGGGGTGTGAGCTGTAGGCTTTAACAAACCACAAGATGCCTGACTAAGCAGCACAAGGTGTGAGGACAGAGGGAGCCATGACCAGGGCAAACAAAGGCAGATCAGTGCCGAGCGTGCACATGCTGACAACACAGAACTTGAAAAGCAGGAAGGAGAAAGAAGGCGAGAGGCGGCCCACAGTCACAGACCTGAAAATCAACACAGCGGCGGCAGAGATTGACCCTGGGGACCTTACAACATCTAACAAATACCCAGAGAGTCTGCACGTATGTGGGTGTCAAAACAGACAGAAAGAATTTATAGGGCAAAGGCAAACTTGCAGAGAAAGAGAAAATGTGATTGAGCAAGAGTTCAACCTCAGAGTGGAGATATTCCAGCTCGCTGAGTGAACACTCACCTAGCAGGTTTGAGGCCCAGGTGTGTGGGTTCATGAATCTGGCTTCATCCCCAGTAACATAAAAATATTTAATTGATTTGCTTATTTAATTAAATTTAAAAGTTGAGCAACAATACAATCAAAGTTTGTGAGACAGGCCTAAACGATTAGCACTGTCTTTCATACTAAAAAATGTAAATGAGACAATTTACCTTTTATTAAAAGAAAAAAGTTTGATATTAGAATCCAAACAGAGCTCAACTCAAACACTCCAAAATAAGCTCAGCATGGTGATGCACTCTTGTAAACCCAGTGCATGGGGAGGCAGAGGCAAGTGGATCTCTGTGAGTTCGAGGCTAGCCTGGTCTACAAAGTGAATCCAGGACAGCCAAGGCTAGACAGAGGAACCCTCTAAAAGGAAGAAAGGAAGAAAGAAAGAAGGAAGGAAGGAAGGAAGGAAGGAAGGAAGGAAGGAAGGAAGGAAGGAAGGAAGGAAGAAAGGAAGAAAGGAAGAAAGAAAGAAAGAAAGAAAGAAAGGAAAGAAAGAAAGAAAGAAAGAAAGAAAGAAAGAAAGAAAGAAAGAAAGAAAGAAAGAAAGAAAGACTAAAACTCAGAAAGTCTGAGAACTGAAAGGCTGAACAAGGACTAAAATTTAAAAGTCAAAGAAGAAAATAAGGCCACAATTTCAATTTCGTGTCAGATTAATATTGGACAAAAGGTACAAACTGTGAAAAAACAGCATTCTGAAAAAAAGAAAGGACACTGACCTTCTTAATATGTGAAAGCCAAAACATAAAATTTATTTCAGAGCATCAGCCAAAATCCAAGGCTCTCAAAAGCATCAGTGGTTTTCTAAATATTTGACCCCTTGTGATGACAGCCATACCCACAGTCCTTTTTGATACATGCTTTTCTATTTATAATTAACTGTATGTTCTGGGAAATGGGGTCAAAAGCCTCTACCCACAAACAGTCGAGGCCATTACATGGAGATGAAAAGATCTGACTGAAATCATTGGAAGAATAAAGAGATGGATGTGCTCTCAACGTGCTGAAGTAAGCTCATCACAATCCCAGCCAACTTCACACTCAGCTAAGACACCAAGGCAGGAACACTGCTGAGTGTCCCCTAGAGACACCTGGTCTTCGTTCTTACAAGCAGGTGTGTATGTGTGTAAAAATCTTCATGTACTTTTCATCTGGATGCACAGCCATAAGTACAGTCTTTTTACCCCAGAGTCAGTGACAGTTTAGTTGTGTAAAATAACTGGGGCCCAGGAAGAGATGCCTGCCACCAACCCTGACAGCCTGGGTGTGATCCTGAGGACCACTCGGGACCACCAGCTGCCCTTTTGCCTCCACAAGAACACTTGGGCACATACACTCTACCCATCCATGAACCCCTACACACACACACACACAGTCACACTTAAACACTTAATTAATCACATAAACAGATGGTAAACAGCTCTCCATGGGTGTTAAAACTAATGATACCCCTAGGTCACACAAGAGATCCTGCTGACCCAAAGTCTCATGTGCATTCAACATCAATAAATCTTGTCACTTACAAATCATTCTAGTCCAAATAATAATGACCACCACCACTACAAGTACATGCTTTTTGCCAGGGAAATTTTGCTTGTGCTTTCTCATGTTAACTGCAGGCAGATGGTCCCTAATAGTGTGACCGAGGATATTTCCACATTAGTGTAGAACAAAGGGAATAAGTTCAGCAAGGCTGCCTCCACACTTAGTTTCTACACGGAGAACTGCAGCTGCAGCTTGAGATCTGTCCTTGTTTGTTTGCTTCTAGTGTGATACTGGGGACAGAACAGTGTGAGGTGAGCACTCCACAGCCAGCTCTGTCCCCAGACCTGCAACCTAAGTTAGCAATTCAAGCTCCTCCCTGTTCTGGTCCTTTACATGAACCCAAATGTCCTGAACAAGGTTGAAGTCATCTGGCGTAGCATCCTAGATGCTCTACAATCTGACCGTAGTGACAAGCATGGCACTTTCTTCTCCCCCCATTCAGAGAGCAGCCATGGTGTACTAAGCGTGTGCCTGGCATGCCACTAGTCAGTGGTGACCAGGCGGTAACAAAGAAGACACAGACCCGACCTCAGAAATATGAGGAGTGGGCCATGCCAAATGCTACACATCCATACCGTGATGAGCACTGCTGAGGAAAGGTGGGTGTCTCGTGTGCATGTGTAACGGCTTCTTGAGTGGTGAGGATGTGTGCACAGTGTGATTCCACTCTGAGGGCACACCCACACGGAACAGAGTTGGGCAGCATGAAGCCCAGCCTGGACATCCACATAGGGTGAGAGACCCCTGCTGTTCAGGCGGTTTGGTCAGGAAGGCCAGGTTCTTCTGGAACCAAGACTGGCGTTCTTGAGCCGCTGAGGCAGAGCGGGGCTTGGAGAGGACACTGTGGTGCTGAAGAGACCACTCGTAGCTCTGGAGCTCCGCCCTCACTGGTCTGCCCAGGCCAGAGTCACAACCACCGGCTTCTCTGTCGCAGGCTTCCTCCTCCTTCTCCAGAATTTAACTCAGGACTCTAAAGCAACCACACAGCCCCAAGGGCAAAACAGAAAGCTTGCTGCAGAAGGACTTTGAGGCTTTGGGTTATCCAGGTATTATTTGTTAGATGTCATTAACATGCTGAATATATGTGAGCACTCATGCATGCTTTCAAACCCCACAGAAGAGTGCAGGCCCAAGGCTCACCAGTGAGAGTCTGTTCTTCCCTCTGTCTGTGCCCTGGGATCATCTTGAGATATGATGATTTTAAAACTTTAGGAACTGGATTTCATCAACCCTAAGTTAATCTAAACACTGGAGGGGATGAGATCGACAACTTTTGAACTGAAAAGAACAAGTTAACTTTACAGGTTTCTTTATGAATTCTATACCCCATATTAAACTAAGTTCTCCCAGTACTTTTCCAGAAAGCAGAAGGACTTTCCAGAAGCAGACAGATGAAAGGAGAAGGAGGCAAGACCTACCCTGTTGCAAAGGAATACCAAAGGTCTCCACCCCACAGAGGAAGAATGTCCAGACCTGCAGTACGAAATAACGTTGCCTGGCAACCGATCCAGTCATTCACAGCTCCCCCACCCAGATCGGGGCAGGACTAGGTGGACTTGGCTCCTAAAATGAACCAATCATTTTAAAAGTCAATCACCCTATAGCCCTTCACCCAATCCTAAACTGCCAAGACTGCATGCCCTCCCCACCGAGCTTTCCCACGCTTTTTCCTTTAAAAACTCCAGGCTTTTGTCTCTCGGGGCTGTTCCTCCCTGGATTGGAGCAGCCACACAGCAGGATGGCTTGAATAAACCTCTTGTGTTTGCATCAATTTGGTCTCCTGAGTTCCCTTCATCTGTCTCCTCAGAAACTAGGCTCCTGCTGGGCCTAACAGAACCAAGAATAGGTAAAATCTCAAAAATCAGCTAAATCAGATGCCTGCCAGGAATCCAGCACTTGGGAGTAGATACGGACAGGATCAGGAGCTCAAAGTTATCTTGAGTTTCGAAGCTCAAGAGCAAAGTTTCCTGTCCACAGCAAATCCTGTCTCAAAAGCTATCTGAGAAGATAGCCCAGTTGTAAACTGCTTTCTTAGCCAACACAGGTCCCCTGTTCTAACCCACCACCACAAAGCGAACCCCAATGTCAACAGAGAGAAAGCTCGGAACCTGGTTAAAAGCCAGGTTAAACACATGCTCTCTGGCTGAGGACCTAGGCGCCCACAGGACAGTTCACAGCCCTGTCTGGCCTCCACAGTACCAGCCATGCCCAAGGAGCACAGACACAGGCAAGCGAACACCACACACATAAAGGGATTTTTAAAAACATATGTGCTTGGATTATAATTAATTAAACAAAAAAGTGATGTCCCATAAAATTAGTCTTTAAAGAAATGTAAATTAAAACCATGTGAAAAGCCATTACATGCCAACTGGGAAGATATGATAAAAAAGTCTGTTCCTGCCAAGGTGGGTATAGAGTGCGCCCTCACACATCATGGGGTCTAAAACAGTGCAAACATCTAAAGCAGAACTCAGTCAGACTCTTAGACATGAGCCATAAGACCCTGCTGTTATACCTCTGCCTTGATTTAGGTCTTATTGCTGTGACCACAGCAACTCTTATAAAGAGAGTGTTTAACTGAGGCCACCATACAGTCTCAGAGGGTTAGTACGTTATTGACATGGCAGAAAGCCTGGAAGCTTGCAGGCCGACATGGTGCTGGAGGAGGGGCTGAGAGTTGCACATCTCCTGCAGCAGAGGGAGACTGTGTGCCAGGGTGGGCATAGCTTGAGCATAGGATACCACAAGCCACCCCCACTGTGACACACTTCCTCCAGCAAGGCCACACCTTTAATGGCCAAGCGTTAACACACATGGGTCTACGCAGCCATAACTTACTCAAGCTCCACATTGTACTCCCTGACCCTGTAGGCTTGTCGCCAGAACATAATGCAGTTGAACTTCAGGAGTCCCCACGGCCTGCAACAGTCTCCAACTTGTTTAAAAGCCCAAGCTTGAGATTCTCTTCAAAGAGTCATACAATCTCTAACTTTAGTCCCCTACAAAATCAAAATTTAAAAACAGTTTACATACTTCCAACATAAAATGGCACAGTATATACATTACCGTTCCAAAATGGGAGAAAGGTAGAACAGGGAGGAAATATTGGACCAAACAAGACCGAAACCAACTGGGCAAACTCTGCACTCGGCATCCTCTCCATTTCTGATGTCAAAATGCTCTTCAGATCTCCAGCTCTTTCAGCATCATTGATTGCAACATACTTTTCTCTCTTGGGCTGGTTCTCAGCTTCCTTGGGAGGCAAGCTGTCAGACAGACCAAGGCTCTGGCATCTCTAACCTTTTGGGGTCTCCAAGACAATCCAGGCTTTGCCTTCATAGTTTCACACTGGGCCTCTCCGGGCCTCCATGCAGGGATACCCTGTCACACCCCTAGACTCAGTGGTTTCCTTAGTCTCGGCAGCAAATCCCATAACCCCTTTCTTCTGTCCTTAACTCCAAAGCCAGAGAACCACATAGCTGAAGCTGCCAAGTTCTGAGACTTGCTGGGGCTGGAACATGCCCCCTCTTTCAATTACATCGTCACCAGCTCTTGTTTTCAATGGTTTCCTTCACTGCCTATGCCTGGCTGTCCTGGAACTTGCTCTGTAGACCAGGCTGACCTTGAACTCAGAGATCTGCCTGCCTCTGTCTCCTGAGTACTGGACTAAAGGTGTGCGCCGCCACACCTGGACCTAAGATGACCTTTAATTTCTTTTCACAAGATGGAAGCTGAGTTAGGTGGGGTCTTCCCCCGAGGTCACCTCTTCCTTTATTCCTGTCTCCTGCTCTGTTTATCTTCTTGAACACTGAACACAGGAGCTAGCTCCATTCCACTTTTGGTTCCCCTTTGTTCCTCAATCTGCACCTTTTGTATTTTTTTCTCCCTCAGTTTGCTTCTTTTCATCAAAATGTTCTTCCTAAGAGTGAACAGTAGCAATCACACAACAGTCTACCAGGCTGTTTGAGATTTCCTTTACCAAAGCCATTAATCTAAATCTCTTCACCTTAGCCTCGGGCACACTATTAGGAAGGCAAAACAGCAGGCCCCATTCTTCACCAAGCTCTAGACAAAATACTGAAATTGTTCTCTGAAACCTCTTGAGCCAGGCCCCGACAGTTCAACCCCTTCAGCACCTCCGTCTTCCATATTTGGTAGGATGGTCCAGTAAGCCATGCTTAAAGCATTCTACTGCTTTTCTAACCCAAGCCTCAAAGCTCACATTCCTCCAAACAAAAGAATGGTCAGGCCTATCACAGCAATGCCCCAGTCCCTGGTATCAGCTTCTGTTTTGGTTGGAGTTTTATTTCGGTAAAGAAATACCATGACCATGACAACTCTTATAAAGGAGGACATTTAACCGGGGCTGGCTTACAGGTCAGAGGTTTCGTCCAACATCATCATGATGGGCAGCATGGCGGCGTGCAGGCAGATGCTCGAGAAGGAGCTGAGAGTTCTCCACCTTAAACCACAGAAGCATGTGTCCATCAACCAACTGTTTGTGACTATCAAGTGCACTAGTATCTATAACGGCCCCAAACTGAAAACAACCAACTGACCACCAGCTGACACAGCAACAAGGCAGGATGCTACACCCAGAGAAAGCTTACTCAACAACTTAGAGTGAACTATTGAAAAAGGTAATAGCTTGGAGAGTTTTAAAACAATTGTCCCATGTGAAAGACACCAGGAAAAAAAATAAAAATGTCCAGCAAATGCAAGGGAGAGCAACCAATGGAAAAGGGGTGACTTCTTACAGGCCGAAGTGTGGACGAAACCATTACAAACACGAGTGTTGGGGTGATGGGCTTGCTTAATGCTCCCATCTTGGTGATAATGTAGTGGGTATAGGCCAAAACATACTGAATTTTACACTTCCAATCTATATTTCTAACTGGTGCCAGTTCTAACCTAATAAAATAGGACTTCCTAACTCAGCGGTGTCTAATGGCTCTCTGATCAGCTCCACCAGCATTTTCCTCATCTCTCCTGATCCGAGAACACTTCCCACATCTCTGACTCACCCCTCAGGATAACGCCTTGGGCGCGGGTTATCATTTGCTGGGCAGGATCCTGAGTTTCTCCCTTCACAACAGGCCAGGATCTCTGGTCCTCCCTCAGAGCTGGAAGAATTCCTTGCACGTAGAAGACCTCCCACAGACACTGTGTTGAAAGATTTGTCTCCTGGGAGACATAGCCATGTTATTTTTCAGAAGACAAATTGTAGGACTTCCTCCAACCCTTGATCAAGCTGATAAAAACAAATTCCTAATTTAAACTTAAACAGTGCACTGCCAAACACAGCAATTTCCAGTGTGGGAGATATTAAAGAGTCCAAACACTCCAATAAATCATGTGTGACAAAGTGTGCTTTGGGGCCAAGAATTAGAGGAATTCAGATCATAACCCATTCAATTAGCTAGCCTGGCCAAAGTAAATGTCTCAAGAGAAACTGGTTTGTGGGCGTTCTCATTTGCTTCTTCCTCCACTGTTCATTTGTGCAGCCATCCCAAAATGAGTATGAGCAAAATAGAGCCAACTGTCACCCCCCCAAAAAACATGGCTTCCGAAGTAAGTTGGTATCTCAGCTGCAGAAAAATCTAGCGTTCACACCGCGGTTCTGATTCCATCCTATAATATGAGCAAGGACTTGTAACTACTCGAGGCCCCACACAGGAAAGCCAGAATTGGAAGCAAACCTACATTCCCAGTGGAAACCCACTTACGACTGTGGCAAATTCCTCCACAACCCCTGGATAAAAGGCCCTGGAGCCCCAGTCCTAACTGAGAAGTCATGTGACCACGTCTCAGCGTGTCCTGAGGGAGCCTCCCAGATGAACGGTGACTGCGTTCTGGACCTCTTTCCCGTGCTGCCTCTGGCAGTTCAGAAGGCTTAGGCAGAGGCCGGTGGTACTTCAAGGAGACCTGGGCTGGAGCCGGGTCCCACCCGGCCGTGTGTCAATAGACCACTCAGCTGCCGGGGCGCCTCTCCACCGGCCACGCGGGCTTTGCAGAGCCCCACATTCCAGTCCCTAAACCGCTTCTCACACGCTCTTGGTCCCCAACACTCTTCTGGGTTGCGGTTCTCTCGCCTCCACCAGCGGTTCATGTGTTTGAACACTCAAGCCCCAGCCGGTAGCACAGTTTGGGAAGGTTTTGAACCTTTAGGGGATGTAGCCTCCCTGGAGGGCGGGAGGGAGTGGGTCTTGGGGTTTCGTCGCTCATGTGTACTTCCCGTCACTCGGTCTCCTGAGAGTGTGTGACCAGACAGCATCACTGATGCCTCCATCCCTTCCCTCACCGTGATGGAGTAGATTCCCTCAGACTGTGAGCCAGAATACACCTTCCTCAATTCCTTCGCAGTCATTCTTTTCCAGTAGCCCTGTCTGGCCATGTCCACAGTCCCCATAAAAGATGAGCCATAATTTCCAGTTTCCCTCCCATTGGGAAAGCTTTGAGTTTAATCCAAAAGTTCAATAATTACATTGGAACCATTCTAATGGACCATAAAAAATTAAAAAAAAAAAAACCCACAACTTTTAAAAGCCAAGTCTTGTCACTGTTCAGCTGTGCTGGAGATGGGCCCAAGAGTCTCTGCCACTGAGCCTCATTCAGCCTCGACCAACCACTCACCTTTTATTACTATTGCTGTTGCTAGATTCTCATGAAATTACTCAGGCTGGCTTTGATCTCACCCTGTAGCCCAGACAACCTTGAAAACACCATCCCCCTGCCTCAGTGGCTGGTACCTGGGATGGCGGGCATGCTGATCCCCCAGGCCCAGCTCAGATGCCATCTTAACTCTGTTCTTCCCAGAAAGTTTTCCTCGGGCACCTCAGTGGTTAGCCGCTCCTACTGCTGTCTCAAGGTTCCTTGTCAGGGTACCCCTGTGATTCTTGGTTCCACCAGCTTCTACAGCCACACCAACTTCCACAATGCGGTATTTGTCAATTGAACTATTTGATGCCAATTATAGGTGGTTAAAATTGGACAAGCAAGAAATTGGTTCCAAACAGCGAATGTGCAAATCCCTACCAAAGAGAAGCCACAAAGGCAAACTTTAGGACGGGCTTTCCCACCCATACAGGCCACGGGAGCAGAGAACTGCAGAGCACGGAGCTTCCTCCAGCCTTGGCTTCCTGCTCCTGTGGACTTGCACTAGCTGTGCTTCTCTGGAATCCTCAGTACCCGCTTCACCAGACATGCCTCACGCCAGCCACGTGGCGATGTCTTCCATTTGGATGTCATTCTGAGGTGTTAAACAGGAAGATTCTGAGCAAGTCCAACGCCAACAACAGAAAGGAAAAATGGTCTCTCCGTTAGGAGCAATCTTCTGCCTGCACCGTCAGTCAGCTTTCAAAGAGGAACTGTGAGGCAAACTCTAACTCACTAAAGAGCACGCTGCAGCGAGACTTCCTTTAGGGACACCTTGAGTTGGCTTGGGTAAGGATTCAACAATCTGAACCATGTGGGATAACCATGGAGTTGAGTCAGTGCAGCCTTGACTCTAAGAGGTCCAGCATCTGTGCGAATTATGAGTAAGGTCATATACATACATAAACATATACATATTCATACAGGCACATGGAAACCGAGAGGGTCTTCACTGTAAGTGAGAGTGAGTAGCTGGGTTTGATTGCCACCATGCAGATGCCACACTGAGCCATACATCATTCCCTGCTTTAATTTATCTGGGGAGTTGCAACAAATCAGGCACCATTTCTACACCTAGAAAGATCTACCTGCCTTACAGCTTGATTTCCCTCGCTGTGGAAGGGGTGGGGAATGGTCTCTGGTGGTGGCCACCTCACTGTGAGAACGTGTGTGGTGCATTAAAGAGTAAATCCCCTTAGGCTCTCCTTGTGCTCAGTACTGATGGGCCTTAGTCCCAGCTGTCTTTCTTGGCGCCCTGGGTACAGCCTCTTTATCAGCCAGATCCCATTTGTCTCTGTTTTTCTTTTCACCTGAGCACTCTTTTGCTTAAGATTTGGGTTGTTGGTGCCTGTCCTGGCTCTTCTGTGTGTGATAACATGTGACTTTGGCATGTTAGTCAAGACATCTTAGGGTACAGTCCTAGCTTTATGATGAACCTGTAAGTTATGAGAAAAAAATCACTTGGTCTATTCGGGAGGGTAAGGTAAGTGATGCTGAAGGAGTAAAGAGGTCCTAAAATGTCTGCCTCTTCACACAACAGAGCTAGTGTCTCTCTTATGCAAAGCCTGGCATGTGCAGCGTTCATAGAGTAATGTCTATCTTAATATGGTGGGGGAGAAACAGAGGAGAAGAGGGAGAGGGGAAGGCAGGAGAAGGAGAGTGAGAAGGACAGAGAGAGGGAGAGGGAGAGAGGGGGCAGAGGGAAGGGGAGGAGAAAAGGGAAAGGGAGGCAGGAAGGAGGAGGGGAAGGAGGGAGAGGAAGAAGGAGAGGGAGAGAGACTCAGCTTCATTATTTTATCTGAGAAGGAACATTGCTAGTGTCATAATGTGTGGACCAGAAGTAGATAGTCACACGATGGCAGCCAGGGGACTGAAAAATGAAGGAGCCAGGAGACATTCTGGTTGGCCAGTCAGCAGTGCTCACATCCTTTGCCACTGTGGCATCCCTGAGCCTCCATCTATCATGTGTCCAGTGACTTGGTCATATTGATGTTTCCTAGGGCAGCTTAAAACTTGGGAAGACCTAAGAGGCTGTGTGTCATCACATCTCCACAATTCCAGATCAGTGCTCAAACTTCTCCTCCAAGTGTGGTTCTGGTTCCAAAGGTAGGTGAGCATCCTGTTTGCTCACTCACTTTGTCCCAGTGGAAACTCATTTCTGTCACCATAACAACTGTTCCTCGGGCTCAGAGTGCAGGCACCACTGTGATGAGCAAGTATGTGATGGAGAGGTAGGAAAGCAAGAAAAGCAGACGTGTGTGCAATGTTGAGAGACGTGACAGCAGTGGCAGGAGGGAGAGAGAGCTGAGGTTTGCACGCTGTCGTTGCCCAGCAGGGCTGGGTTGGTGGGATGGCATGCACCAGCCTGGAGCTGATGCAGACACAGACTCAGCCTCCAACCCTGCTGCCACGGGATCCCCCTGGCCTTGGGCAGTGACAGAGGCCGGAGATGAGGAAAGGTTCAATGTCTGGATTGAATTTCCTCAAAGGACTGCATTGCCACCTGAGGTTGGTGTCTGTGGTCCGTGCTGCTGCCCCATGAAGTCCGAGATCCACGAGGATGTATATAATCTGTTCTGCTGCCTGAGCCTTGGTGACGTGGCTGAGGTCCATGGCCCGCACAGCCTCTAAGGCTGTTAGTGAGGGGCCGCGTTGATGTCTGCAGCTTACGCTACCGCTGAAGCCCAGCACGATGTCTGTGTTCAGGACTGTCACCTGCATCCATGTTAATGTCTGTGGGCGCGGAGAACTAGCTCTATCCACCGGGAGAGAGCTCGTCCAGTCCCTCACTGACACCTCAGGTGGCACCAGTGTGGTGTGGGCATGGGAGAGCTGGCCCTGCCCCTCTCAGCCTCCCTTGGGAGGATGGCCACTAGAATTTGACCATGCTCCAGTGAGTATAAGAGTAACACAAAATGAAGTCCCCCTCCCCCGCCTTTCTTCTTTTTAGGAAGGGAGAGGTCACAAGGAAGGGGGCGGACATAGGGTGAATGGCAGGTAGCACAATTGGGGTGAGTGACATGCAATTCCCAAATAATCAATAAAATGATTTAAAAAGACTATTCCTTATTTTTTGACAAATCATGAAAAGTAGAAAAATATTTCTATAAGGTTAAACACCTTTCAAAACAAGCTCTTCAGTTGGAAATACAAGAAATTTTTATTTATTGCCCTAGCTACTTCTTAAATAAATGATGCAAAAAAGGTCAGTGTGACTCAGTTGCCAGCTCTTTGATCACCTCCCCCTGGTGAGGTGTCCTAGCAAGGCCACAGAGAAAGAGGATTCAGGCATTCTTGATGAACCCTGACAATACTGAGCTTTCGGGAGAGTCCTGAGCAAGCCGATCCACCGGCCAGGACAGCAGTGTCTTAGGTCAATCTAAGGTGGCCCCAGGAAGGGAGCTAAACACCCAAGAGGAATTATTCCATCCCCTTACGAACACAAACGGGAGCCTTGGGCCTCAGATTAATTTAACACAACGTAGAATTTCTTTAAAAAGCAGCACATTAGGAGAAAAATGAGTTGCTGGTTGCTAAGCAACATTGGTATGAGGCTCTTTCTTTACCATCAAGACCATTCTCGCCATCTTCATGGACAAAAGTCAAAGAGACCTTAGCAACAGGCATATATTTAGCAGTGACATCAATAGACACCAAGCAAATTTTTCCTGAAAATAGCAGACAGCAGAGCACCAACTCTCTGGGTTTCCAAGAAGCCGTGCCGAATGCACAGGTTGCCACCGCTCTGAAACACGCACTAACAAGTGAAGCAGTGCTTTCACCTGTACTCAGAATAGATGTGGAAATTGTGCAAAGTCAGGCAAACTTTGTTCTCCTCTTAGGTTGGGAGGGGCTCAGCTGAGAGCCACCCAGGATGAGTTTGTTCTTTGCCTGAAAAACTAGGAGCTTGGACTAAAGGAGAATCCTCTCTTGTCCCGTCCCTTCCTGGGAAATGGATGCTTTGTCCTTACGCTGGCTTTAGAGTCACACATCACTCCACTGTCAGCCACCAACAAGCTAACGGCGAGCACAGACTGAGCCACACACTGGAAGAGTCCAGGCTCCTATCCAGCACAGCCTCTTGCTTTACACACACCATCCGTTCCTCTTCCCCTGTCAGCCTCGCTGTATCTTCTGGTCAAGAGGCACAGCTCCCCATCCCTTACCCAGCAGCTGCTGTGACCCTGATCAAGATCACCGGCATCCTCAAGCCTCACTTACTGCTGGTTTCCTCCGTCTCTAAGCAACCGGCAGATTCCCTGGCAGTGGACCAACATATGCTAGCAAGCGCGTCCCAGGTACGGTGTCCCATGGATACCACTAGTCCTGGCTGGAGTGAGGGTGTAGGATGATCCATCCATCAAGGATCCAGAAAGTGTCTCAACCTCAAGTTCCTGAATCACCTCCCAAGTGTCAAACACTGCTCAAAATTGTAAAGAATATTTGAAAAGGAATACCGCTGTTCTTAAAGGAATACAGCTAACACAAAAGAAAGGAGAACAGGCCATCCATTTCACTCAGTGTTGTCCTCATGGAAATACTACAAGAGAGTAAAACAGGGGAAAATGAATAGTTTTAGAGGTAGTGCTGAGCTTCTTGATGCTATGAAAGTTGTCAGATGCAAAAATGGCCTAGCCCTAATGCCAAGGCATAATCAAAATAATAACCATGAAGTTAGGAGATTTAGAAGGACAGGCTGATATCAGAACCTCAGCATAAAAAAATACCAGAAACGTGCAACGCTCGGTGAAGACTGCGGCAAGCGGCCGGTGCTGCTGCTCCTCCCGCCTGCTCCTTGGTGATGAAGGCACCCTGGCTTACAGAGACCTGTTTCACACCCAGGCCTCCCCACAGTGTCTGGGAGGCTCTGTGTGGGGTCTCAGTCACACCCTACGCAGCAGCAAAGCTCGGTGAAGGGCTGTGCTCCTCCGGCTCAGCAGAGCCCACACCTTCGGGCCCTGGGGCCACTTGTTTTCCATTCCCTATGAATGATCTTACAAGTACAGGCCTACAGTCTTTGCAAAGTCTGGGCAGATTAAAAACATGGCTTCCCCTCTATCAATCAGCCTTGCCATAATAGCCCTGAAAAATTAAATTGGTCTGCCAAAGCATGTATTCTATGAGGTTTTCATATTATTGCCCTGGAATCTGCTCTTCTCAGGAGGCCTTTGGAAGCATAAAGACTTGTTCAGCATTTCTCCAGGCAGAGAAAAGCATCATCCAGGATCCCATCCCTGACAGAATCCTCTAGAAACAAAGGTTGCTTTTGATTTTATGGAACATGATCATGCGTGGACTCCCAGTGCCACACAGGTGCAAAGCAGGTGCAGGTTGTGACAAATTTCTTCTTACAGGTTGCACAATACTGTTATTGGAGGGTCTGAGCTGTTAGTGAGAAGGGAGGCAAGAACAAGTATGATATCTCCTCTATTTGGACCCCAATTCCGAGGAAGGAATCCCCAGCAGTGGAGTGGACAGATGAAGACTCCACAAGCCCACCCAGCCTGTAACAAGATATTAACATTACAGGAAGGACAAGAAGCAATGAGCTCTGTGGTCTGGGGAGCCTAGAGCTCCATCAGACTCGAACTCCACCAGTGAGCTTCCTTAGAATGTCTGAGTTCAGATGCCTTCACAGAAGATTTGCAACTGATATAAATGCAAGTTTCTGCTGATGACACAAGAGCTTTGTTTTCTGTTTAGTTTCCAGACTCACCCACTAAAGAGATAAATAAAAACTCTGGCCAAGTTTAAGGATATTTTTTAAACAATTTGGCAATCCTAATGTTTTTATAATTTTTAAACAATTCTGATGTTTCCTGGTTATGACTTTCCTTCCACTCTTGAGTTTTCCCACATTATAATGTATTAATCTAAGCAGCAAAACATTCCTACATAGAACAAGGATTTGCTGAGACCTTAACATGAACCAGCAGTGTGGGACTAATAGATTTGGGGAGATATATCAATATAATATATCAATATGATGTAATGCAGTGTGGTATAAAAAATAAGAAAAAAGGCGATGATCTCTGTCCTTAATACTATTACTGTTTACTTGTGAAATAACACCAACTAATGAATTAATTTAAGAACATTTAAACAGTTCAGCCCTGTCATAGACATAGCAAAAGATCACTGAATGCCAGATGAGACTTGCATAGATCATTAATTTCTTTTTTCATTTAGGGGTTTTGATTTATAGTTCTTCAAACAGAGCAACCACCTCTCAGATCAGATTCAAATGCCAGTTTGCCTGTGAAGTCCCAGTCCTAAGCCTGGTTGGGTTTTAGTCATTCTCTTAGCTGAGTTTGCAGTCCAAATCCTTCTCCTGTAGCTCTGCTGATATTGGTCCTTTTCTACTTAGACTTGTAGCTAATAAATCCCCTGCAGTGTCTCAAAGGCATGTACCCAAGGTTCCTCAAGGTCCCTGCGATGGGCAGTTTTCACCTCAGCCTGATACAATTAGCCTGACCTATGAAGACAGTCTCAGGGAGGGGTTGTCTGGTTGAGGCCAGCCTGGGGGCGTCTCTGTGATGGATGCTCTTATACTGTTAACTGATAGAGAGGTTCAGCCTAAAAGTGGGTGGTGCTGTTCCCTGGGTTGGAGTCCTGGGCTACAAGAGGGGCAGTGAACTGAGCACTGGCAAGACTGCGGGCGAGCATGCTCTCTGCTGTGATTGTGCTGTGCCCAGCTGCATCAAGTTTCCAATGCCTTTACCTCGGCAATGTTGGTTTGAAACTGGAATTAAAGGACAAGGAAATAGTTTCTCCTTTAAATTTGCTTTTGCTGAGATATTTTATCACAGTGACAGAGAATAAAGATAAGACAAGGAGCCCCACACGAAGTTCTTCACTTCATCAACATTTATAAACATTTGTTGACGTTATTGAACTTCATTAAAATATAGAAATTGTGCTGTCAACACTTAGGTGCTGTTTTCATACAGAACTTCTTATGGGAGTTTTCCAGCTGCACTGAGCCATGAGAGTCTAACATATCCTCTATCTCTGAATTATGCAATGGACAGATTTTCGGTCCTTTGTTCCTGTTTTCTGTAGCTTACCTATTATATATTTTCCCTAATGAATAGAAAATAACAGATTCTAAGAATTATGGCACTATAATTTTTCCTTCCTTAACATCTGAATTTAAAAACAGACAGTAAGCTGTTCAGTCATACACATCAGGTACAGTGAGTTGGGGAAAGTCATCCAGTTGCTGTGTTCCTAATACTGAGCGTACTCACAGATCAGTAGGACTAACATAACAAAAAATGCCCGTCTTCTCAAAAACAATCTAAAGATTCAGTGCAATCCCCATCAAAACTCCGACACAATTCTTCACAGATATTGAAAGGACAACTTTGCACTTTGTATGTAAATACACACACTAATTAAGACATAAAACATTAATCCACCTAAAGACACCTGATTTTACATATATATATATATATATATATAAACCAGAAATACACACTGAAAACAGACAGCATCTTCAACAAATGTTGGTCAAACGGGACAGCAGAGTGAAGAAAACTTAAAATAGATTCACACCTATCATTGGTCGGGAGTAATCAACAGTACCTTGTTTGACTAAGGTCGCTCCATGAGATGGAACCCAAACCTGACACTGCTTGGATGAGCAAGAACCTGAGACTAGAAAGCCCAGAGACCGAGGGAAGACAAAGTATATGGGTCTATTAAAAAAGAGTGAAAATGAAAATAAAACAGCAATAAAATGACTCCTGATGACATTCTGCTGTCCTTGGATCAGGGTCTTGTTCGGCCATCGTCAGAGAAGCTTCTTCCCACAGCAGATGTGAGACATTGTGCAGAGTGTAAGAGACCTTGGCAAACTCAGCCTTGAATAGGATGTCTCCATCAAAGCATGCCTTCAGAGCTCAGGGAACCCTGACAAAGAGGGGGCAGAATGAGTCAGTCAGAGGGGGTGGCGGACTAAGAAATCAAGACCTGTAAATCACCGTGATCAAAACCCACGTGAACTGAGAGGCTGAGGCAGCAAGCACAGGGCCTGCACATCTGTCCCAGGTCCTCCGAGGATACATGAGACTTACAGGTCAGTGTGTTCATGGGTTCCTGAGAGTGTGAACACCTGGGTCTGTGTTCATGGGGTTCCTGAGAGTGTGAACACCTGGGTCTGTGTTCATGGGGTTCCCGAGAGTGTGAACACCTGGGTCTGTGTTTCCTGTGCCTTCTCTTAGGCTCTTTTCCTGCTATTTGTTTTGTCAAATTCTGATTTATTAGTTTTTGTTTTATCTAATTATATTTTATTTTATTATTTTAAAAGTGGTGATAAAACCTTTAAATCCTCAATTTTCTCATTGTAAAGTAAATCTATTATATTTGTTTCATAAATTAATTCTGAAGAGTAAGTGAGAATATGAAAATAAATTGAGAAATAGTGAAACAAATAACACTGGCATTTATTATCCATCTGTATGTCCTTCTGCAAGATTATCTGATTTTTATAAATGTCCAATTTCCTATATTTTTTGCTATTATTACTCACCTTATTCTCTCTTGTAAGTTTGTCTTTGTTTTGTTTTGTTTTTAATCCTCTCATTAAGTTTTGGTGAAGTTTTAGAATAGAAAAAATGCAATGTTTGTGCCCAATCAGTATTTGAGGCTGGCTAGCATCCAGTGTTTGTTTAAACAAAGGATTTTTAGAACAGTCAAAAGAGTTGGCTCTTATGCCAAACTGTCAGAGTTTGAATCCAGGTTCTAAACATTATTAGCTGTGATATTCCCATATACCATTCAAAGAGAAAAAGAAACTTAAATTAGCTTTCATCTCCTTGGAGGGAAAGTTTGAATATAAAAACAAGAACAGGATACTATTTTTTTAAAAAGTAGATTTGAGAAAGAAATGAAAATGTTTCTTAGATATTTATAAACACTATCATTCAAATTAAGTGTTGGGAGGTAAGACTGAGAACTCCAGCATGGAGAAGAGAACATGAAAGGGAGCTAAGGAAGGTTGGCAGGCCAGTATCATAGTTTAATCCCAAATAAAGAGACATTCCAAACTGTGGAAATGGATAGAAAGCAAATTATCAATGAAATATTGCAAGAAAATGACTGGGCTGCAGGCAGCTTATGACAGAGAGTATCCGTCCAACGTCTCTAAAGAAAAAATCAGAGCTGAGAATGGGAGTTTTCAAGTCGCAAGGAGGACTCATTACTTTCTCATAACAACTGATTAAAAGAGAGCTGCCAAAGGTCGCGTCCATGAAAAGCTTCAGAGCATGAGAATAACAGATTCTCAAAGCGCACATTAGATGGCGGGAGATCAGGGCTCGGATGGCTTCTGGTGCCTCCACGGCACAGCAGGAGGGAAGCAGGAAGGCAACAGAGCGACACCTTCAGAACCATAAAGGACCCTAACTCAGACGGCTCTATCAGCTCACTGTCAGTTAAAAGCAAGAGTAAGACAGATTTTCAAAAACACAGGGTCTCCAGATCTTACCCCCACACACCCTTTGTAGGAGGCTCCCAGATACTGTGTTCTGTTGACCTGAGAAAATGAGCCGGGAAGGGGGAAGCATGGAGGCCTGATGGGTAATACTGGGGAATCCAGACAATACTTGAGCAGTGGTCACTGAGTAGCCCAGACTGGGCACTGCGACCGGAAGTGATCACTGGGAAGATTCCCCTGCTCTTTGTCTTAAGTCAGAAGCTCCATATGAGCCCAGCACAGACTGACAGCACCTAACACGTGCGCGCACGTGCACACACACACACACACACACACACACACACACACACACATCCATACAGCAGTGTACATGGGAAACAATGGTCCTTTGCAAATGCTAATATACACACTCTTAGGAATTTACAAAGTATTTATGTGCTTTTATTTTTACAGTCATGGACATGAGAGGGTCAAATTTCAATTCCCAGAAATCATCCTTGGAATTCATGCTCCATAACTGTACACATCCCTAGAGTACAGTGTGGTAACTATTCATGAATGCATGTATACAAATCGGGAGACTTTGCTTTTCCATTTGCTTATTTTTTTTATTTGTGACTTTTTTTAACATTTTATTTATTTTTATTAATTACACTTTATCCACCCTGCATTCCCCTATAAGCCCCTCCCTCCTTCCCTCCCAGTCCCACCCTTCCTCCCCCACACACACATGCCCCTCCCCAAGTCCACTAATAGGGAAGGCCCTCCTCCCCTTCCCTCCGATCCCAGTCCACCAGATTACATCAGGAGTGGCCGAATTGTCATCCTCCATGGCCCAGTAAGGCTGCCCTCCCCTCAGGGGGAGGTGATCAAAGAGCAGGCCAACCAGACTATGCAGAAGCAGTCCCTCCCCCCATTACCATGTAACCCACTTAGACACTAAACTGCCATGGACCAGGGGCCCTAGGCCATCTCCATGCCTGGTACTTGGTTGGGGTATGAGTCTCTGGGAAGACCCCTGTGTTCAAAACAGCCCAGATGCCCCTCAACCGAAGAATGGATGCAGAAATTGTGGTACATTTACACAATGGAGTATTACTCAGCAATGAAAAATAAGGAAATCATGAAATTTGCAGGTAAATGGTGGGACCTGGAAAGGATCATCCTGAGTGAGATGTCCCAGAAGCAGAAGGACACACACGGTATATACTCACTCATATAGACATATAATATAGGATAAACCTACTAAAATCTGTACATATAGAGAAACTGATCTAGAGGGAGGACTCTGACTAGAATGCTCAATCCGCATCCCGAAGGGCAAAGAGGATGGACATCAGAGGAAGAAGAAGGCAGGAAACAGCCTAGGGGCCTGCTGGGGAGGGCCTCTGGGGGGCTCTGCCCTTCGGACTGTCGTGGCGGACGCTGAGACTTATGGCCAATGGTCGGGCGGAGTGCATGGAATCTTATGTAAGAAGTGGGAAATAGTAGGATCTGGAGAGGATGGGAACCCCACAAGGAGAGCAACAGAACCATTTGTTTATTTTTATGTGGGTAGGAGCCTTTGAAAGTCATTCATAAAATATACACTTGGCACAGTGAGACACACTCACCCCACATGGCTGAAACACACTAGGGCATCTTTCTTCTGTGTAACTTGTTCTGTAGGCGTGTTTAACTCTCCCAGCCTCTAGTCATATGGACTTTACATTAAAGGTCACTTTATTTTAGCTTCTACCTATCCAGAGAACATGTGATATATATCTTTCTGCCTCTAACTCACTGAGCATGACGCCCATTTTGCTGTTAGCGGTGAAACAGCCCAGATCCCACACTCGGAACCACGGGCTCTCACTGTGGACCAGGACTGGCAGGAGCACTTATCCTCCCCGGAAGAGAACAGCTTTGGCAGCCCCTCCCAGGTGGAGGCCAACCTCCGTGCACCCAGAAGCAAAAGCCTAGGGGCACTAATGGCTCTTGCGCTTTCTCTGCCAAAGACTCAATTCCTGTTCTCCATAAATGAGTGCCCTACCCGTCCCAAGGTCAGATTACCCACGGCCTGTCTCCACCTACTCCTGCATCTACGGCGTTAGACAGTGTGTGTTTCCTGAGATTCTAGTTCCCCAATAGCCAGTAGAGACCTCTCTTCTCTGGCCGCCTCACAGCGGTGCTGAGAGAGGAAATGGGCCTGCGTATTTCCAAGTGTTTCACACGCCACAAGTGAGTGCGAGCAGCAGTAATGACTATTACAGTAACAGCCGCTTCCACCAAGGACATCTCTCTGTTGGGTGAACTCATTTCAAGGTCACCATGTCACATTCCTTGTGTGATTCCCAGATGTTGTTATCGGGCTCTTTGCTATTCTTGGATCCCTTTGATTATATCACAAATATTTGTTCCCCCCGGGGAGAAACTGGATGAAACGGGATTGCTGCCATCAGCTCCTCTTCCTAGAAGAAAGGCACAAAAATGACAACCTTAATTATGTGACATCATAATCATGACCTTAGTTCTACATCAATCATCATGGAAAGATTCTCTTTAAACCACTTCCTCCAAAGGACTGGAGAGCAGGGTCAACTGTGGCCAGAAAGCAGCATGCTTGAACGTCAGCTCAGAAGAACCTGTAGCACTGAAGAGACTGGGAGATAATCCTGAGCTAACCTGTGTGCCCAACCAACCTGCTGGCACGGAAATGCTTTGTCTGCACTTCATGCTCAAAGCAAACATATATTTCACAAAGAAAAGAAGCCAGAATTACCCCCGGTTACATTCCCAGTAATGAGGCCTGAGAAGAGAGGTTAAAAATTTGCTCCCCCCTTTCAGACCAATCACCCTGTGAAAGACACAGAGCAGCCTGGATTGAAACACACTGTCACAGCCATCAGCCACAGAGTTCAGCTAGATTCCATGGATTCTGCATTAGAGCAGCCTGTGTCATACCTTCTCTTTACCGTGTTTGTTTACAAACCCACAAATAAGCTAGGATAGCATTAAGTCCATGGATCTAGCAAAAAGCCAGTGTTGTTCAGTAAGCCAAGGGTTACTATAATAGTATACTATAATAGTCTATAATATGGACTATTTCACCATAGCCAGGTTGTTACTGAGATCTGACTTACAAAGGAAGGAAGGGAGGGAGGGAGAGAGGGAGGGAGGGAGGGAGGGAAGGAGGATGAAGGAGAGATATTGTAAGAGCTTGCTTTGAAGTAAATCATGTCCCCACATCCCAAATTCATAGGTTGAATTCTTTACACCTAAAATTCATGTGGCCTTGTTTGGAACGATCAGCTGTTTTAGCTGTACTTGGTTAAGGTGAGGCCATGAGTGTGGTTTCAAATTCAGTACATCAGATTGTCCATATACAAAGGGAGACTTCCCTAGAACAAGAGTTGGCACCAGGTGTTTCTGCATCAACAGCAAGGGACTGTCCAACACACAAGAAAGACAATGTGAGGACTAAAGGAGGCAGAGGCCCTTGTACAGGGCAGGAGGAGGGGTGGCTGCCATGGACAAACCAAACAAGATGTGGACAGGTTTCTGCATCACAGCCTTCTGAAGGAGACAGCTCTAGCCAGCTGGTAAGAAAGCGTTCCTACATGTATCCGTGTAAATGGGATCACCTCTGTGCTACGCTTTCTACATATTCCTTTCTGTTTGGTTTCCAGCATCATGGGAACGTCCTGGAGGCAAAAGTTCAGGTGTGCACTCCAGCAGGAGAGGAGGGTGGACATCTGTTATGGCTTGGATGCTCCCAGTGGGCTTTGGTGTTTGCACATTCAGTCCCCAGCCAGTGATGCTATTTTGGGAGGTTGTAGGACCTTTGGGAGGTGGGACAGAGGAAGGGGGTCATGAGAGGGAGGCATTGAGGGTCATAGTTGAGTCACACTTTCAGCTCAGTTCTCTTTCTCTCTCTGCCTCCTGGTCTACCAAGAAGCAAGCGAGCCTCCATACATGCCTGTCATTGTGAAACCACCAGACTCACGATAATAGACTGCACCCCTCAAACTGTGAGTCAAAGTCCGTTCTTTCTCCTGAAGTTGCTCTCTGCCATCACTTGGTCACAGTAATGAGAGGGTTAATGCTTGTGGCCAGCATCCTAAGTTGTCATCCTAAAGCTAAGCTGCTCTCACATCAGCCCTGTTCTGCACCAGACTGAGGAGACACAGAGCCAGGCCCTGGCCTCTGTCTCTCGGTCACTGGTAGCCACTGGTCTACAGGCGGTTTAAGTCATTCTGCCCTGGGCCTCCAACATGTGGCCTTGCTGCAACATCAGACCTCCACACACTTAACACTTCACGCATTCCAGAAAACCTGCTGGGTCCTCCAGGCCAGCCCATGCTGCCCCCTCATCTCTTTCTCCCCCACGCAGCACTTGTCTCTATTCTTCTTGTTCACCACAGTAAATATAACATTCCCGAGCTGGCATGTGACACATGAGTGGATTTCAGGACCTCCACCCTAAACTTGTTGGATTTGAAGATAAAGGGCAAGATGGTTGGGAACTTAGCTGAACCAGCCGCTATCCAGCAGGAACAGGACGGTGGCAGTTGTGAAGGAAACCACTGAGCTCTCCCTCAGAAAAACCTACCAGAGCCAGACATGCTAACACATGCTTATAATCCAGGACTCTTGAGACTAAGGCAGGGGGACTGTGAGTTCTGGGCTGGCCTGAGCTATACAATGAGACTATGGCAAAAGAAAAGGAGGAATATGAAAGAGAAAGGGAGAGAGTACAGGGTGCAATACGATCAGCATAAAATATGCACCTGTATGGAAATGTCCTTATGGAATTACAGTATAGCACAATGAATAGAGTCAATATTTTATAAAGAGGGACGCGTGGCAGTAGTCTTTAGCCTCAGTTGTCACTGCTTTAAATTCTACATGGTTTATCCCACATTATATGTCTAGTATCCACTTATGATTGAGTATATGCCCTGTGTGTCTTTCTGCTTCTGGGATACCTCACTCAGGATGATCTTTTCTAGTTCCCACCATTTGCCTGCAAATTTCATGATTCCCTTGTTTTTAATTGCTGAGTAATATTCTATTGTGTAAAAACACCACAATTTCTGTATCCATTCTTCAGTTGAGGAACACCTAGGTAGTTTCCAGATTCTGGCTATTATGAATAATGCTGCTACTAAAATCTTTAGACATAAAGAAGCCAAACAACAAGGAGGACCCTAGGTAGGATGTTTAATTCTCATTCAGAAGGCAAGCAGGATAGACACTGGAAGTGACAGAAGACAGGGAGCAGGACAAGATGGGAGTCTACCAGAGGTGTCCACCCAGCAGGGGATCTAAGCAGATGCAGAAACTCACAGCCAAACTTTGGGCAGAGTGTAGAGAATCTTATGGAAGAAGGTAGGGGGATTATATATATATTAAAAAAAAAAAAAAAAAAAAAAAAAACAAAAGAGGAAGGGGGCACAAAAAAAAAAAAAAAAAAAAAAAAAAAAAAAAAAAACCAAAGGAGACAGGAGCTCCATAAGGAGACCAACAAAGCTAAAAAATCTGGGGCGGGGAGGGACCTAGACCCATTGCTCAGATGTAGCCAATAGGTAGTTCAGTCTCCATGTGGGTTCCCTAGCAAGGGGAGCAAAGGCTGTCTCTGACATGAACTCGGCTGCATTCTCTTTGATCACTTCCCCCTGGCAGGGTGACCTAGTCAGGCCACAGAGAAAGAGGATCCAGGCAGTCCTGATGAGACTTGACTGGCTAGGGTCAGGCAGTAGGAGAGGAGGACTTCCCCTATCAGTGGACTAGGAGAGGGATATGGGGGGGGGGGGGAAGGGAGGGAGAATGAGACCAGGAGAAGATGGGAGAGGGAACTATAATCATGATATAAAGTGAATAAATTGTAAAATAGATAGACAGACAGACATGGGCAAATAAAAAAGAATTCTGCATGGTGTTTGTGTTTGTTTGAAGGCTCAGCTACAGTGACCAACTCACCTTTGCCTGCTCGGATGTCCCCAGCACTCACTGGCGTTTACACACAGCTCCCAGTGTGCTGAGCACTGAGGAAAGCTAGTGTTGTCTCCTTGTTGGAGACAGGACCCCCCCAACCCAACTGGTACCCACTCCTGTCCCATGGCATCTAACTGGAAAGTACACTCCTGCCCCTTCTTCTCCTCCTCTCGCCTTTCACCCCCAGGGACAGACCTGCCAGTGTTCTGAAGGCCTCCCTGCCCTTCCTGCTCTTCCTCCTGTCTTCCGAGTCAGTTGCCTGATTGACCAGTCCTGTTTGGGCATTTGATTCTCAGAAGATCAGATCCACACAGAGACATGTTTGTCAGCCATCTTCCTTTTCAGTCTCCCCAACTAGCTGGGAACAAGCTGAAAGTTTTGGAAGCGCCGAGAAAGGAAGGACGGAACTGCCTTGGAGGAAAGGATGGGTATCAACAGGTGTGCTCCTTACAATTAGCACTACAGAATTCTTCCGAGTCTCCTCCACCATGTTTAGGACCATGATAAACCCTTCATGTGCTTGAGGCAGGAATTCACAAAATGAAGGTGTGATTTGCAGTGAGTTCTACTGAGATCAGCAGAGGAGTGGCTTACGCTCATACCCCATCAAGAGAAGCTAGGCTGTGTGTGTGTGTGTGTGTGTGTGTGTGTGTGTGTGTGTGTGTGTGCGCGCGCGCGCACGTGTGTTCAGCACTATATGTAGGACTTAGCCTGTCATGTTAGCAACACACATATTGTAGAAATGTGGAGATTTTTACATCACTGTCTCCAATAATTTCTGGTTTTCCTTTTTAAAGATGTATCACTAATTATAGGATAGTTATCCCAGCTGGAAGTCTTTTATCTTCTCTGGATACAACCATTTCCCAGTAAGGCTGAAAAAACAAATCAATGCTACGTGTGGCATTTCAAAAGCCAGAAAGTATACAAGGTCACTTGTGAATCACTTTTCTTCTTAAATTAACACATCGTGATGATCCAAGAAAAATGTCTTAATACCCATTTCCTTTTAGCTTTAGTTATGAGACAGTTCCGAACAGCCCTGTGCGATGCTGCGCCGGACAGCTGGTCTCCACGCTGGGAGAGTCACACTCACGATGGAGCTGGCTAGTAATGTGACAGAGAGAGTTAAAAGAGAAGCCAAACTCAGGCAGACCAGGGCCCCACTTCCTGGGGCTCCTAATAACCCTATTTTTAAATATAGTCCTTGGCATTAGGGCTTCAGCATATGAGGCAGATGTGATAATCCCACTGCAGTGGCCGCTGGGGTCCACCATGAATTCTGCAGGGCCCACTGCAAGCAATGACTCCACAGGATGGTTGTGGGCTACCATGTCACACACTGGAGCTGGTCCTCGCCTGTTCCTACACACACCTAGAGAAACTTAACCCGTGGCTTGCTCCCCAGGGATCTCCTTGGCCGTCCTTCCATCTCCGTCCCTCTCCTCTGCTCAGTTCAGCCCACAGCGCCTTGCTGGACCACTGTCAGCCTCCCCTCCCACGCCTTCCACTGTGGGAAACTGTGTGTCCCCAGGACAGCTCAGACAGGCCTCAGCCAGGATGATCATCAGATGGCAAGACTTTCTGTGTCTGCTCATCCTGAGATTCTGGCCACCGAGACATTTGCTACCCGCTGGTACACCTCCTTCTTCCCTTATCCAAGGCTTTTCATCTGGAATGTGCCTGCCTGCCTTCCTGCCTTCCTGCCTTCCTGCCTTCCTGCCTTCCTGCCTTCCTACCTGCCTTCCTGCCTTCCTACCTGCCTGCCCTCCTGCTTTCCTGCCTTCCTGCCTTCCTGCCTACCTGCCCTCCTGCCTTCCTACCTGCCTGCCTGCCCTCCTATCCTCCTGCCTTCCTGCCCTCCTGACCTCCTGCCCTCCTGCCCTCCTGCCTTCCTGCCTGACCTCCTGCCCTCCTGCCCTCCTGCCTTCCTTCCTGCCTGCCTGCCTTCCTGCCTGCCTTCTTCACGTGCTGAGTGACTCCCTAACCCTAGGGTTAAACACGAGTTCCAAGAAGCATTTCTCAGCCCAACTGCTTGGCTGCAGCAGCACTCAATACCTGTGGTGGCCTTTTCGACATTACATCCCGTCTCTGCCATTAAATCTGCGGGTCTTGATGACAGCTGTTTTCACGATAGCTGTGTTGCTATAACAAGAAACCTGAGGCTGGGTCAGCTATGAAGAACACACATTTCTGTCCCGTGACTTCAGAAGCTAAGGAGTACAAAGTGGTGGCAGATGTGGCAACAGGCAAGGACCCGCTGCACCACAGCCACCTCTCACCGCCACACAGTGACAGACGACAGCAGAGGAATGAAAAGAGGAGGCAATGAGCCCCCCAACCCCGTTGAAGTTACTGATGCCACCTGTGAAGGTGGCTCTCTTCGTGCCCACTGCACGAAGGTTCTCCTCTTACCACACCTCAGTGGGGATTCAGTTACAGAACTCTGCAGGGCACACGCTTTGGTCTGAGTGTCCATGTTCCACCCCATCAGGCTGACCTGACTGTCAAACTCTCAGTCACAAAGGACAATGGTAAAGATTTTCAGAGGGGCTTGCAGAGACTGAAGCACCAGCCAAGGACCAGGCCTGGACTGGAGCTAGGCCCCCTGCACAGACGTAGCCGGTGGGCAGTTCATGTGGATCCCTGAGTGAGGGGAGCAGGGTTGTCTCTGACATGGACTCTGTTGTGTTCTGATCCCTTTCTCCTGGTGGGGCTGCCTCACCAGGCCTCAGGGGAAGAGGAGGAGCTCATTCCCGATGTGACCTGATATGCTGGGGTAAGTTAGGAGGGTCTCCCCTTTTCTAAAGAGGAGGGGAGAAGGGATAAGGAGAAGAGGGAGAAAGGGTGGGACTCCGGAGAAAGGACGGAGGGGGCTACGATCAGGATGCAAAGTGAACAAATAAATTAACTAATTTTCAGAAACAAAACAAGATAAAAAGATCTTCAGTGGTGTGCTGTGGTCCGTTTAACTCCTCTAAACGGTGCTCAGGCTTAGAGGATGGGTGTGGTCCTTGTCTCTGTGTAACAGCACATCCTCCGTGGTCGAGGGGTCATGTGCATCCAGGGAGTGCACACATATGAACACACAGAGAAGCCAGAGGATGAGGTCAGGTGTCCTCACCTACCACTGTCTTCCTTGACAAGATCTCTACTGAGCCCGGACCCAGCAGGCCCCTGGGATGCCCCTGTCTCTGCCCCGCTCAGCTGGGCCCAGCAGTTCTACGAGCAGGAAACCTAACTTCAGGTCCTTACCCTGGGAGCCACCTTCTCATCCCTGTAACGGAACTTTCAAACAAATGCACAGCCCTCAGAACCAGGCTATCTACGCACTATCTAAACATGATTTTTAAGTGAACTATAGAAAGGCAACAGCCTTTCTATTTTGGTTTCACCCAGTCATGGTAAATTTAACTTTTAACAAGCCTGAAGGAAAGGGTTTGCGGCTGTTCTCCAGTTCCGGGGTGAGTGGCCTGACCTCCACTCCACAAGCTCTGGGAGTTGTGACGATTGTGTAAAAGGTGGACGGACCTCCCAACCAAGGTCTTCCTAATGAGGCAAAGCAGTCTGTGGGGTTTCCCGCCACCACCCCAGCAGCACCCTTTTCCCCTGGAGCCCTTTGAGGTGCCAGCCAGAGGTAGAACAATCGGACAAAAGTGCAGGGACCATCAGACCCGCTCTGTGGAAGGCGAGGCTGCAGGAGACACAGAAGGCCTGCATTAATGTGACAATCCAACCGTGGTGCTCTGAACAGCAATGGCTTCGTCGTCAGGAAGCGGCACTACTTGAGAAGGATTCGGGGTCACAGACGTGCTGGAGGAAGTGTGTCACTGAGGGTGAGCTCTGAGGTCTAAGAAGTCCCAGCATCTCCCCTCTCCTGTGGATGTAGCCCTGCACTGCCTCCCCCCCGGCACCACGCCCACCCACAGTTGGCGTGTTTCCCCACAATGACAGAACAGTGACCAGAGCCACATGCTCGCCCTCATACGCAGATGCTAGCTTACAATGTCCACGTTGCGTGTGTAAGTGGGGGCACAGACATGGACCCAGTAAGGAGACCACCAGAGGGAGGAGGAGGCATTAGAGAAGAGGAGAGGGCAACAGGGAAGCAAGAGGCTGTGAAGGGTAAAATAGTGCGAAGCAGAGGACAGGGTGGCAAGGACAAGGGAAGGAACACAAAACCAATTCTTGTTTGGAAATTCACAATAAAGCCCGACACTGCTAAGCGGGCTCCCTAGTAAGGGGATCAGGGACTGTCTCTGACATGACTGATTGGCCTGCTCTTTGTTTACCTCCCCCTGAGGTGGGAGGGGAGGGGAGCTGTTTGTCTCCCCCTGAGGGGGGAGAGCAGCCTTGCCAGGCCACAGAGGAAGAAATGCAGCCACTCCTGATGAGACCTGATAGGCTGGGGTTAGATGGAAGGGGAGGAGGACCTCCCCTATCAGTGGACCAGGGAAGGGGCAGGGAAGAGAAGAGGGAGGGAAAAGTGGGATTGGCAGGAGATGAGGAAGGGGGCTACAGCTGGGATACAAAGTGAATAAACTGTAATTTATAAAAATATAAACAAAAGTAAAAATTATATATATAAATTTTTAAAAAGTGAGAAAAAAAACAACCCGACACTATGTGTTTTAGTTACTTCTCGTTCTGACAAAAGCAACCTAGGGGAGAAGGGGCTTGTTTGGCTGGCCCCAGAGGGGAAGGGGAGGTGGCAGGGCTGGGGGGACGTAGCGCCTGAGTGAACACAGCTCTGGGCTGTAGTGTGCCTCTCCCTCCCGGAGCCATTTCCTCCTGCAGCCTCTTTAAGGCCCCACAGCCTTTCCAAACAGTTCAGGTCACACCCCGCATTTAAATC
>NW_026591086.1:58172879-58174120 GCF_907164565.1 Psammomys obesus
CGCCCTCTCTCTGTGAACACCAGAACACCAGATCACACCCAGAGGCCTTCATACAGGAGCCGCTTTGCTGAACATTAATTTTTGAAAGAGAAAATAAATGGCCCAGATGCTGAGCACTAGGAAGTCTTGTTTGCTTCTGGTCCCCGGCTGTGAGCTCTCCTTGCATGGCTCACGTTGTATGCACAGCTCACCCTGCCTCCAGTGACTCCTAAGGGCAGCGAGCGTGGGTCTGAGCGTGGGTCTGATTGCAGCGTGCCCGGTGGTGCCAGGAGGAGCCAAAGCAGACGCCATCCTCCTGAGATTCTTTTCTGCCTTTCCACCTTTACCAAGCTTCACTGTGTCTGTCGCCACAAAACCTTAAGTGGGGCTCACACCTCAGGGCCGATGCTGGGCAGTGGAGCCTCGTGGGGTGTTTGGGTCATGGACGCCTCAAAGGGGCTGCAGAGATGGCTCCAGCTAGGAGCACTTGTTGCTCTTGCAGGGACCTGAGTTCAGTCCCCAGGGCACACACGGTGGCTCACAGCTGCCTGGACCCCAGGGAAATCTGATTCCCTCTTCTGGCCTCTGCGAGCCCAGGCCTAAATGTGATGGACAAACACACAGGCGCTCACCCAAAAATAAATTAAATATTGGTTTTTTGTTGTTGTTTGTTTTTTTAAGAATGGGTTAACTATTGCGTCCTTTTGGCTCACTTTTATCCTTCAGTCACAAGCTGAACTCATGTGACGTCTTCGCCACACAATAAGTAGTTGCTCCAGACTCACCAGCCTCTGAGCCGTGAGCCAATCTACACCTTTTTCCATTCCAGATTGCCCGGTCCTGACAGCCTGTTTCAGCAAGGGGAAACAGAGCACAACCTTCTCGGGACCATGATTTAAACCCCAATGGCTTGGGCTTTGAGAAGACAACTGCCAGTGCCTCCTGTCTGAATCTGGGGGCTGCCCTGGCCCACGGACTGACGGGACAGTTAGCCTGGTGGAGACAAACGGGAGGTACAGGGACTCTCCGGAAGGTAAGAAAGCATGATGGCAGATGAGCCAGCCCACCTCAACATCCCACCTCGGCACCCCACCCCACCTCAGCCCGCCCCGCCCATCTCAGCACCCCACCCCACCTCAGCACCCCACCTCAGCCCCCCACCTCAGTCCTCCAGCCCACCTCAGCCCCCCCGCCCATCTCAGCACCCCACCCCACCTCAGCACCCCACCTCAGCCCCCCACCTCAGTCCTCCAGCCCACCTC
>NW_026591086.1:58174130-58206816 GCF_907164565.1 Psammomys obesus
CTCAGCACCCCACCTCAGCCCCCCACCTCAGTCCTCCAGCCCACCTCAGCACCCCACCCCATCTCAGCACCCCGGCCACTGAACACAGAGATTCCACATTCCAGCGCCTGAGGGAAAGGGAGGAAAGACAGAACTGAGGACATGTTTGAACACGAGGAGAGCAGAACGCCCATGCCACAAAGGGGGGAGAAGGCCATAAGGGAAGAAATGCTCCAACAACCACTAGGTCCCCTGGCCTCCAAGCAACGCCTGCTCATCTGCCCTGAGTCTGTACATCTGTTTTAGAATAGCCTGTAGGAATGGTTTTCACCAAATAAAGGACAGCAGCCCCAGCCCGCTGTCCTCCCTTTGAGGGTCAGCCCATATACCTTGCCCGTGTGTGTACTTCTACCTTAACAAGCCTGTTTGCTTGTTAACGAAAAAAAAAAAAAAAAAGAATTTTTTTCACCAAAATCTGAAACACTGAGAACATGAACAAGGCTGCACACAATGTTTTTCCCTGCCCGTAGCTCAGGCCCTGAGGCCACACCCTTTGTGCACCCTGGGAAGCGCACTGAGGCCGGCCTTTCTAGCGTGCCGTTCCGGCAGGCTGCCGGAGAGTCGCTGGGTGACCTGTGTCTGGGCGTCTGGCTGCTCGGCTCCTAAGGACCTTCGGGAAACAATCGAATTCCGAGTTATGAGGAAGAGGCTGGCTCGGAGACTCCCTGAGCCACCAGCCTCACAGGAGGACTCTCCCAGAGCCGTCACGGGGAACCTCTCTCTGAGGGCATCTCTCCGTGGAGGGGGGTCGGCACGGGAGGCTGACGGCAGCAGTGCAGAGGAGGAGGATGCGCAGGCAGGGGCGGCCCCGTCGTCAGTCAATAGATTGCCGGGGGCCAGCTGGGGCCAGCTGCTCTACTCACAAGCCACCCACTCCCCACCCAGGCCAGTGTGGCGTTCTGAATGGCAGCTCAGTGCCCGAGCTCCCTCGGCACCGTGCTCACTGGGACACTGTCCAACTCCCTCAAAGTCCACGCTCCGAGGAGAAAATCCTGCACGCCGGCGCCGCCCTAGCGGAACACTTGGCTCCATGGACCACAGAGCACGACTCGTCCGCGCCGGACGGGTCTCTCTTCCGTCCGCGCCGCACCGCTCGCTGCTGCGGCAACACTGGAGGAGTAGGAAGAGCCGCCACCCTCTCCGCAGACAGGGCCTCGGGAAACGAGGGTGCAGTCACGGCTCCTGGCGGCCCAGGTCACCGCAAGTGCTTCACCCATCGGGAGGCGCTGAAAATGATCCGGTTCGCAGCGGCTGCCGAGCCGGTGTGCTCTGCTGTTTATGTAGGGAGCGGGCGCTCGGCACGGAGCCAGGCATCCCTCTGCCGTCTTCTTCACAATCGTAAATCAAAGTCTCCCCCGTTAGGCAGCTCTATCTGTCAGTGACTAGTTATCAGGGTTCACAAGCAAATGTTCCCGCTTCACCCAGTAGCTGTGTTGTCCAACCCTCACAGGGAAAAGCTGTTCTGTCGTGGGTTCCCGCTGGGAACCTGGGGTTTCTGAGGAAGCAAAGACAGGCCGTTTCGTGCTGGTCAGGGTCATGAGACAAAATGCACGGTGAGGAAGATAAACAGCTACAGCATCTGCTGGGCAAGCAGGTGCGGCAGGGGAGTCGCTGAGGGGTTTCCCTTGCTCTTGTGACAGTCTGAGGAGAGAAGACGCTGCGCAAGGCGGGCGTACCTGGAGTTCTCAGTGGGTTGCACCCAGCCGCCCCGCAGCACTCATCCGAGAGGCAGGGGCACAGAGGACGGGGCTTGGCAGTGGGTACCAAGAGAACAAAGTTTCCCAGAGATGCTGTAAGGAAGGAGGCGGGACTCATGTTCCACAAGCTTCCAGACAGCAAAACTCAGAGGGCTCTGGGAAATGTAGTTCCCAGGCCACTTCAGATGACCCTCTTAGGTCGCAGTAACAGAGTAACAGATGCGGCAGCACTCTCCCCGGGCTGAGTGCTCTCAGCCTGCACAGCCCAGGCCGTGCTCCCACAGCAAGTCCTGCTCAACAACCGGGGGTAAACTGTAAAGACTGGCTGCAAACTCTTCCTATGTCTCCCCGAGAGAAGGCGGCTCTGTTCCTCCACTCTGCCCTTTGTCGAGTGACGTCAGCCCACAGGTAGGAGCTTGGAGAGGGCTTGCTTGTGTGGGCTTGGCATCTCCTGCTGTGCCAGGAACCAGGGCGGACGTCCAGGGCGAGCCAGCTCAGAGGGAACAAACATCCCCAGCTGCCCCCGTCCTGAGCATCGAGCCCAGTTCAGGTGAGGCCGGCCGGGACCCGCCCGTCTCCTCCCATGCCCTGTGAGCTGCCCTGCTGTGTCCTGTGCCCTGTGACCCATGCCCTGTGCCCTGTGAGCTGCCCTGCTGTGTCCTGGCTGCTTAGTGGCCCCAGCTCACACAGTGATGTCTAGAGCAGTATTAAAGACTGGGGCATCAACCAAAGCGAAGGACAAAGGGAAAGCCACAGGGGCCGACTCTTCTTTTTTTTCCTATTTAATTTTTTTGTGCATTAGTATGAGGGTGTTGGATCCCTTGGAACTGGAGTTACTGACAGTTGCGAGCTGCCGTGTGGGTGCTGGGAATTGAACCCCGGGTCCTGTAGAGGAGGAGACAGTGGAGTTCCACAGAAGGAGGAGCTTGCCGTCAAGGCTGAGGCTCTGAGGACCCAGGGAAGCTGCATGGCGGGGGAGGAGCACCAGTGTCCACAGTTGTTCTCCAACCTACGCACACGCAGCTGACATGCATGTACTCACAAGTAAAGACTTTAAACACTGAAAGTGTGAAAAGACAGACCCTCTAGGAGTGGGGGTGGGGTTGGAAATCTTCCCTGCCTCACTGACTGTTGGCATTTTCTCACAGTGAGCAGGGAGCACTCATCCTACAGTGAGCAGAGAACACGAGGATGGAACAAAGCAAGGGGCACACACCATTTTAACTTGGATCCTGACTTATTTTGCTTTGATGATGAGAGCTGTGTCTTAGGACGTTCCTGTGCACCGCATCCACTATTCCCAGCACTCTTGTGAGTTTAAGCCCCCGTATCCCATGGGGGCTGATCATGAAACAACCGTGAAGACCTTCTGCAGATACGAAAATACATCAGCTTTGGGGGAACAAACACATCAGCAAAAATCTCATGACCGCAGGAAGGGCTGTGAGCTGAGGCGGGCTGGGGTTTTGCCAGAAGTTTCCTGATGAGCAAATGTCTACAGAACCCATGTCTGCGGGAGGACAGGAGTGAGCCGAGCTTCCGGACGGCAGGAAGGGAGGCAGGAGAGGTGTGAGGACGTGCACACGAGACGCTTCCCAGCCCAGGCTCTGCCCCGAGGCTCGTGCTCACGCCATCCTTCTCACCATGACCAATGCTCCGAGTGCCCCTGTCTCCCAGCACTGCCCTCAAAGCTCAGCGCATCCTCTTCCCCGTGCTCAGAGGCAGGGGCGTGTCTATTGCTCCCGTTTCACGGGAGGACACCAACAGGAAGGTGGGCGGAGTGGCCCCTGCTCGGCTGTCTGGTCCCAGGGCCTGGGTCTCCACACTGCTATGTCTCCTCCAGAAGGTCAGGTTTTGCTCTCCAAAGTGTGCCTGTTGCAGAAAACCAGGTTCAATCCAACGCAAGAAAAAGACTTCTAAGAATGCAGCAGGCCCAACAAGAAAAGGTTCCTCACTGGGGCAGTGGATGCCGAGACACGAACACTCTGAGGCCTTGGCCAGGAAGGCCAGCCTGTTCCAGCTGGCAACTCCCAGATGGACCTTACAGCCCCGACTTCCGCTCCCACTTTACCGTGCACACGGCCCTTCCGCTGTGGCCGGTCACTGCCTGCTCGCTGTCCTCGGCCCTCTAGCAGAACTCCACGAAAGCTGGGCACTCCATGTGACTGTTCATAGCCGCACTGTTATGGCATCACATACGACCGACAACAAATGAATGAATCAGCCAGTCAAGGGGGCAGCTGAACTCTGACCTCCAGAATCTAAGCCAGCGCCGTGACTGGTAAGCTTGGCATTAGTCTTCTGCCTCCCTCTTCCTCCTCCATTTCTCCAGCCCTACCCAAAGAATCACTTCCCCAGTTTCTACGCCCCACGAGCCCAGAAGTGAAGGAGTGAGCTGGCCTCGGCCTGCCTGCTGTAAGTCACCCAGCCATGCTTGGCTATTAACCCTGCCCAACCTCTCCTGCAATCAGGAGCTTTGATTACCTCTGTTCACAAGTCTGTGAGGTCAGAACTGTGGAGGCAGAAGGAGCAGAGAAATCAGGGGAGCAGTCATTGAGAGCACCATGACTTCTGCAGGTGACCATTTGTGTGTCCTCAGGCCCACGTGACAGCGAGCTGGGCCCCTGGTTCTACTGTTCCCTCTCCGAGGTGAGCCCTGCTGGCTCCTGCTTCCACAGGGCTGCCCTCACCAACCCAAACGCCAAGCGAAAGGTGGGCCTAGGCAGGCAGAGGGACCCCTCTGTCTGTGAGAGGAGCAGGGCAGGAGAGCCTGATGCCCCTCTGCAGGCACAGAGGGCAGAGCCTGGCCCTCTGGGAGGCAGCTGTGTCCTTCTGCGTCTAGGAGGCTGCGGCTGAACGCCACTCAGCCCTTCACACTTGAACCTCGCACCACCCGCGTGCGTTTGCTTCCTGTCCGTGACAGAAAACTAGAGAACTGGAAGAATAAATATTTACAGTATAGGGATCTAGCTGACTCCCATCAGGTTCAATCCATTCACGAGGACCCTAAGACTCTAGGCTGTAAAAAAACCAGAGAAGCCCATTTGCCCAAAGATGGTGGGCCTCCAAGATACACCAGTGGGTGTGAAAATCACAGACGCTTCTGAGCCCAAAATATACAATCTGTGCCTGTAATGAAGTTTAATTTGTAAATTCAGAATAATAAAAGATGAACAACTAATGATAAACTAGAATGATTTATAACAGTATACTATAACAAAACATATACATATTTTATTATATATAATATAAACATATGCTATTATATAATTACTATATTTAATTAATAATTATTGTTTATTAATATTGACGTATTTAATGTATATAGTTATGTAACGTATGCAATGTATAACATATTATTAATGTATTAATAATATTATATAATATTATTGTTATTTTATATTGTATGTCATATGCATTAAATACATAACAAATATGTTTATTATCCATAAACATGTTATATATTTATAATATACATATTAATTTTATTTTTTAAATTAATTCAATTTACATCTCAGTCATAGGCCCCTCCCTCCTCTCCTCCCAGTCCCACCCTCCCTCCCACATCCCCTCTTCCCTATTCCTCAGAATAAGGGAGACCCCTACCCAGACACCCCAGCCCATCTAGTCACATGAGGACTGAGTTTGTCTTCCTCCCCTGTGGCCAGGTAGGGCAGTCCCATCAGGGGAAAGTGATCAAAGAGCAGGCAACATAGTCCATGTCAGAGATAGCCCCCACTCCCCTAACTAGTGGGCCCACATGAAGCCTAAGATGCCCATCAGACTTATTTTCTTGGGGTCTGTGCAATGCAGTATGTCTATCCTGGACGTCTGACTAAAATCCACTTATAAGTGAGTATATACCATGTGTGTCTTTCTGCTTTTGGGTTACCTCAGAATGATCTTTTCTAGTTCCATCCATTTGCCTGAAAATTTCATGATTTCCTCATTTTAATTGCTGAGTAGTATTCCATTCTATAAATGTACCACAATTTCTTTATCCACTCTTAGATTGAGGAACATCTGGGTTTCCAGATTCTGGCTATTACAAATAAAGCTGCTACGAACATAGTTGAACAAATGTCCTTGTTGAATGGTGGGGCATCTTTTGGCTATATGCCCAGGAGTGGTATAGTTGGGTCTTGAGGTAGAACTATTCCCAGTTTTACATTTAACAACAACAACAAAAGTTAACTGTGAAAATTATGAGTTTTAGAAGTTCTGAAAACTTCCGTTCAGTTTTTGGACTGAATTAGAGAACTGTGGGAAAAGAAACCATGAATACAGGGAATAATTGCTAATCTTAAGTGGGTTAACACAAAAACTGATAACTGTGCCACAGGGCACAGTAATGATGCAAGCCAGGTCCCCCAGAGGGTCAAAGGGCTGAGGAGCAGCTGAACACATACGTGAAGGATTAGAAAGCTCCAGCAGAAAGTAGCTTTGAAAATGAGCCTAAAAGAAGCAAGAGCTGCCGAGATGGCTTAGCGGAAATAAGGTGTCTGACTTCCAAGGCCCTGAGTGTGGGTCCTGAGCACCCACGTGAAATGCCAGGCGTGATCCCAGCACTGTGAGATGGAGACAGAGGACTGCCGGGCAGCCTGGCCAGCCAGCCAGGGAGCTCCAGGTTTGCTGAGGGATCCTACCTCAAAACAATAAAGTAGAACATGACAGAGGAAAACACGCAGTGTCAACCTCCGGGTCCACACACATGCTTACAACACAGACAAATAGTCACACACATATGAAGGAGAAAAATGTCAACAAGAAGATGGGTCATGAGTCTAAAATGATCCTCTAACCTTCTCAAACATTCATTCACACCACTCAATTTTCCACTAAGATGTGTTGGACATAATTAACTCAATTTCAGCCCTTCGTCTGCCTCTGTGTTTTCCACGGAGTCACGGCAGGGTGGGAACAATGAGACCTCACCTCCCCCGCTATGGATGAAGAAGTGCGTGGTGCCCTTGGCGATACTGACAGACAGAGAGGCTGAGTCACAAACGCCACTTCTAAACAGCTGCTTTATATTGCTCTATCTAGGGTCTCTCGCTCAGTGCTTTGATCTGCACGTGTTCTGTGAAGCAGCATGAGGTGATGGACCCACGTTTGCCATGCTGCAGGAAGGATGCCTCAGGAAGCACCTGGCCATCGGATGTTTTCACAGCTGTAACAGGCTAAAGCCAAACAGGACTGCTGGGGTGGGACCCCTCTCGCCTGGATTAATCCAAAAGACACCTATCAAGACCTGAGGTCGACTGTGCACATGGACACTGAGCATCAGTTTTAGTCAGCTCTTGCTTGTGTTCAGTTTCCCAGCTGAAGATCAAAGACCCGCCTGTCGTGGCCGGCCCTGTGCAGGGGACCCAGCCTGCTGCCTTCACTGTTTCACTTTCTGCAGGGTGTGCCTGCACCTGAATGACTCAAGAAAAGGAAGTAAGCCGCGTCCGCTTGCATTTATTAATTAGCTCTTCGATTACAACACTGTCCTCTCCTGTAGGACAATTGTTCGGGTTCATTTTGAAAGCAAGGCAACCCTTACTCAGATAACACACAGCACTGTCTGGAAGAAACTGCCAGGACATGCAGGGCCCTCCTCGGGGCACCTCGAGGACACCCAAGGGTTTACGAACCTATCTTCAGGGAGCTGTAAACGCTCTAATTTTTTGTGTGTTTCCATGACACTGCTTATGTTAGTGTAATACACCCTCAGGGTGATCTCCTCGTGATCAATCACATCTCCAGATTTCATGGTTCACATTTGCATTCACGTCTGTAGTTCTGCTGGAGGCAAGAACTCATGAGAGAAGGGAGGCCAACCCACACATGAAGCAACTCTCACTGCATGAAAAGAACGCGGTGTTAAACTGACTCCCTATACAAAGTGCACGCCTGTCACAGTTCACACAGAATAGCGTGGTGGGAGAAATGGATTAGCCACACACAGCCCGTGGGCGAATGGGCACAGAAACACTGTTATTAAACTCAGGTGGCGAATCGCAGCTTCGCCCCAGCAAAATAACGATGCCCTCCACATCCAACCGGCGCCAGCTACTCAGCATTTAAATTGCCGTCTGTGTTAACCTCATGAATCTCAGGGTGATGAATGGTATCGTAAGAGGTGAAAATACAGGGATGCTAGCTCTAGCTTTGCATCGTGCACATGTAGATAAAATAATAAAGTTTTTTAAATGTAAAAAAACACAATGTGAAAAATGGTGTATGGTCCTTTTGCTCAAATCTGAAAAGTAATGAGGACTAACCTTTCCCGTTTGTCTGAAGTGGGGTGAGCTATGTCAGCAAGCCAGGACCTGGATTTCAAAACATGCTAACCAAGAGAGAGGAGTCTTGTTGCATGAGAGGTGAATGTGACAGACCCAGGCGTTCAGATTCTAACTCTGCCATGTGCTTGTTAATACAATCTGGGGGTGTTTGGGGCTCTTTCCCTCTCCTGGGCTTTGGTGGAGGCTGCTTCCAGGCTCCCTTCAGCTCAGAACTATATTGGTGAGGAAGTCCTTTATTGTGAATTATTGGCAGTCTCTGCGGCTTAGAAGCCTGCCCCCTGCTGACCGCAGGCACAGCTGTGCTCATGAGGAAGCGGGGTCTCATCTATCCAGCTGAGAAGAAGTGGGGGAGCTGCTTGGTGCCTCTCTCATCCACCTCTTTCCTGCTCCCTCTCAGAGTCCAGTCAACATTGGATGCCACCCTTACTGCCAGCACCTTCTCTGCACCCTCTTCTGGGGCAGCTCAGTCTACACACGGTCACTGAAACAACCAGGTGCGTAACTGGGGACTTCGCCCTCTCTGAGGCCAGCAAGGGCAGCTGTACCATAACTGCTCACAGCCTGACTGGCCTGAATGGAAAAGAAGAGCCACGTGGCACAGAGGCTTGTATCTGAACTGGTCACCTGGGTACCTAGATTGGTGTGGTGGCACACTCCCACATCCTGGAGCTCATACTTTTGCATCATCTTCTCACACAGTAACTAAGACCAGCCTGTACTCCTGACAACTGTAACAGAACACCCAGCTAGTTGTAAGAGACAGCTGCCTTGGCCATGCCTCCTCTTGGAACACCCGCCCCTCCCCCAGGCACAGGGTGCCACCTGCCATGCCCTGAAGATTGGAGGTAGCTACAGAGAGGTCCACGCCAAGGGCAGCCTACGTCTCTTCTCCAGCAGCCGTATCACAGAGTCTTCTTGGAAAAGGATTCTCTCCTCAGGTAAGTCATAAGATATGAGAGCTATGACCACTGTCTTGACAGACAGCATGAGAGACACTAGGGTGATGTCTCACCATCGTGAACGACCTGGAGCCAGAAACACAACCAAGCACTTCTGAAGTTCTGACCGCCAGAAATTATGTGAGGTAACGCTTTGCTGGGGCAAAGCCAATTCACAGGTGATTGGTTATACCACAGCCAACATCTGTACAAGAGAGAAGGGTCCAGTGTCATTGTTTGAGCAAGTTAGGGAGACTCAGAGCCCTGGGGTGTCTCTGGTAGATCCCGCTAGTAACCCCAAGAAAGAAAAGTCTACAAGTTCCCAATTACAGTGAACAGTACATGGAGACGGATGTAACCAGGAAGTATGTTTTAATCGTGCCCCAGTCAGTTGGGTAGACAGAGTAATATAGGCCACCAAACAGTGGGTCCAGGGAGCCCCAACATTGTGCATCTGAAATAACTTGACAGAGGAAGTCATGGGACACACGGGGGTAACGTGACACAGACAGCAGAAATGTGGTTATTTCATAAGTCTGTCCAGGGCTAGTGGGTGTGCACTATGTCAGGAGGAAGCGAAGGACGAATACGGTGATAAGCGTTAAGAAGGACGGGGCTGGAGAGCCATCCAATCCGTAGACACAGTCACCGTACACAGTCACCGAAAGGCCTAGAACTGTGACCCTGCCTGGCTAGAGTGGGCAGCAGTGTCCAAGGATGTCCCCCTACCATGTCCAGGCCCACAACAGCTGGCCTGGTAACAGGCTTGGCCTTGGGCAGTCAGCCCACCCATAGACCACCCGGGGAATGCAGGCACACAGCCTGGGAAATGTCAAAACCTTCCTTCAAGAGAAGAGAGCTTTGGATCAAAACTCCTGGCTCAAACGTGAGACCAAGACGTTGGATTGGATCTTCCCAACAGATCTGAAAGGACCCGTAAGGAGATGTGTGCCCAATGCTCAGGCAAGCACATCAGGCACAGAGCCAGACAGAATTCATGGTCTCCACAGTTCATGAATGAGTGGGTGGGTGGGTGAGTGAGTGAGTGAGTGAGTAAATGAACGAACGAACTAGCAAACAGTAGATGGCATGAGAGAGGTTACACAGAGCTAAGACTTGAACCCAAATGCGTGTCAGGTGTGGACCCGAGTTCTGTACCGTTACACTAACATGATCAGAACTGTGGCGGAGAGAACTGCCTGCCCCTGCCCACATCATAAAGAGACGCCTGGGCTTGGCTCTCCAGACTCCATGCAAAGTGGATTTTCTAGACTTCAAGGGCATCCTTTCCAACGCTTACAGGTGGGAACGGCCCCTGCACACGGGGCCAGCCACCATCCAAGCCAAGCGTAAACATCAGGAAAGAGAGCGTCTTCAATGACAATGTCCAGATGGACAGATTGCAAACAACCACTTCTTGTTTTTAAAAAGCATTTCAGTTGCATAAAGTATTCATATTTTAAACTCTCCATGAAAAAAGTTACACTTCATGAGCTCTGACTTTAAAATTACCATGGATATAGCTACCTATATCAATATTCAATGCATCTCAACGGTCAGAAAAACATTGGTTTTTTCTTTCTGTTGCTATTATTTATTACAATTTATTCACTTTGTATCCCAGCTGTAGCCCCCTTTTCATCTCTTCCCAGTCCCACCCTCCCTTTCTCTCTTCTCTCCCTATGCCCCTCCTCTAGTCCACTGATATGGGAGGTCCTCCTCCTCCCCTTCCTAACCTGATCCTAACCTATCAGGTCTCTTCAGGACTGTCTGGATCCTCTTCCTCTGTGGCCTGGTAAGGCTACCTCACCAGGGGAAAGTGATCAAAGAGCCAGCCACTGAGTTCATGTCAGAGACAGCCCCTGCTCCTCTTACTAGGGCACCCACATGGAGATTGATCTGCCTATAGGCTACATTTGAACAGAGGGTCTAGGTCCTCTCTATGCATGGTCCTTAGTTGGAGTATCAGTCTCTGCAGGACCCCCTGGACCCAAACTTTTTATCTCTGTTGGTCTCCTTGTGGAGCTCCTGTCCCCTCCAGGTGTTTCTATCTCCCCCTTCTTTCATAAGATTCCCTGCACTCTGCCCAAAGTTTGGCTATGAGTCTCAGTGTCTGCTTCTATACCCTGCTGGGTAGTCTTTCAGCATCCCTCTGTAGTAGGCTCCTGTCCTGTTCCCTGTTTTCGCCCTCTTCCGATGTCCATCCCATTTGCCTTTCTAAATGGGGATTGAGCAGCTTCCCTAGAGTCCTCCTGGTTGTTTAGCTTCTTTGGGACTATAGATTTCAGTATGTTTATCCTATATTATATGTCTAATATCCACTTATAAGTGAGTTTATACCATGTGTGTTGTTCTGCTTCTGAGTTACCTCAGTCAGGATGATCTTTACTAGTTCCATCCATTTGTCTGCAAATTTCATTATTTCCTTTTTTTTAGTAGCTGAGTAGTATTCCATTGTGTAAATGTACGACAATTTCTGTATCTGTTCTTCAGGACATCTAGGTTGTTTTCAGATTCTGGCTATTATGAATAAAGCTGCTATGACTATAGTTGAGCAAATGTCCTTGCTGTATAATAGCATATCTTTAGGGTATATGTGCAGGAGTGGCATAGCTGGATCTTGAGGTAGCACTACTCCAAATTGTCTGAGGAAGAACCAGATTGATTTCCAAAGTGGTTGTACTGAAAGGATCAGACTAACTTTGTAACCTATATGTCTTCTAAAGCCGATAGTTTTGAGTTTTAGGTCCAGGTTAAGCTAAAGCCTCTTTGTACCTTTCCAGAGAATGGAGGAATGTGACCCTATCTGTGAGGACAGATATAAAAAAGCAAGCAAGCAATGACGTTCACTCAGCAAAAAGAATGACCAGACCCTTGTCTTCGAGATAGTGTTTCTTAGCAACCAACCCAGATGGCCTCAATCCTTCTTCTGAGTAGACCCTGACCTCCAGCCAAAAGCCCGAAGCCCCAATCTTCAAGGATGAGCTAACCACCCCCACCTTTAATTGCAGCTGCATCCACACTTGGCAGGACTGGCCAAGCTTGAGCACCTAAGACTAACCAATTATCTTACTTTATAGCTTCCTCATCCAATCCTGAATTGCCAAGACTGCAACCTCAAAATTCCCGCACTTTGTCTTTTAAAAACCCAAGGCCTTTGTCTCCCGGTGCCACTCCTTGCTGACCAGCAGGGGTGACCCCATTGTGCAATGGTCAAAATAAACCTCTTGTGATTTTGCATCGAGACCTGTCTCCTGAGTTCTCTTCATCGCTTCTCAAAATTAGGCTCATGCTGGGCCTAACAGTACAAGTTTGCAATGGAGGAGGGTTCCCCTTTCTCCACATCCTCTTCAGCATGTGTTGTCACTTGAGTTTTTTGATCTTAGCCATTTTGATGGGTGTAAAGTGAAATCTCAGGGTCATTTTGATTTGCATCTCTCTGATGGCTAAGGACATTGAGCATCTCTTTAAGTGTTTCTCTGCCATTCTGTATTCCTTTATTGAGAATTCTCTGCTTAGCTCTGTTCCCCATTTTTAAATTGGATTACTTGATTTGTTGCTGTTTAACTTCTTGAGTTCTTTATATATTCTGGCTGTTAGCCCTCTGTCAGATATAGGGTTGGTGAATATCTTTTCCCAGTCTGTAGGCTGTCTTTTTATTCTGTTGACAGTATCCTTTGCTTTACAGAAGCTTTTCAGTTTCATGAAGTCTCATTTATTGATTGTTGATCTTATAGCCAGTGCTGTTGGTATTCTGTTCAGCAAGTTGTCTCCTGTGCCAATGAGTTCAAGGCTCTTCCCCACTTCAGAAAAGCATTTTCAATACCTATTGTAAGGGAGTCGGGAGTTAGTTGGAAAGAGTAGGAGGCAAGAATAAGTTAGGAGCATACTAAAATGTCTTCTTTTTACTTATTTGTGATTCTCAAGTGCCTTGATTTTTCTTAATATAAGAACACCATGAGCTGGGCATGGTGACACACACCTTTAATCCCAGGACTCAGGAAGCAGAGGCAGGCAGATCTCTGCGAATTCAAGGCCAGCCTGGCCTACAGAGTGAGCTTCAAAACAGCCAGAGCCACCCAGAGAAACCTTGTCTTGAAAAACAATATATAGATATAAAAATCACATTTCCATAACTCTTAAATTTAAACTTTATCCTACATATACCAAGAATACAATATACTTGAAAATATACTTGCCACGGCCTCCCTTACCAGATTTTCCTTAGACCAACCTTAATGCTAGTTTACATATTTACATTTATAAACTTATATATTTTACAATTGCCACAGGTTGAAATAAGTTTATGTAAGTATTTTTTTACCTATTTTAGGATGCATATCTCAGAAACAACTCCTATCAGTAGGATCTCTAAAACCAAAACAAATTTTGAAACTGCTATCCAAAAAAAATAAAATAAAATAAGGGTGTAGAGGATGTGGAGAAACTGGAACTCTATTCCACTGAGAGCAAGAAATGGTCTGATCTCTAAAAAACAGTATTATGGTTTCTCAAAATGCTAAAAATAAATAAATACATGAATAAATAAATAGATAAAAATAGTTCTAGAGGCTGGCAAAATGACTCAATAGATAAAAGCACATGCATAACAACCTGAGTTTGATCCCCAAAACTCAGAGTATAGGAAGGGAACCGACTCCCACAAGTTGTCCTCTGACCTCCCTAAATACACTATGGTATTCGCGCACACACACGCACACTGTCTCTCATGGAGCTCAAACGGTGTCAACAGATCAGTATTTTAGAAAACAGCAAGTAGGCCAGGACGTGCTCCAGGACAGGGCAGGAACGCCCCGAGAATGAAAGCTGACCACGCCTGGTGTGTGCCCTTGCAGCAACGGGGGAGGCTGGGGGAGCCGAAGGCTTGTTTCACTTCCCATTCGTGTCCTTTGCCATTCAGTCAACTGTGATTCAGCCAGGGTCCAGAAATCCGGAGCATTTTTAATAAAGCTGAAACCCAGATTAGCAAACTAGCTCAAGGCCTTTGCTGAAACACCGGTGAAACGCCCAGAATCTTTTCTGCAAATTTGTAATCTCATGTCACTAGTTCCAAGGTGCTAAGCGAAGCATTTCAATGTGCATGAACTCAGATAGGAAATAAGTGTAGTGTTTCCGTTAAACAGCACAACACCTTGTTCTAGATTTTCAGCTGATGGCTGCTGCGTTGATACACCAAAACTACAAAACTGATAGGTCTGAGCTAGTTGAGACACGTCTATTTGGGGATGTGAAGAGGTGGGGCTGGAGAGATGGCTCAGTGGGTAAGAGCAGCATCCACACCCAACTCCCATGTGAAAATCTGCTGCAGCCCCAGAGCTATGGGGACAGGATGGCTTTGGGTGTGCCTGGCTTGCCGGGCCATCAGCAGGGAAAGTGAAGGCAGGAGCATGGAGACAGAACCTGAAGCGGGCCGTGGAGGGGTGTTGCTCACTGGCCTGCTCCCTGCGGCTTGCTCGGAGTGCTTTCTTACAGAACCGGGGACCAGCACCTGCCCAAGAAAGCTCCACCACTCGCTTCCACAACAACAGCAATCAATAAAACGCCCTAGGACTTCCCATGGGCTGGTCTGACGGGGACATCTGCTCAAGTTAGGTTCCGCCTTCCCAGCTGCCTCTAGCTTGTGACAAGACGACAAAAAGCTACCCAACACACTCACTCTACGCTAAAACTCAGATCTGCCCTCCCCGGCGGGCACTGGTTCCAGGCTGAACAGCAGCTATGAGCCGTGAGGAAGGGATCCAAGGAGAGGGCCCTGCTTCGGAATCTAATTCTGCGGAAAACAGGAGCAAGTGCGTTCCGTGAAGAACCCACATCTCTGCCCCGAGAGAAAAAGTCCTGACTGTTTTCAGTACTCAAAGCACGGCTTACCCAAATAACCAGACTGCTCAGAGCTCCCTGCAGCCATGGCAGGATTCACAGTGACATCACATAATCCGATTCAATGCACACGTGATAACGTCAGTAAGTCCAGAGATGCAAGAGCACCCTAGCGATAGGCCATTTGTGTGTGGACGTGCCCCAGTTTCCTCAAGCAGGGCTCACGGAGGACTGAGCTCTGAGGTGCTTGTCCTGCACTGTTCCGGCTGCCCCGCCTTTGAGCCAACTGACCACCTTCTTTGTAAGTCTCCCCTGGGACTCGGGACGTTAAACAACAGTAGTACTTGATGGTGCTTGATGGAGGCCCTAATCCTTCTGAAGGAAGATTCTGTTGGAAGTTAATATGGTAGTTGTATACATATTTTTCCCTCTGAAGATACCAATAAATACTCAAGTTTTCATCCACTGGGCCAAAAGGATATTAGAGCCCCATCTGGTGGAGCTATAGTTTATTAGGCAAAAATCCTGTTTTCACCACAGCTGTTATCACTTTCAGATTATGAGAGTAACTCTGTCTCCTATGACTGGGGTTTGGTGGTTAATTCCTCCTGCCTGGATGCTGGATCATTCTGCCAGCATCTACCCACGGCTCCTCCTCCTCCAGGAAACAAATAGACTCAGCTAGAGAGTGAGCACACTGCTGTGTTTAATGCAGAAAACAACATTTCAAGATGTGTGTTAGCCACACCAGGTGTGGTGTGGGACATGGTTGTGATGCTAGCACCTGGGAGGTAGAGGCGAAGGGTCAAAGGTCAGAGTCATCTTAGCTACCAGCCTGACACACAGGAGACCTTGTCTCCAAGGTTAGGGATGGCTGTCTCACCAGCTGGCTGGGGGTGGGGGGGCCATGAAGGTCTGACCACCAAGGCTGACAACCTGAGTTCCATTCCCGGGACCCACAAAGCAGAAAGAGCTGATCTCTACCTGCTTCCCTCTGGTCTCTGCACACACACCAAGGCAGCCCCACCCCAATAATTTAAATTTGTTAAATGAATTTAACAAAAAGAAAATGTATTTTTAAAAAGAACATGTTGGGGGCTGGAGAGATGGCTCAGTGGTTAAGAGCACTGCTTGCTCTTCCAGAGACCTGGGTTCAATTCCCAGCACCCACATGGCAGCTAACAATTGGAACAATTATCTGTAATTCCAGTCCCAGAGATCATGATGTCCTCACACAGACATACATACACCAAGCACATAAAATAAATAAATTGAACTCTTGACAGTTAAAAAAGAATATGTTACCAAAGTAGACAGATTCGCTTCACCACTCGCATAACCAAATTTTGCTGAATGCTCGTAGATACCAAACTTTAAACAGACCTGGCAGGTCTACGTAAGACATAGTGGTTGAGCTTCAGAAACAGGACACTAACAGCAACCATGTTCCCAATGGTGGACGCAAGGCAGTCTGAGGAGGGGCAGGAGGTGGCAGGGAGCAGGTAGATGGACAAACGGCCAATGAGACAGAGAGCAGGTCACAGCTGCTCCTGATAGCCTGGGCCAGGGTGGGCAGTTAACTCCTGATAGCCTGGGCCAGGGTGGGAAGTTAACTCCTGATAGCCTGGGCCAGGGTGGGAAGTTAACTCCTGATGGCCTGGGCCGGGGAGGGAAGTTAACTCCTGAATTTGAAACGTGTGAAAATCAGCTCTCTAGAGTCTAGACTGGACAGGTGGCAACATCTTGAGCAGCTTGAGACATCAATTCTAAACGGACTTTCAGTGACACTACATGGGCCAGACCGAGCAGAGGAAAACAGGCTGCAGGGCTACTGATGTGACTGCAGAGTGAGAGCATGAGTCTCAAACAAGAACCCAGCAAGACTGACCCAAGCTAACCAGGACCAGTGAGGCAGACCCAGAGGGCCGCCGCGCGACCTTGCTTCATTACTGAGGCATGTCTCCATCCTAGGACAGGCTTGGGGCAGCCCCTGCCTCCCACTGCACCCACTTCTTGTCACCAATCACCCCTTCCCTATCAACATTTATTTATAAAATGAACAAGCCAAGCCCCAGCAGTGTGGTACTCTCATGTCCTTTCTTTTTTTATTATTATTATTATTAATTACACTTTATTCATTTTGTATCCCCCCATAAGCCCCTCCCTCCTCCCCTCCCAATCCCACCCTCCCTCCCCTTTCTTCACGCATGCCCCTCCCCAAGTCCACTGATAGGGGAGGTCCTCCTCTCCTTCCTTCTGATCTTAGTCTATCAGATCACATCAGGAATGGCTGCATTGTCTTCTTCAGTGGCCTGGTAAGGCTGCTCCCCCCTCAGGGGGAGGTGGTCAAAGAGCAGGCCAATCAGATTATGTCAGAGGCAGTCCCTCTTCCCATCACTATGTAAGCCAATTGGACACTAAACTGCCCTGGGCTACATCTGTGCAGGGGTTCTAGGTTATCTCCATGAATAGTCCTTGGTTGGAGTATGAGTCTCTGGGAAGTTCCCTGTGTTCAAATTTTCTTGTTCTGTTGCTCTCCTTGTGGAGTTCCTGTCCTCTCCAGCTCTTACTATTTCCCACTTCTTACATAAAATTCCATTCACTCTGCCCACCAGTTGGCCATCAGGCTCAGCATCTGCTTTGATAGTCTATGCTGCAGAGGCTTTCAGATGCCCTCTGTGGCAGGTTCCTAGGTTGTTTCCTATTTTCTTCTTCTTCTTCTATTGTCCATCCTCTTTGCCTTTCAGGATGGGGATTGAGCGTTTTAGTTAGGGTCCTCTCTTTTGCTTAGTTTGTTTAGATGTACCGATTTTAGTGGATTTATCCTATGTTGTATGTTTATATGAGTGAGTATATACCGTGTGTGTCTTTTTGCTTCTGGGACAACTCACTCAGGATGATCCTTTCCAGGTCCCACCATTTACCTGCAAATTTCATGATTTCCTTATTTTTCATTGCTGAGTAATACTCCATTGTATAGATGTACCACAATTTCTGCATCCATTCTTCAGTTGAGGGGCATCTGGGCTGTTTCCAGCTTCTGGCTATTACAAATAAGGCAGCTACAAACATGGTTGAGCAAATCTCCTTTTTGTGTACTTGAGCCTCTTTTGGATATATGCCTAGGAGTGGTATGGCTGAATCTTGAGGAAGCGCTATTCCTAGTTGTCTGAGATCATGTCTTTTCTTTAATAAGCTCTTTCTTTCCTTAATAAACCCTGACTTTGCCTCATGCCACCTTGTCCTGCAATTCTTTTCTACGGCACAAGTCAGGATCCCGCTTCCGCACCAGAGGCCTCTGAAAGGACACCGTGGTGCTGCCAGGCTGTCCACATCTCCTGTTGCAGGAGACGATGCAGACCCTACAATCTGAAGAGAAGGGTCTGAAATGCAAATACAATCGACTGTAGAGACATGTGACTGGAATAGCACGGTGGTAAGTGGGCCAAACAGATGCTTGGCGTCACTAACAAGAAGGAGCGAAAAAGGAAAGTCACCAACAGCCTTCCCAGAACCTGGTCCCCGTCCTTCCAGCCCAGCTCCAGCGTCAGTCAGTGTGGCCATCTGCCTAGCTCAGCCAGTGAGGTGCAGACTGAAATCCCGGGTCAGATTTCCAGGGTGAAAAGGCAGCACTTCCCAAGAAGGGTTCTGCCCCTCCTGGTCACCTTGCCCTTCTTCCTTCCAGGTATCAAGACGCAAGGCCCACAGGCACAAAGGACGGCCATCTTGCAGTCACAATGATGAAAGGTGAACAGAGCCTCTGTCAGACAGGGAAGAATGGCTTCACGGTAAGAAAGTAGAGACTGGATCTGGGTTTGTTGTGAGGGAAAATGAACTCCTTGTTTAAAGTCATCATGCTTACAACGGCGAAGGTAATCTAATTCAAACTAATGGATGTCTGTCTATCAATGCAACAAGACTCAATTCAACTGGGCATTCTGAGGGAAGAACAGACACAGGAAAAGACTTTGAAAGACCTGCTGAGGACAGGGAAATTGAGAGGAAAATCTCTGTTGGAATCATTCACAATCTAGTGAAAACAACAGGAGATGATTTCAATCTATATGCTTAATATTTCAGAAAAGAAAGCAAATTTGCAGAACACTGTCTTAGTTTCTGCGATGTTGCTGTGAGGAGACCCATGACCGAGGTAACTCTTATCTACAAGACCTTCACGGCAGGAAGCAGACAGGCACAGCGCTGGAGCAGTGCTGAGAGAGTGGCCTGTCAAGACAAAAGACGTCTCCTTGATGTGGTAGCCAGCTGGCTGGTTGGTAGCCTTGGTGAAAGCAGTGTTAGCAACTGGGTGCAAGGCAGCTGCCAGGTTTCAGTGGGGGGCGGGGAGGGGCTGGGAGTCCAGAACTTGTCCAACATGAACAAGTTGGATTCAGCCCCAGTGTTGACCCCCAGTTGGGGGTGGGAGCCTGCTTTATCAGGGCCAATGTCAGCCCGCCTAATCAGTCATCCTGATCTGAAGGCAGAGAGACTGGGCCTGGCACAGGCTTCCCAAACCTCAGTGTCCACCCACAATGGCATGCTGCTTCCACACCTCCTAATCCTTCCCAAATAATACCACTCCCTAGAGACTAAGCATTCAAATACAGGAGCCCACGGAGGCCATGCTCGTTCAAACCATCACAACAGCTGAACACCTTCTTCCTAGGTAATAGTCCTTTGTATTATTTTGTATCTGTTTAAATTGCCAGTGTTGTTGTCTGCTGAACTTTGAACATCTTCCAGGGTGAGTTTGGTTCAAAATCTTCTTGTCCTACATTCTGCATCATTATTTTCAAAGTCTTTGAAAATGCTCAGACCACAGGCCGCATCTCTGCACATCTGGATGCTCCTTCCTTGCATCTGGCTTGCATCCCACTGTGTCAAACAGCAGCCAACAGCAGCAGCACCGCCAAAATAGCTTAGGCATCTCCACCAGGTGAGCGGCCCTGCCCAGTGAGCGCTCCTGCCCGCCGGACCCACAGTCACCAAGAGGAACAGCAACAGCAGTGAAGCCTGGGGGAGACTGCAGCTTTGGACACACAGAGGGCCACGCCCACCCGCCAGGGTCAGTGCAGGGCTGCTGGCCTGCACGTGGTCAGATCACCACGGAAGGACCCCTGGAGACAGATAAAGCACTGGGCTGTCCTTTCGCAGTGTGCTGCACGTGCATGAGCAGAATGCAGGCACGCATGCAGGTTCTACAGGACTTCAGCAAGGAAGCACAGCCCTGCGACGACTTTTCCGTCATCTTTGCCTTTGTTATTTAAGTCACGTAGTTATTTTCTGGCGATCTCTTTTTTCTGCTTAGGATGTAAAACCCACCATAACTGGTGCTTTATACTGGGCTTCTTTATCTCCCCAGCATTCAGCAAAGTAAGCCCTATCTTGACACGTGACTGAACGAACGTCAAAGAGCTAAAAGCTATGTACAACCCTTCTTTACGGGAAGACTAGCTTGCTCAGATGCACCTCCTGAAGATTCATAAATGCAGTCCAAAGCTACAGTAATTAAAGCAAGATGGTACTGGATTAGTTTAATTAAATTGAATAGATTTAAGAGCTCAGAAATCTTCAAATTATAACCGGATTTGTTATATAAAAAAGATGGCAGATGAGGCCTTCAGTGACTAGCTGAGGAAATATAACCCTTCAGAATGCAATGGGGAGAAAAATGGCCATAGATTTAGGGGAAGCTGGGTTCATACACCCTCACTCCATACCTCAGAATTAATTTGAGGTAGAATAGGGTTCAAATGGTTTTCAAGTTTTGTTTTCTGGTAATGACATCCACGTTCCTGTGCAGAAACAGCTGGAAAGGGTGGGTAAAATATGTCTAAGTCTCTTAGCCGCATCTTGAAAGGAACCAGAAAGCAAAGCGAAGGGCAGCAGAAGCTGTTCCCCTGGTTCACAAGTCAGCTTCCCCTCAGAGGATTTTCTACCACAGGTGAACTTGGATGTCTGTTTAAGAAAGCCTGGACCTCAGCTAAGAGACCAGGAAAGAAGAAATAGTTAAAGAAATAAAGCCTGAGAAGGTTCTAGAACTGACTTAAGATAGTCGCTAGTTTCAGAACCTAAGGAATCCCAAATCAAATAAATTAAAAGAAAGCCAAGACTTGGAACATTGTCAGGAAACTGCAGAAAATGAAGCTGCAGGGAGATCTGTGCAGCTGAGAGCAGGGCACAAAAGTAGATTGCTTGCAAGACAGCCGTTAGGAGGCAGAAAACTGACCTGTCCCACAACAATGCAGGTCTTCTGTGTTCACTGTACCTGTCACAAAGCCATCTGCTTTACCTACTCCACCAAACCTCAGACACTGAAGACATAGGACATGAAGTGTATGCTACTTGCAGATCCTGGAAACTGCTGCCTAATTCTAACAGTTCTGTATGTGCTTACAACATGGAGCACAAATGAAGAAAAATAAACATTATAGCATGTGTGGCCCACGGCTGTGCATAAAGTCCCGAGTTTCCATCCATCCATGGAGAGCTCACCAGAGGAAAAAGACACCAAACCCCACTCCTTCCTGCGAGGGCTAAAACAGGAGACCCCAAAATGGCATGAAATCCAGCCTGGGCCCAGCTCAGATCAGGCAAATAGAAGAATTGCTAGTGGAGAAACAAAAATCTTCCAAAGAATCAGCCTTCCTCAGAAACCTTGGGAAGAGGGTTTCTGTCTTTAGGAAAAGTCAGTGCTTCCCTTACCCAGCCTTGTAACTACCTACCTCCAGCAATGGGGCATCTAGCTCCTTATTAACCCAAACCAGCGCACTGCAGATAAAACCCCACACTAGCTCCAGGCGGGTCTGGCCCATTAGCCCCTCCCCAACCCCACTTCTGTACTCCCCAACTGTCCAGCGTTCAGGCTCCCTCCTACAGCGACTCTTCTCTTTAACACCTGCATGACCCACTCCATCTCTTGCTACCCACACCTCTGCTGATGTGCTTGCTCCCTGTCCCTTCAGCTTGGTCAACAAACCAGATGTTTGTTGTTAGGCAATGAATGCCTATTGCCTAAATCCACTTCTGGCTTTTGACTCACAGTACAGCCTTCGTAGCCCTGACAACAACAGCCTAGTTTCAGCTGAGCAGTTACAGAAGAGAATGCATCTCCCCGCATCTCTACAAAGGCTGGAAGGCTAGATCCAAAGAAAACTCCCTGGCAAAGGACACAAAATGACTGTATATAATGCCCAAACCAGACTCCCTCATGAGCAGAAAGGATAATGTTAAAAAAACAAGTAGACCAAGAGCTACCAACAAGTAAATTCATTGGCTGAAACAGTTCTACAATACAGCAGGGCACTCACCCTGCCCTACGCTTCAGAGGATGACTTTAAGGAAAAGTTATTCTATGCTAACTAACCAGATGTAACTAGAGAGACCCTGGCCACAGTATAATTTTTTTTCTCTTTCCAAATTAAAAAAAAAAAAAAAAAAAAAAAAAAAAAGATAATTTTCTCCCACCTCCGGCATTGTCAGCCCATACTACAGATAAAAATCACCGTCACCTATCAATGATTTGAAGGGCAACGTAAGACAAAGGAGAACGATGGAGCAGGCCGATTCCACCTTAAAAGCCATGGTATTACAAAGTCAAAATAAGTTCATTCCTCTTGTCTGGAAAAGTTGGCTTTGAGGAGGTCCTGACCTGTGTTTTTGGAATTTGACACATTCCACACCCTGAACCTACCCTCCACCCTGATAAGATGTCCTGCCAAATAACTTTGAAATGTTCTGCCGGGTTTCTATGTAACCAAAACCCCCTACCCTTGTAGTTTGGGGCTAATACAAGCCTGTCTCCTGTGTTCAGTGTTATTTCCTCAAACCTTGCCTTAGGAGGACAGCCTGGTCTGACAGAAAAGAAATCTTGCTTAATTTCAGTAAACGAATTTGGGTAACTGTCTTTACTCTTTGTTTGGTGGGATTAACACAAGAGTGAAAAATAACAAATGAGGACAAAAATCACGAACAAGGTTTATGTAAAATGGGACTGAGGAACTACGAATGACTGATTTTTAAGGTTTACAGAGCCCTGATGTTACTTACAGTGGTCTGTCCAGGCCAACAGAAGCTGACTTACAGATATATGCCTAATCACTATGCCTTTGCTAACTTTGTCAAACTTTAGCTATTTAGAGAAACTGAATCATATAAAAAGCAGTGATATTTTGTAAAAGTACACTATAAAAGGATCAGGAAAATGAGGTTCCAGTTTCTCCATGGATTGTATTTATGTTCTCAATTTTATTTTGAGAGTAAGGGTCTTCAATTCAAAAGTTACAAATTTTTAAGGCTCAAAATTAACAGGGATAAAATTATAAAATTATAAAAGTTAATGATGTATTATAAATTGTTAAAGATAATTAAGATATACAAGTTAATGGTAAGTCACCTTATAAATAATTAAATTTGTTAATATGCTCAAGAACTGTGTTTGTAGTCACGCTAAATACAAATTTAACTCATTTACAGAGACAAGCATGGGGGGAGAGACCAATGTATATCTCCCATTGTCAAAGTTAAGGCTGAAGCAAGGAGCTGAAATCAAGGTTAAAGTTTTAGACTGACCAGCAGGACCTCCACTTTTTAACCTGAATTGAAGCCCTCGCTGTAGGGAAAGCAGAGTGTCTGCGAGCTGCTCCAACAGACTCATTTTCAGCCACAGCAAAAACAAGACCTGAATATTATCACCCTGAGCGTTCATCTGTAACAGGACAGAGAAGTGAAAGGCTCGAGGGCCGCAGGTGGCTCTGGAGGAGAAGCGTGAATCCTGCCCTCCGCCCTCACACTGCCACCTTAAGAGGACTGCGTAGATACACAGTGGACTTCTACGTCTTTTCTTCAACTTTCTAAAACTTCTTACAAGCTTCATGGTGTTGAAACTTGGATCTGCCCGCCACAGCTCAAAACCGGCTCCTGAGGCCTTGGCGGCTAAGTGCTCCCGTCGCTCAGTGGGAGGCCCAAGCTTGCACCCTCCCTCCTCCCACCTCTCCCTCCTACTGGGCGTGCCCTCCGCCCTATCCAGGACCTCGCAACAGGCCTGAGTTTCAAATATACCCCAAGCATAAAGACGGCTCAGCTCCTCCCTTTACCTCCTGCCTGTGTCTGTATCTAGCTCAGCTTTCCATCCAGATGGCAGACACCATCCAGAAATCAACCTCGGCCCTGCAACCGCTCCAAAAGCAGTTTACATCCCATTCTGTCAAATCTTTCTCCGATTCATCACTTTGCCTCTCAATTAGACATCACTTTCAAACATGGCTGCTTCCTTCTACCAGCTAAATTTACCTTTGTTGTTTTGGGTTAAAGGTGTGTGCTAAGGGCATGTCTGTATTCCAGCCAGAGTAGTCATGTTTCTGGATTAAAACCTCTGCAGGAAACAGCCAGATGACAACCATCAGGCCTTGTCCATGTTAGGTCCAAAATGGGCCCCAAAATGGCAGTGCTGCTGCCAATGCCGTAAATGACAGTCCCTGACGCTCCAACTCAGGGCTGCTGTGACGTACAGCTTCCTCCTGTAGCACAGGCAAGACTCTCCCCACCTTTCATAATTTCCTCTTCCTGCCCTCCGCCCCCAGAAATAGCCTTGGCAGCTTGAATTTCCCCAAGGAAACCTTTCTTTCTACCCATGGAGTTGTTAAGCTTGGTGGTCTCACTATATCTTAATTCCTCCTTCCTCCCCAAGAGTGTCTGCCTGGAGCCTGCTGGGCTCTTGCAAGGAATCTACCTTGCACTCTCACTTCTAAGTAAAACTCCATGCCACTTTGTAGTTTCTTCAGATATTTGAGTAAGACTCCAAGAAGCCAGGACACAAGCAACCACCGGCAAAAGCGATGGCTTTCCCTTTTTCCATTTGGATTTCTTCTGACCCAGACCCAAGGGATAGTTCTGCCCAAGTACTGACTGAGTCTCCCCTCCTCAGCCAAACGTCTTTGATAATGGCCTCACAAGCGAGCCTCCTTAATGCTCTAGGTGTGTTTGTTTTTCTGTCACTGAATTCAATCAAATTGACGATCAAAACCATCAGTCATCACAAACCCTTTGTCAGTTTCTCTTGTCTGACAAAAAGTACCAATTTCTCTAAAGGGAAAGATCTGAACCCTGAGCCAGACTGAACTATCCATAGCCTAGGAAGCCCAGCATAGAGAGAATATTAACACTTAACTAACGTGTACTTTTATTTTGAAAGGAAAATGTCAGAAAATGTAATTTTCTTATTCTACTTCGGTCACTGTAGAAAACAAATCCTGGCAGCCAGAACCCAGAGCCAAGCAGTTCTTGCCTTAGTCCGTTCCAATTTCACTCTCCAGAGGACCAGCTAATTGAAGGTCATATTAAAAGTACATAAAAATAGGACTGCACTAATTGTCAGTGACCCAACACCGCTTTTCCTCATCAAGACACACAAAGCAAAGCAGAGACGACCGGGGGAGGCGGGTAACAACAGAGAAACAAAAACAGTCTCCTGGAAACAAACACAACTCTCTTTGGAAGATGGTCGCGCAGTTCCTTTCAGAGCCAGCAGACGCTGCCTCGCCCTCCAGGAGGCACACTCCTTCATATTTACTCTAAGGGATCAGAAAAGCCTGTCTACACAGAATCTTGCACGCTTTTGCTGATGGCAATGCTGTTTATTGTAAGACTCCTGAGTCTCACTGCTCAGGAGCTCAGGATCGCGCCCTTCCCAGGAACTCTCACAGACCACAACTCGATGCAAAAGCAAGAGGTTTACTGCTATCGCGATAGGGTCGCCCTCCAAAGAGAGGAGACGACCCCGAACATGCAAAGCACAGGGTTTTTATACCTGAAAATCAGATCACTTTTGCTCTATGGCTTACAGCTGGTTGTTTCTCAGAACAGTTCACCCCTTCAAGAGCTCTCTGCACCTGGCTTCAATTCAAATAATCACAGTTGTTTTTTCTCATTCCCAGGTGGTTCCTCATTATAACTGTCCAAACTGGGAAACAAGATGTCAGCAAGAAGCCAGGCGTGGTGGCACACACCTGTGATCCCAGCCCTCAGGAGGCTGAGGCAGACAGATCTTTGAGTTCCAGGGCAGCCTGGTCTACACAATGAATTTCGGGACACCCTGAGCTACATAGTGAGACTCAAAAGAGAAAAAAGAAAGTTTCAATGCGTAAGTGAATAAGGGAGCTGAGGTGCATCTACACATAAAATATCCCACACATATTATGCCCTCTGTCAGTGAGACTGAGCTGGGTACACGGTGCAGAATGAGACTGTGAGTTCAGATCAGGCTAAGCCAAAAGGTCACAAATGTCCCCACCCTGCGTGAGCATCGCCTGTTGGCTGAGGTACCAGCCATGGCTGAGAGCTGGAGTCTGCTGTGCCATGCTGGGATAAACACCAGGCCCAACGGCAACTCAGAGAGGAGAGGGTTGAGTTCCCTTACAGGACACAGCCCTTCATGCGGGGAAGCCGGAGCTTAGGACAGAAACTGGAGAGGAAAACACGGAGCAAGGGGGCTTGCTGGCTGCGCTCCCTGACTTTCTCAGCTCCCTTCCCACACAGCCCGGGCCCAGCTGCCAATCAATTAGCAATCAAGAAAATGCCTCACAGACTCGGGCCCATCCGACAAAGCAATCCCTCCTCGAAGATGTCTTCTCCAGGGCGCCAAGTGGGCAAGTGAGGCAGACTGTGACAGTCACTGTCAACAGTCTTGAGCTCCGCCAGTGAGAAACTGAGACTAGATCTGGGAGAAATGGCTTCCCCTTCTTCCATGCACCCTGCTTTTCTCTTCTTTTCATCCTGACTTAGAGGTTAGAGAAATGGCTCAGTGGCTAAGGGAACTAAGGACAAAGGTTCATTTCCAAGCACCCCACTCTAACTCCAGCTCCAAGGGATCCAGCGCCCTCTTCTGGCCTCTGGGGCACCACGGATGCGCGTGCAGGCAAACACTCTAACATACTGTAACAGGCCCTCAGACCTTAGCAGTACTGACTCCATGATGGAAGAGCCATTCAGGCCATAAAACTCAGCAGGTAGCCAGCACCATTGGCCAAAACAAAAACAAAGACCTAATCCATCAAAGTCCACAGTTCTGGGAAAGTCTCCAAATATACTAGTCCTTGCTTTTTGGCTTCTGTAGTTCTGCTTCTGGCTAACTGTTCTTGTTAACTGAAGTATATCAATCCAGGATATAGTTTTTGTGCTTAAAAGTTCACCTGAGAAACTCTGTGGCAGACATTGGGATCCTGAACATTCGGTGTAGTTGCTAGATAGCTAATAAAGACTTTTTATTGCTTAAAGTCATATCCAAAGTGATCTTCCCTGGTGCGTACCTCACAACAATACACATACAATAAAACAACACTGAACACCACCAATGGGCTGGAGAGAGTTCAGTGACTAAGAGCACTTGCTGCTCCTCCAGAGGACCCAGGTTTGCTTCCAAGCACCCACATGGGAGCTCACAACTACCCGTAACCCCAGGTCCAGAGCATCCAGTTTCTGGGCTCCAAGGGTCCCAGACATGCACATGGTTCCCAGATATGCATGAATATCAAACACTCATACACATAAAGTAAAACACAACAAAATAAAACCTCTAAAACTACTTACAAGCCAAAGGCCCAGGCCAATCTTCTTGCTCTAAGTCACCTGCTGGGGCTTCCGCTCCATCTCCTCTTCCTCAAACTGATGACAAACAAATCAACAGAAGGGAGGGGGCGGAGGCCATAAATCGTCCTTTTCCAGAGGATCAGATCCTTGGAAACAAGTGTTTGTACGCCTGTTGCACACTCACACTCCACGCCTCCATCTGCCCCAAGTGATGTAGGAGACAAACACAGCTTTGAAGATCACAGTTTCCCCAGGTTCATATGGCCCTGTAGGGCGTGAAACTGGAGCAGGAACTAAGATGGCATGTCTGGGAGGAGCACACTCTATGGCTTAAGGGGATGGTCTGGGTCAGGGTTCCCGTTGCTGTGAAGAAACACCATGACAAGGCAACTGGGGAAGGAAAGGGTTCTCAAGCAGGGCAGAACCTGAGGCAGAAGCTGGCGCAGAGGCCACGGAGGGAGCTGTTTACCAACTTCCGTCTTGGCTTGCTCAGGCTGCTGTCTTACCCAGGACCACCAGCCCAGGCGTGGCTCCATCCACAAGGGGCTGGGCCCACACCTATCAATCACTAATTAAGAAAATGCCCTACAGGCTTGCCTACAGCCTGATATCTTGGACACACTTTCTCACTTGAGGCTCCCTCCTTTCAGGTAACTCTACCTCACGTCAAGCTGATATTAAACTAGCCAGGACAGGGGTGAAGGTTGCTGCCATCTGAAAGACATGATGCCTTGGCCCATGAGAAACTTCGTGGAAGGCTGGGGACGCTTGGCTAGCATGCATGAGCCATGGGTTCAAATCTCAGAACTGCATCAACCCAGATGTGATGGTCCACACATGCAATTCCAGCACTTGAAGGGCCAAGCCAGAAAGACTGGAAAGTTCAAGGCCAGCCTGGGCTACATAAGATCATGTCTCAAAATAAAACTAAAAATAAACTACTATTGAAAGACCCCCCGCCTCACCCTAAGTTAAACATAGCTAACGCCATTTTGTGGGACACCACTGTTTTGAGAAACTCTGTAGGCTAGGTGGGGAACTGGAAAATTACTGAGAAACCCAGCTGTGTCATGTCTGCGGTCAGGCTGCCCCAGTCGAGCTAAAAACAGCTTGTGTTAATCACCCTCATGGGATATCTGTGAGACTGTTCCAGCTGAGATAGGAGTCCTAAGGAAAACAACAGGTGGCCGGCCAAGTTAAGGGGGTCATCATGACCGTCTCGACCACCCAGTTCCTGGAATCCTGGTGTCCCTGCCAAACTCTGACTCAAATTGTGGTCTCATTTAAATGTACCAATCAGCTCCCTGTAACCATGCTTCTCGCTTCTGTACCCGCGCTTCTGCTCTAAAACCCTATAAAAAGCCCAGCTTTCCCCCCAGAGGGCACGCAAGTCTTCCGAAAGGCTTTGTCGCCCCGGGTACCCGTGTATCGAAATAAACCTCTTGCGGCTTGCATCCGAAGGCTGGTTTCGCTGTTCCTTGGGAAGCGGGGTCTCCCCATCTAGAGAGGCTCTACCGGGAGTCTTTCACTATGCCTGCTAAGCTAAAAATTCCTTTAATTAAAAAAAAAATATTTTACACAATGGAATACTATTCAGCAATTTAAAAAAAAAAAAGGAAATCATAAAATTTGCAGGCAAATGGTGGGATCTAGAAAAGATCATCCTGAGTGAGGTATCCCAGAAGCAGAAAGACATACACGGTATATACTCACTCATAAGTGGATATTAGACATATAATCTGTACACCTAAAGAAGCTAAGCAAAAAGAAGGAGCCTGGGTAATATGAACAATCCTCACCCAGAAAAGCAAGCAGGATGAAAATCAGAAGAGGGAGAAAACAGGGAACAGGACAGGAGCCTACCACAGACCATCTCTGAAAGACTCTGTCCAGCAGGGTATTGAAGCAGACGCTGAGACTCATAGCCAAACTTTGGGCAGAGTGCAGGGAATCTTACGAAATAAGGGGGAGATAGAAAGACCTGGAGGAGACAGGAGCTCCACAAGGAAAGCAACAGAACCAAAAAAAATCTGGGCTCAGGGGTCTTTTCTGAGAGTGATACTCCAAACAAGGACCATGCATGGAGATAACCTAGAACCTAGAACAGATGTAGCCCATGGCAGCTCAGTGTCCAAGTGGGTACCCTAGTAAGGGGAACAGGGACTGTCTCTGACATGAAATCAGGGGCTGGCTCTCTGATCACCTCCCCCTGAAGGGGGAGCATCTTTACCAGGCCACAGAGAAAGACAATGCAGACAGTCCTGATGAGACCTGATAGGCTAGGGTCAGAGGGAAGGGGAGGAGGACCTCCCTTATCAGTGGACTTGGGGAGGGGCATGGGAGGAGATGAGGGATTGAGGGTGAGGTTGGGACAGAATGAAGGAGGGAGCTACAATTGGGATACAAAGTGGATAAACTGTAATAAATATAAAAAAAGAAAAATTTAAATTTAAAAAAAAGAAAAAAATTGAAAAATAATATGATGATGAAGAAGAAGGAGGAAGAGGGGGAGAAGGGAGAGGAAGAGAAGAAGCAGAAGCCAAAAAGTGAGTTCCAGGATAGCCAGGGCTACACAGAAAAACCCTGTCTCAAAGAAACCCAGAAATAGAATACCATTAATAGTCACTAAGTGGAGATTTATTATAAAAACTGTCATCAAGGAATTCAAAGGGAATGTTGTTTACCCACATCCATGTTCAAAAGAAGTTCATCATTCTCGCTAGCTTTGCATAATGCCTCCTGCAATGAACTTGATGCTTTCTTGGCTCCCTCAATCCACAGGTTACTGTTCATTAACATAGATGTTTTAGAGACAGAACTCAACTCCTCAATGAACCAAGAAGCCAGCTGTAAAAATATCCCAAATGCCCGTTCCAGCGCCTCACTTAGAGTAAAACTACAGTGGAGTAACCCCTCTTGCGGTTTTGCCCTTTAAAAACCTTGTCCCCCTAGACTGCGGGGCCGCAATCCTCTTCAACCAAGGAGGCTGCTGTGACCCGGGCTCCAGCTTGTAATAAAAAGATCCTCGTGTGTTTTGCAATGGACTCGATATCTGGTGGTCTTTGGGGGCCTTGAGATCTGGGTGCAACAACCACGTGCCCTGAGCACATGCCACCCCTCGGCCAGCTTACCCCATCTTCCTGGGCCTGCTCTTCAGCTTCCTTCCCTCAGGAGCTCACAAGGCCACGCGGCCTGTGAGAAAGGATTGTCACCACCCTCAGTAACTGATGAGAAGCCCGTTTTTAACTTAATCAAAAGTGCACTAGGGGGCTGTCTTATGGGTCCAAGCTGGCAGCAGGGAGCCGTGGTGAGTGTCCCTGCTCCCCAGATTTTATTTCCCATCTGTGCTCATTTTCTGGATAGACCAGGTTAGCCTCGAACTCACGGAGATCCACCTGCCTTTGCCTCTTGAATGCTGCAATTGATCTTTTTACTATTTTTTAAGACTTCATTTTTTAGAGCAATATTAGGCTCATGAAAGGTGGGGTAGAAAACACAGAGTTCATTATCTTTATTCTGGCAGCATGATAAATCAATTTTCAAACCAACCTTGCATTCTTAAGATCCACCCCTTGTCAGGAGTATCAGCCCTTTTATTTGTCACTAGACTTGAATTGCTCATTCTGTTTCCTCGGCTTCAGAAGAGTTGAATAAAATCAGGGAAGGCATTGCTCGCTGGTCTTGTGAGGCCTTGGGCTTCTTTACTGGAGGACCGCACTGACCATCACCGCCCTGCAGGGTAAGCTTGGTACACTGGACACTACTTCTCCCTTACAGTCTGGATGGAATCAACCACAAAACTGAAGCCCAGACAGCACTGAGCTGCCGCTGGGAATCGAACCTGGGTCCTCTGCAATAGCAGTGAGCTCTTTCCCCACCGGCCCTCGCCTTGTAACTGATAGACGGGCAGACCGTGTCCGTGCTGATCTCCCCGGCTTGATTTGAGTGTTTGGGGTGAAATGTCTCGGCAGGTGAAGGCACCTTCTTCTGCTTTAAAATGTGAGGACGATAAAGTCGGATCAACAGACCCCAGATTCAAATGCTGACCACCTCAGCCAGCCATGCCCGAGTTCAAAGCCACGAGAACTAGTGAGCAGAGCGGAGGTTCTGCTTCCCCGCAGACGGGCTGGCTGGTTTGGGAAACAGCGGATTCGAAAAGGCGCTGAAGCCTTGGGGCAGCCAGTTCTGCTTCCTCACTGGCGATGTCAGCAGCCCACGACCCACCTGCTCCTCACGCCGCTCAGAGCGTAAGGCCACACGGGCCTGTCATTTTTCTCAGAGATCATCTCAAAATTATAAGGACAGTATAACAAAGATGAAGACAAAAAAGGTTTGTTTTGTTTCTCTTTGTTTTTACCAAACACCCTCTAAAGTTTTTATTCATTAGGAAATTTTACAATAAAGAAATTCTTTAGCAATATAACAGAAGTTTGCAGACTAAAGAAACAGGAAGCTTCTCTCCCTCACTGTCTGTTATACCCTCTCACCGCCTGGACAGAAGGGAACTGGAGCCCCACCAATGCCCAGCTTTGGCAAGACTCCAGCAGCCACGGGCCCCATCAGCAAGACCCCGTTCCCACGTCCTCGGGACACCCAAACCATCCTTCGCTCCACTGCGAGACCTGGAAGGGGTCTGTGAGGAGCAAGCGTGCCTGCTCCCCGGACCCCATCTTCTCACAGTGCACACATCAGGCTGCGAATACATGCTGCTTAGTCTGTCAGTTACGTCATAAAAAGGCCTGGGAGAACGAGCCGAATTAGGAAGGGCGTTCAGAGCGCTAATATTTGACAAACCCATTCAGACATGCTTTTCTAGAAGGCCTGTGGCGTGCTACTGACTTGTGTTAGCATGTGGGTGCATTACAACAACCCAACCGATCGGCGCCCGTCCCCTCCGGGGTACTGGCAGTAACGTCTCACGTGTTATTTGCTCTGTACACATTGTTACTTCATTTCTCTTTACCAAGCAAATACATTTCAATAAAGTTTAGAAATAAAAATAAACCGGTTAGTACAAAGACATCGCCGACTTCTATACTGGTATTGGTTGGAATTTGTGATTTGTAGCACAAAGCACCTCCACTGAGGCCAGCCTGGTCTACAAAGGGAATCCAGGACAGCCAAGGCTGCACAGAGAAACCCTGTCTTTAAAATAAAAAAATAAATAGATGAATGATGGATAGATAGAGAGATGACAGATAGACAAATAGATGATAAATAGACAGATAGATATATGATAGACAGGTAGATGACAGAAAGATAGATAGATAGATAGATAGATAGATAGATAGATAGATAGATAGAT
>NW_026591086.1:58206826-58279203 GCF_907164565.1 Psammomys obesus
GATAGATAGATAGATAGATAGATAGATAGATAGATAGATAGATAGATGATAGATAGATAGATGATAGACAGACAGATATATAGATGATAGAAAGATAGATGAATGACAAATAGAAAGATGAACAGATAGATGATAGAGAGAGATGACAGAGATAGCTCTCGCCTTCGCTTTGCTTGGAATATTTGTGCATCATGGGTTATGTACTCAGAATCCACGAGGGGGCGCTACAGCCTCGCTTTTAAGCCTTGCACCGTCAGCGCAAGCGCGGCAAGCGAGCACGCTGCTACGGGAAATCATTAGCAACTTCCTTCCAACCGTGAAGTCGCTGACCCTTCTGTCACTTGGCAAAACTGGCCAGGCAGCGAGCCTCGAAAGTCCGTTCTTTAAGTTAATGATTTATTGATTTTGCTGCCTGGTTTTGCTCTCACTGAGCTGGGAACGTTTTTAAAACATTTGTAGCATGTTGCTGTAATCCTGAATAGAAAGCTGAGCCTTCCTTATGTACCGGAATCCTCCATAGCCACAGTGGCTTTGTGGATGCAGCCTCCTCAGTTAGGCCTCCCGAGCTGTTGAGCTCAGTGAGGAGAAAGCAGAGAGGTGCCAAGTCGAGAGATAAGCAAACCAGCTGCCTTAAGGCACACAGGTCCAGCCAGTGACCCCAGGCAGGCCCCAGCTTCTCAGCTTGGGCTTGCACAAGCCACAAGCCACAAGGGAGCCAGCTGAGGGCTAGAGAGCTGAGCTGATCAGAATTCCACATGCAAACAAAGACAGCCCTCCCCAGCCGGCCGGCCGCCTGAGTGAGTTCCTGAAAGATCACTACACTTGGCCCTTCCCCGTGAAGGGTTCAAGCCGCCAGCTAAATCCCCGGCCATCGGCCTGCTAGCATCATGTGCACAGTACACTGGAGCAGGAAAAGCCACAAGGCAGCGGGCTGTGTGCATGTACCAGGAGGCCTCTAGGAAGTTTCACCTGGGTCTAGTTTTGTGGCTTTTTTGCCCCATGATAGAAGGGCAGGTCCTAAGTGAGCCATCAAAACAAGCAAGGACAGGGATCTCATTGCTGACACTCAGCCCTTAGAAGGGATTTTTCCCAAGGCCTAGCAAAGGGGCAGAACTCAGAGCCTCTCTGTTCAGAGCCTGAACCCGGCGTTCCTCCAGGAGGAGCTGTTGTGCTGGATAGATGTATGTCAACCTGACAAAAGCCAAAGTCGTCTGAGAAGAGGGAACCTCAATTAAAATGCCTCCATTGCTGTAGGGATTTTGGTTTTTTGTTGTTTTGGTTTTTGTTTTTTTTTTTATACAAGGTGTCTCTGCGTAACCCTGGCTGTCCTGGAACTCATTCTGTAGAACAGGCTGGCCTTGAACTCACAGAGCTCCGCTTGCCTCTGCCTCCCAAGTGCTGGGACCATAGGTACACGCACCATGCTCACCTCTTAAGGCATTTTCTTAATTAGTGATTGATGGGAGAGGGCCCAGCCCATTGTGGGTGGTGTCACTCCTGGGCTGGTGGTCCTGGGTTCTGTAAGACAGCAGGCTGAGCAAGTTAAGGTGAGCAAGCCAGAAAGCAGCACCCTCCATGGCCTCTGCATCAGCTCCTGCCTCCAAGTTCCTGCCCTGCTTGAGTTCCTACTGTTGTAGGTGAGGATTAATATTAACTATTGGTTTATCTTTTATTAACGCTGCTGTTAATCCTAAACAGCTGTATAACCAAACCACCACACAGAGACTGGGTTTATTTAGTTAACCTAGAACACAATGCTGGGCAATAGTTACTCCATCCTAAACCTCCAAGCCCTCATAGTTTCCTAACATTTAGATTTTACCCACTATACTTGCTTTTTGTGAAATCTTAGGTCTGGTTCATTCTCCAAGATCTCTCCTCCTGCCTCTGCTCTCCCAGCTCTCTCCTGCCCTTCTCCCCTCCTTTTTCTCCAACCTCCTCTCCTCTGGCTCCTCCCTCTCTTCCTGCTTCCTTTCCCTTGCTCAACATTGTGGCTAGTTACTTAATTTTGGCATATTTACACAAAGTTGAGACAGGTGATGCTTAGAATAAGTATCACAATGCAATATCAGGATTGAAACCAGAGAGTGGGGGAGAGAAATCAGCATTTGAATGAACAAGGGTAAGGTGTATACATTCCACAAGAGCATTATGCCAACATCCTACCCTGACTACCCTGAACAGTGCTATGGAAGTGTTAGCCAAATAAACCCTTCCCTCCACAACTTGCTTCTTTGTCACGGTGTGTAATCACAGCAAAAGAAACCCTGACTGAGGCAGGTGGGCACCAGGATTGTGGAGTGTTGCTGTGACAGACGGTGTTGTTTTGGGAAGGACTATGGAAGGACTTTGGAACTTTGGGCTAGAAAAGTCACTCTGCAATGCTTGGGAAGATGCTCTTGAGGAGCTTGGAGGATAAGACCACTGAGAGCAGTGCAGAAGACGGAGGCCTGTGACACCTCAGAGGGAAGACTAAAGATTCTAGCAGGGCCGTTTTCGAATGTGAGTTAAGATTCTGTGGTCCTGGTCAGCGGGGGCTGGAGAATCAGCTGTGATTAACAAGACTCCAGAACTGCTGAAGTGAAACCTTTGCTTTGTTGGGATGCGATGCTGGCCAGCGGAAGCTGAGACATTATCAGTGATTGAGAAGAGGCCGGTGTCATTACAGTTAAACCTTCTGGGAAGTGTCTCCTGAGACACGGAGGCAGCCATGCTTGTGCCTCACGCTGGCATCTGACCTTGGTAGTGTTGGAGTCATCCAGGCGATTCTGGTCTGGAGGCATGAAGGGGTCATGGAGGGCAGCTGGCGTGGTGCTGTGAGAGGCCAGGAGAGGCCATGGGGAGGGTGAACCCCCAGCGGCAGTTGAAGGCCAGGACTGGAGGGGCCGCGCAGAGAAGCTGAGGCTTGCATCAGAAAAAGCCTTTTCCTAGGAAAGGCTAAGGATGAAAAGTGTAGCCCACTTGCAGCAGAGACCCCGGCACTTTGCGATGCCAGGGCCACGGGATGGCCACCAAAAAGAGCAACAGCTGGGCAGGAAGCCAGCCGGAGCCTGTGAGGTGCAGAAGAGCCCGAGAGAGACCAAGCCCCTCGGGGGCGCCCGGAAGACCAAGAGTCAATCTCGGTATCCCATGCTGTATTTGGCAGTTCACTTTGATTCCTTTGTGACTGTGCCCCGAGTCTTCCTCGCCGAAGGAAGAAGGTATTTAACTTAATTCTTATCTGTGGGATTCTGAAGGTTGTCTGCAGCTTCAATGTGAGATCTTGGGGATGAATGAGAAAGGGGAGGTTGTGGCTTGACGGCGACGTGTGTGCCAGGCCAACACGTGGGCAATGGTGCTGGATGGCTTGTGTCAACACCAGTGGGTTCAGCTTCGGGAACTAACTAGATTAACGACACCCAGAAAGATCCTGCCAGGCAGCTCCGACCAGGTCTGTGTCCTGAGGCCAAGCTAGGACTTAAAGCCCCAGTCCCCCTGCCCCGGGACCGCACTGTTAGGTTTGAGAGCGACAGTCCTGCTGTAAAATGTGCTCTTCAGTCGAGGGGCTGGAGAGACAGCCCGTTAGCATTCTTGCTGGGTTCCCGGAACCTGAGCCCAGGTCCCAGGGTCCATGTCAGTTACGCAGAGCCTCCCATAACTGAGCCGGGGGAGCTGACGCTCTCTTCTCTCTCTCTCTCTCATACACAATCACACATACTCTCTCTCTCTCTATATATATATATATATACATACACGTCACACTTTCACACACACTCTCTCTCTCTCTCTCTCTCTCTCACACACACACACACACACACACACAGCATCACCCTCACGCACACATTCACACATACACATGAGTAAAAATGAAAATAAATGGCTGGAGAGGCAGCTCAGCAGAGCATAGGCTGCTCCTGTGAGGAGCCCAAGTTCAGGCCCAGCAGCCGTTTAGATGACGGACAAACACCTGTCAGTCCAGACCCAGGGGATCCAACGTCTCCGGCCTCCATGACCACTGAAGTCACACACACACACAGAGACAGAGACACAGAGAGACAGGTACATGTATTAATTAAAATAAACGAATCTCTTTTCCTTCCCACCGTCACATGATGTGCTGGGAGAGAGCCTAGCCAATTCTGCTGTAAGCTCTATCAAGACGAACCATGGGAGCTATTTCCCAGCTGGGTCTCAGGACCACCTGAGCCCTTCAGCACACCTGGACCAAAATTCCCTCCTTTCTACAAAACCTCGGAGGGAGGGAGGGAGGGCTCCTGCGACAAGCCTAGGGCAGAGCCGAGCTGTGGGCGTGGCCTGGTGGTGGGCGTGGCTTGGTGGGAGAGCCTGCTGGGGGCGTGGCCTGGTGGGGGAGCCTGCTGGGGGCGTGGCCTGGTGGGGGAGCCTGCTGGGGACGTGGCTTGGTGGTGGGCGTGGCCTGGTGGGGGAGCCTGGTGGGGCGTGGCCTGGTGGGGGCGTGGCCTGGTGGGGGAGCCTGCATCTGGCACAAAGCCCACAGGCCGCTGCATCAGTTACACAGGCCAAGTGCTGTCCCTGGGCGCCGCCGCTGTGAGGTCACGCCGGGAGTGGCCCCCTGTGCGTCAGGGAGAGCTCGCCTGATAGTCATTTGTAGGTCACTGAGAACGCGCCCAGGCCTCGGGGTTTCCGGAGACAACTGAGGACACAGGGTTTGGGAAGTGAGACATTTTATTGACAGGTAGGTCTGGGGCAGCGGTTCTCTCCCTAACGCTGCTGCCCTTCAATACAGCTCCTCACGTTGCTGTGACCACCCCCCACCCAGTGATAAAATTACTTTTGTTGCTTCATGACTGTAATTTTGCTGCTGTTCTGAATCATAACGTAAATATCTGTGTAGGGTCGCGACCCTCAAATTGAGAACCGCTGGTCTAGTGGGCTCTAGACCTTCCTGCAGAGCCTGTCCTCAAGAGGGGAAATGGGATAGCTCGAGAGGACACGTGGGGTGTGGAGATGAACGCACCTCGAAGCTTCTAGAAGCTGACTCAAAGTGGAGGTTGCAAACTTCATCTAGAGGCCAGATGTGGCCCACAGCTGTGTCTTTGGTTAGCACAGGGCGTTCTTCATTGAAGGCTGCCAAAATCTATGATGTTTTCTCTTTACAATTCAAATTTTCAACCATGTGTGTATGTTTCAAGAGACCTGGGATTTGGAGTAATTGAAAGGAAACCCCTCCTTGCTCAGCCGCTAAGCTGTGGTGGGCAGGGTGGCCCTACCCTGACCCAACACAACATCTTGAGGCCAAGGTACCGATCACCTAGAATAAGGCTGCTGTTCTGCAGAACAGCATGGAGTGTCCTTACCCTGGTTGTCAGGGAAACCAGAGCTGTCGCAGGTCCTCCAGGGAAGCTGGAGGGGAACGCGAGACAGTGCTGCTGGTTGGTGTTGTTTTGAGACAGGGTTTCTCTGTGTAGCCTCAGCTGTCCTGGAACTTGCAGTGTAGACCAGGCTGGCCTCGAACTCAGAGATCTGCCTGCCCCTGACTCCCAAACCCCAGCACCCAGTGAAATTCTAACTTGTACTCAAGCTAATAACACAGTCCACACAGGAGTTGATTGGGGAAGAGAGGGACTGACTCAGGAAAAGCAGACATTTGAGGCTATAGACCAGCTTTCCTTTATCACAACACAACAATGCCCTTTCCGAAGAGCCACTTCGCTCAGGAGAGGGGAGTGGGGGAGCTGGAGACGGCACAGAGTGTCTCCACTGGTGAGGAGGGAGCATGCATGCCCACTCTATCACTACAGGTTTCAGCCTGAGGATGCAGGACTCTCCTGGCTTTGGCCGTGCTGGGAGACTAGGAGTTCTAGTATGGAGGAAGGTAGCAGCTTCTACAAATTCCAGAGCCAAGGGAAACAGCAGATTTGCCCTGTGGTTCCACATGGTGGGAAAGCATGGTGTTGGCAACATCAGCAAAACAGAAGGGTAAAGAAGGCAAGAGAGATGGCTCAGAGGTTAAGAGCACCGGCTGTTCTTCCAAAAGTTCTGAGTTCAATTCCCAGCAACTACATGATGGCTTTCAACCATCTAGAATGAGATCTGGTGCCCTCTTCTGGCATGCAGGCCTACATGCAGGCAGAGCCCTGAATATATAATAAATAATTTTTTTCCTGTAATTTTTTTTACTCTTATTATTAGTTACATTTTATTAACTCTGTATCCCATCTGTATCCCTCTCTCTCATTCCCTCCCAATCCCACCCTCTCTCCTTCATCTCCTCCCTGTCCCTTTCCAAGTCCACTGATTGGGGAGGACCTCCTCCCCTTTCATCTGATCCTGTTTTATCAGGTATCTTCAGGACTGGCTGCAAAGTCCTCTTCTGTAGCCTAGCAGGACTGCTCCTCCCTTGGGGGGTGGGGAGGTCAAAGAGCCTGCCATTGAGTTCCTGTCAGAAACAGTTCCTGTTCCCCTTACTATGGGAAAACCAATTGGTTACTGAGCTACACAGGCTACATCTGAGCAGAGGTTCTAGGTTATATCCATAGGTGGTCCTTGGTGGAGTGTCAGTATCAGAAAAGTCCCTGTGCCCAGATATATTTGGTCCTTGTGGAGCTCCTATCCTTTCCCCATCATACTAACTCCCCTTCTTTCATATGATTCCCTGAACTCTGGCCAAGGTTTGGTTATGAGTCTCAGTATCTGCTCTGATACACTGCTAGGTAGAGTCTTTCAGAGGCCCTCTGCTGTAGGCTCCTGTCCTGTTACTTGTTTTCTCCTACATCCAATGCACCTCCCATTTGTCTTTCTAAGTGAAGATTGATCATCTTACCCGGGGTCCTCTTTCTTATTTATTTCTTTAGGTGTATAGATTTCATTATGTTTATCATATCTTATAGGTCTATATAAGTGAGTATATACCGTGTGCGTCTTTCTACTTCTGGGATACCTCACTCAGAATGATCTTTTCTAGATCCCACCATTTGCCTGCAAATTTCATGGTTTCCTTGTTCTTGATTTCTGAGTAGTATTCTATTGTGTAAAAGTACCACAATTTCTATATCCATTCCTCCATTGATGGACATCTGGGTTGTTTCTAGGTTCTGGATATTACAAAAAAAAGCTACTACAAACATGGTTGAGCAAATGTCCTTGTTGTATATTTGAGCAAATTTTGGGTATATGCCTAGGAGTGGTATAGCTGGGTCTTGAGGAAGCACTATTCCTAATTGTCTGAGAAAGTGCCAGCTTGATTTCCAAAGTGGTTGTACCAGTTTACATTCCCACCAGCAATGGAAGAGGGTTCCCCTTTCTCCACAACCTCTCCAGCATGTGTTGTCATTTGAGTTTTTTATTTTAGCCATTTTGATGGGTGTAAGGTGAAATCTCAGGGTCATTTTGATTTGTATTTCTCTGATGGCTAAGGATGTTGAGCATCTCTTTAAGTGTTTCTCTGCCATTTGATATTCCTCTATTGAGAAGTCTCTGTTTAGCTCTGTACCCCATTTTTTAATTGGATTGCTTGTTTATTGCTTTTTAACTTCTTTAGTTATATATTCTGCATATCAGCCCTCTGTCAGATATAGGGTTGGTAAAGATCCTTTCCCAGTCTGTAGGCTGTCATTTTGTTCTGACAAAAGTGTCTTTTGCTTTACAGAAGCTTTTCAGTTTCATGAGGCCCCATTTATTGATTGTTGCTCTTAGAGCCTGTGCTGTTGGTGTTCTGTTCAGGAAGTTGTCTCCTGTGCCAATGAGTTCTAGGCTCTTCCCCACGTTTTCTTCTAACCGATTTAGAGTATCCAATTTTATGTTGAGGTCTTTGATCCACTTGGACTTTAGTTTTGTGCAGGTGATAAATATGGATCTAGTTTCATTTTTCTGCATGTAGACATCCAGTTATAGAACAGCACCATTTGTTGAAGATGCTGTCCTTTTTCCATTAATGGTTTCTTTGTAAAAAATCAAGTATTCATAGGTGTGTGCGTTTATTTCTTGGTCTTCTATTCGGTTCCATTAAGGCAATATACAGCAAGCCTATAGCCAACATCAAACTCAATGGAGAGAAACTTAAATCAATCCCATTGAAATCAGGGACAAGGCAAGGCTGCCCACTCTCTATATATCTTTTCAACATAGTACTTGAAGTCCTAGCTGAAGCAATAAGACAACTCAAGGAGATCAAGGGGATAAAAGTTGGAAAGGAAGAGGTCAAAGTGTCACTATTTGCAGATGATATGATAGTATACATGAGCAACCCCAAAAATTCAACCAGAGAACTCCTTCAGCTGATAAACACCTTTAGCAAAGTGGCAGGACACAAATCAACTCAAAAAAAAATCAGAAGCCCTCCTGTATACCAAAGACAAAAGGGCCGAGAAAGAAATCAAGGAAACAACATCCTTCACAATAGCCACTAATAACATAAAGTACCTTGGGGTGACTCTAACCAAGCAAGTGAAAGACCTGTTTGAAAAAAACTTTAAGTCTCTGAAGAAAGAAATTGAAGAAGATAGATATCAAAAGATGGAAAGATCTCCCGTGCTCATGGATTGGTAGGATTAACATTGTGAAAATGGCCATCCTGCCAAAAGCAATCTACAGATTCAACTCAATTCCCATCAAAATACCAACTCAATTCTTTACAGACCTTCAAAGGAAGATTCTCAGCTTCATATGGAGAAACAAAAAAACCCAGAATCTCCAAACGATCCTGTACAACAACAGATCATCTGGAGGTATATCCATCTCCGATCTCAAGCTGTACTACAGAGCAATAGTAATGGTATTGGCATAGAAACATAAATAAATAATTTAAAAAAAAAAAAAAAAGGAGGCAAGAGCCAGGCACATGCCTGTGATCCCAGCACTTCGAGGCAGAGGCAGGCAGGTCTGGTTCGAGGCCAGCCTGGTCTACAAAGTGAGTCCAGGACAGCCAGGGCTCTGTAACACAATTATATGACAAACTTTTGTTTAAAGTTCCGTAGGCCACAGGCCCACTCCAAGGTTTAGGGGCTTCTAAGTCCTAGGTGCTGCAGAGGCTAGGGCAGGGCAGGGCAGGGCAGCCCATTCTGACGTCCCTACCTCCCTATGCCTTGAGGTGAGCATGACTGACAGCTGCTGGAGGTGTTGTCCAGAGGGGACGAGGTCATCACTGGGTGTCGGGGGTTGTGGGGGAAATGCAGTGAGACTGTCCAACAGGGAGCCCGGCTGTGTGGTTCGAGTGCAGAGGAACAGTTGGCCAAACAAAATGAACTCAATAGTGGTTTTGTGGGCTTAGGGGTTTGGGGGTTGTTTTGTTGTTGTTGTTTGTTTTTTGTTTTGTTTTGTTGGTCTCACTGGTCTTTTGTTTTTTCATCCTAATTTTCGGGTTTTGTGGGTTGGTTTTGTTTCTTTGTTTGTTTTTGAAAGAAAGCTATCACATGCCTGCTGTGCTGTGTGTCAGTCAGAGTACAACTTTCTGAGGTCGGGTCTCTCCTTCCACCATAGGATTTGGGGGTTCAATTCAAGTTGTGGGGTTTCACGGCAGATCCTTTTATGACTGAGTGATCCTTCTGGCCCCGCTGTGTGAATATATTATGGGACTGAGCATGGGATGGCACTGTTCCTAGGAAACAATCTGGACAATACTGCATGGGCGACACACAGGGCCGGGTCTGTTTTTAGTGCTCTCTGAATTGCAGTTGGAGACACGCATACAGGGTGCCCATCGCTCCCTACAGAGCGAGCAGTCAAACGCGTGGGAGCTGGAGTGGTTTGCTGAGGGACCACTCTGCTCTAGGTACTTTGGGTTGAAACAAGGTCCCTGGTGGCACAGTTCCCAGAGCCCACCAACAGTGGGCTGCCGGCATTGACCTTGCTGGCTACCCGGTGATAGCCAGCCTTATTCACACTATGCCCCAAAGCCCTTCCACTGAAAAACCACAAACAAGGAAACTGAGCTACTGTTGAAGCAGGCAAAAGGCAAAGAGGAGGTCAAGGACACCAAGCGTTCTAACAGCTCCTGGAGGAAAATGCAGAGTTCCTCCGAGAGCCCCACAGCCCTGAGTAAACACATTCTGTTAAGACATCACTAATGCAGAGGCCGTCAGCAGAGAGAGGCAGCGTGAGGTCAGGCTTTGTCACTCACTGCTGGTCCCCTACTACAGTGTAGTAGGAAAAATGCAGGAAAGCTGGCTGAGCATCCGGTGTGATTTCCTGTGGTAAGGGCTTCCCAAGGTGCTCAGACTTTTCAGAGTCTGTGGTTCCTGTGGTCTGCACGTAACTGTTAGGCCTTAAACTGTGGTCAAACAAATACCTTTCCCCTCACAACTCAGCTTGTTTCCAGCTAAAGGAAAGCAAGACTCTGGCACAGCCACCTACCACCCGCTTCAAGCCTGCAGCTAAGCGCTGGCAGCAGGGCATACCGGCCACTACCACACCACGCCCTAGGTGAGTGGCTGGATGCCAGCCGCACCCTGGTGGAGTGCTCCCTTTACAGGCCGGAGAGGCAGCTTAAGAGGCAGTTAAGAGCACTGGCTGCTCCTGCAGCGACCTGCGATTTACTCCCAGCACCCACACGGCGCCTCACAACCATTGGTGACCCAGTGCTCTCTTCTGACCTCCGAGGGCCCTGTGTGCAATGACACACATCATACATCCATCCATCCATCCATCCATCCATACATACATACATACATATATACAGGCAAAACTCCCGTACGCAAAATAAAACTAAATACATCTTTTAAAGAGAGATCCTCTTACACCAAACACGGGAGGAGCGTTGGGACAAGGAAGCATGTTTGGGAAGCGGGATGAACTTGGTGCACATGTCACTGGAGCCCCAGCACTTGCTGGATGGCTGTGTGGCTTTCCCAGGCAGGAATCCTCCTGGGTGTTCATGTTGGTGCCCTGTGCTGGTCCTCCTGTACCCTGTGTCCTTGCTGAAAAAGTGTTTCATGTGAGAGCAAGGCTCAAAGCCAAAGAGCTCTGAACTCTGCTGTTCTCCTGCACAGCTGCACTTTCTCTTTAGACCTGAAGCCTTATCCCAGGTCCACAGCTGACCCTGACAGCAGAATTCCTGGAAGAGGCTCGCCCTCCCCTCATCTCCAGGCCTAAAGCTCAGGGACACAAGCACTTCCTTATCTAGAGAGGGAAACCAGGTGAAAAGGGAGGAAGCAGCCGAGGGCTTGGCTCCTAGTCTGCCCTACCCTGCAGCCCTAGGCAGGTGACCCGAGCTGGCTGGACATCATTCCAGCGCTCATAAAACAAGGTGCAGAGTGCGGGTGGGCCTGCTGGTGCCTCCGGCTTCCGTCTCTGGCCCACTCTCCGTCCTGGGAGGAATGGCATCATGGCTCTTTGCCTTTGGCGCCCAGGTGAGCCCTTCCCTCCTGGTCCCCAGAAGAGCTTGAAAAGGAGCAGAGTGAGGAGGTGTTCCCGGCTTCCGCCCTCTTCCAGGAAGTGAGAGGTCCTCTCCTGCAGGGGCTGCTCCCTCCAGGCAGCCCTGCTCTCAACCTCTGCTTCCTGACAATGTCTCCCTCACTCAGCCCCAGCTGAGGCATTAACAAGCCCTGCAGAGCTAGACCTGGGGCGTTCCCCCTCTGCCCTAGTTTCCTTGTCTGCCTGGGATTTTGTAAATGGCCTTAAAAGTTTTCATCTTCCTGGAAGTAACTTAACTTGAGAGTGTAAACCGTTTCCTGCTGATGCCGTGACTAACACAACAAGCAAGCACCAGCACCAGCGGGGTTTCTGGTCCATTTGCACTTCGGTTTGGAACGTAGAGATGCTAGACCCAACAGAAAACCAGAAACCCGCTTCCATAGCTGCAGTCGTGAGTTTAGGCCTTGTTTTCAAAGACGCCTTATTGGTCTCAGTGACTGAGTCTCTAGTTAATAACGTTTCATTGAAATGGTACAGGCATGTGGGAGCACCCACCCACCACCCGATTGGATTTAAGCCTCCCTCCATGAGCTGGAACCCATGCCGGACACTGCTCAGATAGCTAAGGATTAGACTGGATAGGCCGTGGGCCAGGTGCTCTTGCTCTGCCACAGGAATGCAGAAATGCAATTGCTCTCAGTGACATTCTGCTCTACCCTTGGGTCAGGGTCCCACTCAGCCTTCTGTCAGGGAAGCCTCCTCCTTCAGGAGATTAGCACCAACACAGGGACCCACAGCGGGCGATGTAAGAGGCCCTGGAACACTTGGACCTACATGGACTGCCTTCATCAACTCCCTTCCCTCCGGGTAAGGAGAAGTGCATAGAAGAGGAGGTGCAAAGATTATAAGATCCACAGGGCATGAATCACACCAAGGAAACCAGGCCTTGAGGACACAACAGGACTGAGCACATCCAACCTCACAGAGACTGTGGCAGCATGCGTAGGGCCGGCACAGGTCCAAACCAGTGCTGATATAAGGAAGTGAATGTAAGTGTCCATTGCCAGTCAGGAAGGGATCTCTAACAACTGATCACAAGGAAAAAATAGTTTATCCATGGAGTCTCCCTGGGTATGCAAACCACACTTATGGGGCAGGGCCCTATGCCCAGCAGTACATGGCCGAGAAGACCATCACACAGGTGTTTTTAGAGACTTTTTTTTCTCATGATGCTTTGTTTGGATTTTTTTTTTTTTTACCTTACTGGTCTTTTGCCTGTATATTATGTTTTCTGATTCTGTGTTTTTATGAAGCGTGCACATGCACGCGCATGTATCTGTGTGTGTGTGTGTGTGTGTGTGTGTGTGTGTGTGTCTCCATGTACACACATTTCTTATGCACTTTCTTTGATTTTTTTTTTGTTGTTATTTTGTTTTCTTCTTATTTGTTTCTTCTGTTTTCCTGAGAGAGAGATAGAAGATGTGGAGTCGTAAGGGTGAGGAGTTAGAAAGGAATTGGAAGGACATGAGGGAAGAGAAGTGGTTATCAGAATATATTATATGAAACAAACTATTTGCAATTAGTAATAATGTTTTACAGTATTTGCTTTATGTGTCAGGTGGGCACAGCCTGTGATCCTAGTATGCAAGGGGCAGAGGCAGGAGAATCACTTCAAGGTCCAGGCCAGCCATGCTTACAGCAAGACCCTGTGTTGGAGCCAGCAAGATGGCTGGGGCAGGGGGAGTGCTTGCCACACAAGCCTCAGGACCTGAATTTGATGCCCCAAACCCATGAAAAGGTGGAGGGGAAAGCAATTCCTGAAAACTGTCTTCTGCCCTCCACACAGATGCTATGATTCCCAGCTGGTGGGCTGTTTGGGAAGGATCAGGAGGTGTGGCCTTACTGGAGGGAAGTGTGTCATAGAGGGTGGGCTTCGAGATGTCAAAAGCCTGTGCCATTCTCAGTTAGCTCTCTGCCTCATCCATGTGTCTCAAAGGGCAATCTCTCAGCCCCTGCCCCAGCACCTGCCTGCCTGCCCATGGACTTATACTCTGAAACTGTCACACCCCAAGAAAAGTTTTCCCCTTCTCCAAGTTGCCTTGCTCATAGTGCCTTCTCCCAGCAGTAAGAAAAATAATAAAGACACCCTCTGTGGTTACTTTCCACCTCATTTACCTCCTAAGCCCACAGCTCACAGTTCAGCAGGCGAGGCAGCTTGCCCTGCACTTCCCGCTGCTGCCTTCCAGTGCTGGAATCCTGGGAAGTTCACCACAGCAACCTGGCGTTTACATCTGGGGATGGAAGCTCTGGTCCTATGTTGGTCCTGTGCCATCTTGCTGGGAAGAGCTGTAACCCCTGAGGTACCTTTTTGTCCCTACCTGCCATTTCTTGATTTGTTTGAGTTTGTTTTTTGTCAGGGACCACCTGAGGGAACTCGCCAACTTCAGAGACCACCTGTGGAAGCTTACCAACTTGCCTCAATTTGCCTGTTCCCTTACCTGCAGTAAACATACTGCTTGGAGATGTCCATTCCCTTACCTGCGGTAAACATACTGCTTGGAGATGTCCATTCCCTTACCTGCGGTAAACATACTGCTTGGCAACAGCAGAGATGTGCTCACAGAACCATGGCTTATCATAAGATGTTTCAGGCCCCTGGCTGAGAAGAATCTGTAATTTTTCACCCACCCTACTTCCTTATCCTGAACCCTATTTAAAGCTGATTCTGCTCAGTAAAGTTAGTCCTTGACAAGCACCTGTTTGCTTGGACTCGTTTCTCTTTCTCACCCATCTTTTCACAGGTTTGGATTCTCTTTTAACCCGCGAATAACCTTAGCTCCGCTGGCCGGAGCAGTTTTTCAAGACAGGATTTCTGTGTGTAGCCCTGGCTGTCTATAGACCAGGCTAGCCTTGAACTCACAGAGATCTGCCTGCCTCTGCCTCCTGAGTGCTGGGATTAAATTTTCCCAGTTACAATGCTGTCAGCCCAACTACTCTAAACAGAAATCTTCTTCTCTTCCTCCTCCTCCTCCTCCTCCTCCTCCTCCTCCTCCTCCTCCTCCTCCTCCTCCTCCTTCTTCTTCACCATCACCATCACCTTGCCCCACCACATTAGGAAAACGCCAACCATTCTTGACCCTCCATCTAGAATCTGTGTATTACCTACTGGTATGGAGGGGGAATCCAAACAGAACCTTTGCTTTAGCCAAAGATGGTGACCCCAAACTTTACAGGATCCTTTTCAGTGTATGTATCTGAGCAGCTTCTTCTAAGACCCAAGTCTGCCTTCGGGAAGGTTCCATCGAGACAGAGCATCATTGCGCGGTGACCTCGCCTGGCCCATTCTTCACTCCAGGCTGAGGACGGCCCCCACCAGGGCCCACAGTCCCCTGCGTTCTACCCTAGTGTGCTCTCTCTGTGTAGACAGTGGTGTCCCCAGTATCTTAGTATCTTGTTCAAGGACATGCCCACAAATATTCAAGGTAAAATGTAATAAATACAGAGTTCATACTTTGCAAGGGAACAAGAATTCGTGAGATAGAGTATTCTTTTTTTCTTTTTTAGATGCATTTACTTAAGTGTTTAAGGGCATGTCTGTCTGTCTGTCTGTCTGTCTGTCTGTCTGTCTGTGCCACACGTACATGCCTAAGGAAGCGGTTAGCCTCCATGCGGGTGCTGGGACTCAAACCTGGATCCTTTGCAAGAGCAACAAGTGATCTTAACAACTGGGACACCTCTGGCTCCGGGAGAAAGGATTTCAAAGCTGGTTACAACCTGGTGCCTCCTTTTGTGGCCTAGGAGGAGAACTTGTTCGAAGTGTGGGTATAGGTGGACTTTTGTTTCACCTGACAGGCTTCTGTGTGTCTTTGTTCACAGCGCATGCCCTTTCCCCTAATGCATCGACTTTAATCATGGGTGTGCCCAGGTATGCATAGGCATGAGATGGTACCTAGGGGATTTCTCCTACAAGGTCCCTCAGAGGACACAGTATGACCTCTTGGAAGGGCACTCAATCAGCCCAAGCTGGAGCAGCACTCTGCCACTAGTCCCTAGAGAGTTTTGACAAGGTGTTTGGTCCCAGAAAAAGAATTAGTTAAGTGTTGCTGGGTCAAAGTGACCTGATGGCTTTCTTTGGTGAGGGATGGGCGTGCAGCTCCATGAGGGGGCAGGCCCTGTGGCTTTGTTAGGGGCAGGCTGTATATCTCCAGACAAGTGGGGTCCAGGCTAACCTGTCCCAGGCTTCCCTGCATCACTGGTTTTACTCCAGGCTCTCTCTCACCCAGCATCCTGCTCCCACTCTGTCCCCAACGGTGAGTCAGGTTTTCTCCAAAGTGACTCTGTGGGCTCTGCCGAAGCGTCAGGCTGAGGTCCTGCTGCTGAGTCACTGAGCATTGCTGAGACCTCAGGCCTTATTTGCTCATCTCTCATGTCACAGCTGAGGAAGCCAAGGCTGGGAGGAGTTAAGGAGAGTGCCAAGGTCAGGCAGCTAGAGTTTGAAACTGGAGCTATAGGGTGCGGGAGCGTGTGGCTCCCTTTGTCTTTGTTCTTTAAGGGGCTGACTGAAGAGTGGGGATGTTTTCATGGTGGAGGCCACAGCCCTGGGAATAAAATTCAGTGAGTGCTGCTTCCAATTTCTGACATAAAAAGAAAGTGCTAGAAAAAAAAAAAATGCTGCTGTTCTAGTTTTAAGTGAATCCTGTATTGTCAAGACACTGCGTCTAAAATTGAGCCTTTTACGGAGCCAGGGGTAATTTTTAGAATCACAGTGAGTTACAGAGGCTCAAAGTCAGAGGCAGGCAGAGTCTGATGAATGAGTTAGCAAAAAGCAGTGGTACTACACTTCAACCCCCTGAAGTCACATTAGCTGTTTTTAGATCAGGACAACCTTCTGCTAAGTTCAAGTCAAGTTCATCAAGACAGCCCGAGGAGCGCCCGGCCGCCGAGGCCTGCGGAGGGAGGAGCACCTTGTGTTTGTAGACGTGCCAACGGGAGCACTGCGTGGAAGTCAAAGCCAGGGCAGAGAAAACAGCGAAGAGAAGAGCAGGAGTCAGGCAGGGTCCTGTATGCATGGAGGTGTCCACAGTGGACGTGGAGAAGAGGAATGAAGCCTGTGCAGAGATCCCCGGCTTAGGAAGGCGCTGGTTTGGGGTGAAGGACCCTTCACCGGCATCTCTAATCAGACACCCTGCGCATCAGATAGTTACATGGCTATGCATAACAGTAGAAAATTACATTTATGAAGTAGCAATGGACATAGCCCTGTGGTTGGGGGTCGCTGCCGCACGAGGAACTGCGTTAAACTGTACTAACAGAAGCACTGGGGAGGCTGAGAACCGCCGCTCTAAAGAGTTTCACAGGGACACGATGGCTAGGCTTGGTGGTGTGTGCTTCGGCTCCCGACACTCAGGAGCTGCCACAGCTTCAAGGCCAGCCTGGGCCACACAGGGAGTGCCAGGGTAACCAGGAATGTAGATCAAGGTCCCACCTCAGAGGAGAAAAAAGAGGAGAGACAGAGACAGTGGCTGAGACTGTGGGCAGAGCTAGAGGAGGCTGAACCAGGTGAGAACCTCTCACTCTGGAGCACCCCAGCCGTCAGGAGCACTCCAGCCTCCAGGAGCACCCCAGGCTGCAGGAGCACCCAGCCTCCAGGAGTACCCCAGGCTCCAGGAGCACCCAGCCTTCAGGAGCACCCCAGCCTCCAGGAGCACCCAGCCTTCAGGAGCACCCCAGCCTCCAGGAATACCCCAGCCTCCAGGAGCACCCAGCCTTCAGGAGCACCCCAGTCTCCAGGAGTACCCCAGCCTCCAGGAGCACCCCAGGCTCCAGGAGCACCCCAGCCTTCAGGAGCACCCCAGCCTCCCAACTCTAGGAGATAAAGAACTCTTCTTTACAATACCCTTGCAATATTCTGTTCTAGGAAGAGAAAGAGAAGCCAGATGACCGCCTCCTGGTCTTGCACCCCCCACACACACACACACTGCTATTTCCACCAGAACAGAAAGCTGGGGCCCAGCGGGGCCTACACTGTCTGGAGGGAGGCCCTAGCAGACAGCAGTAAAAGCTAAGGTCTGCAGTTTCCACCGTGTGGGGGGAGGGCCAGGGGGAGGTACAACAGCCCCTTTCTCAGCAAGACTCAACAGCTTGTGTTTTTATGTGAATCAGATAGATAATGTGAAAAACATTGCCATGTTTTAAGAAGAATCTATTGTTCAGAATCTCTGCAGGGCCTGGGGCCCCTTTCTCTGGCTAGTCTAAAATGAATTTTACAGCCCGCTGTCACATGAAGAGCTGCAAGTCAGACAAACATAAAACAATACACAGACATCTCAAGCATGAAATCACGTGGTAAGGCTGGGCAAGTCATTTATATATTTAGGAATATATATGTGTAACTTCAGTTAATGATAAAGAGGCCATAAATGTGAAAGAGAGCACGGGTGAGGTGTACATTTGAAGGAATGAAGGGAAAAGAGAAGGGGAAATAATGTAATTGTATTTTAATTTCAAAATTTAAATATATAGTCATATATACTTACATATTAATTATATATAAATTATATATAAATATCAGTGGCTCTGTCCCATGGTAACCAGCCACAGCACTTTCTTTAGAAACCAATTCCCAATTCTAAGAACAATTTGAGAAAGTCCTAAAATAATGGCCGAGTCTGCTCTGCCTCTGGCCCTGCGTCATCACGCACAGGAAAAGAACTGTTTCAGCCCCTTTGTGAATTCAGATGACCCTGACCTACCTTCCCTCCTGAGGTCCCGAGCTGGCTGTGAAAGTGGGTCTGCTCCACGGCCTGGGTGACCTCAAAAGCCTGACCTAACTCCTGAGTAGCACGAGCATGAGGGTCTAGCCTTTTCTTCCCTGGCCCCTCCCTTCAGGCCAAGGCTTGGTCTCCTTACCCCCCACACACACACACACCTGCTTGTACTCAGTGCTGTCTGCCACTTCCCCCCAGGGTGAATGGAAGCTCTTCCCCAGCAGAGCACAGGCTGAGAGCCCAAATACACAGCCGGACAACATCCCACTGTGCCCGTCCCGCTGTGCCCGTGCCCGCCCCAGCAGTCAGAGGAGCCCAGTGTGACCAGCGAGCTGCCTTACTATTTATGTAACCACGACTTCCTTGCCTTGACAGACTGTATCCTCTCAAAGTGGGAGCGATGGTCACCCCCACCACTCCTCCCCGCTACCCCTCAGTCCCCACCTCCCCCACTTCCACCCCACTTAAGTTGCTTCTTGTCAGTATTCATAACAGAAACAAAGAAGTCACTAAGGTAGAAGCGCTCCCGATACGTTGCCCTGCACTAGGCTGGGTGTGGACACACCAGAGTAAATCTAAAAGCAAGACCTGGTGTGAGCGTAACTTTACATATTAAAGTCACATACACAGCCAGCAGAGGCGAGCACAAGAAGTTGACTGTAAATCCAACCTTATAAAGATGGCAGCCAGGCACAGTGGCACACGCCTATAATCCCAGCAGAGCCAGGCGGATCTCTGAGTTCAAAGCCAGCCTCTACAAAGCGAGTCCAGAACAGCCAAGGCTACACAGAGAAACCCTGTCATGAAAAAATTTAAAAGATGATGGTGGTGATAGTGATGATAGTGATGATGATGATGATGATGATGATGATGGAAGCCTTTAAACAGGAAATGAATAAATCCCTTAAAGAAATACAAGAAAATAAAATCAAACCAGTGAAGGAAATGAATAAAACTGTCCAAAACCTAAAATGGAAATAGAAATAATAAGGAAAACACAGACTGAGGGAATCCTGGCAATGGAAAACCTAGAGAAGAAAACAGGAACTACAGACATAAGCATCACCAACAGACTACAAGAGAAGGAAGACAGAATTTCAGGGTAGATGGTACCATTGAAAAAATCAATATATCTATCAAAGAAAATGTTAAATCTAAAATGTTCTAAGACCTTTTATGCTCAAAACATCCAAGAGATCTGGCACATTATGAAACGACCAAACCTAAGAATAATAGGAATAAAATAAGGAAAAAATCCTTAGCCCCAGGGCCCAGAAAATATCAACAAAATCATAGTGAAAACTTACCCATCTAAAGAAAGGGATGCCTTTACATATCTAAGAAACCTACAGAACACCAGTAAACAGAACCAGAAAAGAAAATCCTACTGCAACATAACAATCAAACACTAAATGTACAGAACAAAGAAAGAAGACCAAAAGCAGCAAGGGAAAAGAGGCCAATAACATATAAAGGTGGACCTACCAGAATTACACCCAACTGTTGTGGATGTAAACTTTTTGTTTTAATCCCAGGTGTGGGGTGTGGGACTGACTCAGATGGTCCACAGCAGCAGACTATTTGCCTCGTGTGGGCTCTGAGAGGAGCTCTTTGCCAGCTGCAGATAGTTTAAATCTGAGGACTCTGGAGAGAGAATAAATGCCAGGGCCCAGAGAGAGAAAAGGAGCTTCAAGAAGGAAGAAGGCTGCTACTGCTCCCCGTCCTCCTGGTTGCTGTTGTGAGACAAGAAGTTGGAGATCTCCTAAAATGAGGACTGGACCTGCCGCAAGGAACAGGAAGATCCTAAGCAGCAGGAAGTAGCCTAAGAGAACTGTGTCCCCTCTCCCACTAGCTTCTCTTCTACCTGGTTTTGGAGTGTTGGAAGGGATTGGGGTAAAGAAGAAAGAGCTAGGAGAAACATATGTGAAGTAGTATAAAAAGTAATGCCTACATCCAACTTCTCTCTCTCTCTTGGTTTTTTTCTCAGTGTAGCCCTGGCTGTCCTGGACTCACTTTGTAGACCAGGCTGGCCTTGAACTCACAGAGATCTGCCTGCCTCTGCTCCCCCCCCCCCCAGTGCTGGGATTACAGGCATGTGCTACCACATCCGGCTATACCCAACTTCTCAACAAAGACTAAAAGCCAGAAGGGCCTGGGCAGATATATTGCAAACTCTAAAAGACCACAAATATCAACCTAGACTACTATGCCCAGGAAAACTTTTAGTGACCATAGTTGGAGAAAACAAGACATTCCAAATTTATTAAAAAAAAATTTTTTTTTTTTATTAACTGTATCTATCCACAAATCGAGCCCTACAGAAAATACTGGAAGGAAAATTCCAACCCAAGGAGGTTAACTACACCCAAGAAAACATGGGAAATAAATAACCCCACATCAGCAAAACTGAAAGGAGGGAATCACACACACACTGTCTACTGAAAGACCCCCTGAGGGTATCTTTCATCTGAGAGACCCCCTCCCAAGGAACAACGAGGCCAGGCGTTCGGATGCAATCAGCAAGAGGCTTTTATTTTGATACACGGGTACCCGGGGCAGCAGAGTCACTCGGAGGACTTGCGCGCCCTCTGGGTGGAAAGCTGGGGTTTTTATAGGGTTTTAGAGCAGAAGCGCGGGTACAGAAGCCAGAAGCATGGTTACAGGGGGCTGATTGGTACATTTACATGAGACCACAACTTGAGTCAGAGTTTGGCAGGGACACCAGGATTCCAGGAACTGGGTGGTCAACACGGTCATGATGACCCCTTAACGTGGCCCGCCACCTCTTGCTTTCCTTAGGACTCTTATCTCAACTGGAACAATCTCACAGATATCCCATGAGGGTGATTAACACAAACTGTTTTTAGCTCGACTGGGGCAGCCTGACCACAGATATCCCAAGTAGGTGACACAGCTGGGGGTTTCTTAGTAATTTTCCAGTTCCCCACCTAGCCTACAGAGTTTTACAAAACAGTGGTGTCCCACAAAATGGCATTAGCTATGTTTAACTTTAGGGTGGGGCAGGGGTCTTTCACTACCACCTCCATCAAAATAACGGGAATTAACAACCACTGGTCATTAATATCTCTCAACATCAATGGACTCAATTGCCTAATAAAAAAGCACAGGCTAACAGGAAGAATGAGAAAACAGAACCCTTCATTCTGCTGCGTGCAAGAAACACACCTCCGCAACAAAGATAGACATAGAGAAAACTTTCCCATCTCAGAGTAAAGGGCTTTTAAAGGATTTTCTAAGCAAATGGACTCAAGAAGCAAGCTGGAGTGGCCATTCTAATAGCTAATAAAATAGACTTTCAACAAAAATTAATCAAAAGAGATGAGGAAGGATACTTTGTACTCATCAAAAGAAAAATGATATCTCAAATCTATGTCCCTAATGCAAGGGCAACCACAATTGTAAAAAAAAAAAAAAAAAAATTACTAAAGCTTAAATCACATTAATAGTGGGAAACTTCAACACCACACTCTCTCCAACAGACAAGTCGGAAGACAGAAACTGAACAGCAATAATGAGACTAATTGATGTTATGAATCAAATGGACCTAATAAATATCTACAGAACCTTTCACCCAAACATACACACATGTGCACACACACACAAATATACTTTTTCTCAGCACCTCATGGAACCTCCCCAAAATTGATCACAAAATTGGTCACAAAACAAACCTCAACAGAAAATTAAAATAACTCCTTGTATCTTATCAAATCACCATGGATTAAAGCTGGACTTCAGCAGGAACAGAAAGCATACAAACTCTTGGAAACTGAACAACTTTATATACAATGACCACTGGGTCAAAGAAGAAAGAAAGAAAATAAAACTAAAGCGTTTCTAGAATTCGATGAAAATGAAGGCACAGCACACCCAAACTTGTGGGACCCAATGAAAGCAGTGCTGGGACAGCTCATGCAATTTAAAACACACCAGGGGCTCCAGAGCAAAAAGAAGCAAATACGCCCAAGAGGGGTAGTCGACAGGAAACAATCAAATTCAGGGCTGAAATCAACAAAATGGAAACAATACAAAGGATCAATGAAACCAAGAGCTGTTTCTTTGAAAATCAACAAGATAAACAAACCCTTAGCCAAAACTGACTAAAAGGCAGAGAGATAGTATCCAAATTAACAAAATCAGAAATAAAAAGGAGGACATAACAACAGACACTGAAGAAATCCAAAGAATCATCAGATCTTACTATGAAAGCCTGTACTCAATTAGAAAATCTAAATGAAATCAATGCTTGATAGATACCACTTATCAAAGTTAAGTCAAGATCGGATAAGCAATTTAAATAGACCTATAACTCCTAAGGAAATAGAAGCAGTCATTTAAAGTCAAAAAAAAAAAAAAAAAAAAAAAAAAAAACCCAGGGCCACATGGTTTCAGTGCAGAATTCTACCAGACTTTTAAAGAAGAGCTAATACCAATACTCCTCAAACTATTTCACAAAATAGAAACAGAAGGAACATTGCCAAACTCATTCTATGAGGCCACTGTCACCTTGATACCTAAACCCTACAAAGAGTCAACAAAGAAAGAGAATTTCAGACCAATCTCTTTTATGAACACCGATACAAAAATACTCAATAAAATACTTGCAAACTGAATCCAAGAACACATCAAAAACATCATCTACCATGATCAAGGACTTCATCCCAGGGATGTTGGGATGGTTCAACATATAAAAATCTATCAATGTAATCCACCATATAAACAAACTGAAATAAAGAAAAGCACATGATCATCTCATTAGATGTTGAAAAAAACCTTTGACAAAATCCAACATCCCTTCATGTTGATTGTCTTAGAGAGATCAAAGATACAAGACACATATTTAAACACAATAAAAGCAATATACAGCAAGCCAACAGCCAACCTCAAAGTATATGGAGAGAAACTTAAAGCAGTTCCACTTAAAATCAGGGACAAGACAAGGCTGCCAGCTTTCTCCGGATATATTCAATATAATACTTGAAGATCTAGCGAGAGCAATAAGACAACTAAAGGATATCACAATATTGTTCTCCCTTCAGTGGGGCCTGGATCTCGGCTGGGGTCTTGGAGCTTAACTTCCAGATAGAGAAGGGAAAAGAGGGGGTTCCGTTTCTCTCAGGGGCAGCTAGAGCACCTTAGGGTGAAGTCCCAGTGTGCTAAGCTGGGGTGTGGAAAAGATTTTCCACAGAGTGTTAGCATGAGGTCACCAGTGGCAAAAGAAGCCCAGGTGTTCCGAAACCTATGGCAGTACCAAAATGTTACAGCTCTTGGTTAAGCTGCCGTGCTGAACACAGCAGAGGTATGGGAGAAAGCCCATGCCTGGTCAGCTTGCAGCCAAGACACAGACCTTGTGAAGCCCAGGCCCAGCAGGCCAGAGAGCAGGCCCATCGGGGCATGGCCTGGTGAAGAATAAATCTCAGATGGTCTTGAAGTGGGAAAGCACCAACCTTTATTCTAGTGAAATCAAGGGTAATATAACCCTAGGCAGAGGGAAGGATTTCAAGGGTGAATGTGTTTAATTCACTGGGGTCAGGGATACTTAATGGTCCTTTCACAGAAGGAAAATACAGTACCTAATTATCCTATGAGAGGGATCTCCAAGTACAATTGAAGGTCACTGCTGGACTAAGATCCTTAGCAGGGTGGGGCATTTTTAGGAATTCCTAGATTCTTGCTGGAGCAGTTTCCTTATCAGGGAAGGGTCTGTCTGTAATCTGCCCTGAGGGCTATGTAACCTCCTGGAATCACACAGATCAGTGGAGATTGTGAGCTGAGAAAGGGGGTGCTAGATCCTTCTAGATCCAGTGCGAAGAAATGGCTATCCTGAGAGTGACTGCAACCTTATCCAGCAGAGGCACATCCCAGGGATACAAACTGGAAAGGAAGAAGTTAAAGTATCACTATTCATAGATGATATGATAGCATACATAAGTAACCCCAAAAATTCTACCAGGGAACTCCTACAGATGATAACACTTCAGCAAAGTAGCTGGATACAAAATCAACTCAAAAACATCAGTAGCCCTCCTGATAAATGGGCTGAGAAAGAAATTAGGGAAACAACACCCTTCACAATAGCCACAAACAATATAAAATATCTTGGTGTAACTCTAACCAAGCAAGTGAAAGACCTGTATGACAAGAACTTCAAGTCTTTAAAAAAAAAAAAAAAAAAAAATTGAAGATATAAGAAAATGGAAAGTGCTCCCATTCTCATGGATCAGTAAGATTAACATAATAAAAATGGCCAATTACCTAAAGCCATCTAAATATTCAATGCATTTCCCATCAAAATTCCAACATAATTCTTTACTTTCCTTGAAAGGACAATTCTCAACTTCATATGGAAAAATTAAAAAAAACCAACAAATAACTAAAACAACCCTGTACAATAAAAGATCTTCTGGAGGTATCTCCATCCCTGATCTCAAGCTCTGCTACAGAACAATAGTAATAAAACCTGCATGGCATTGGCATGAAAATAGAAAGGTGGATCAATGGAATCAAATCAAAGAACCAGAAATAAACCCACACACCTACAAGACACTTGATGTTTTGACAAAGAAGCCAAAACCATACACTGGAAAAAAAAAAAAAAGACAGCATCTTCAACAAATAGTGCTGGTGTAACTGGATGTCCACATGCAGAAAAATGTAAATAGATATATTATCCTACACAAAACTCAAATTCAAGTGATCAAAGACTTCAATATAAAAATGGACACACTAAACCCATTAGAAGAAAAAGTGGGGAAGAGCCTGGAACTCATTGGCTCAGGAGACAACTTCCTGAACAGGACACCAACAACTCAGGCTCTAAGATCAAAAATTAATAAATGGGTCCTCATGAAACTGAAAAGCTTCTGCAAGGTGAAGAACACAGTCAATAGAACAAAAAACAGCAGCCTATAGAATAGGAAAAGATATTCACCAACCCTACATTTGACTAAGGGCTAATACCAAAACTATATAAAGAACTCAAGAAATTAAACACCAATAAACCTGGAGAGATGGCAGTCAGAAGTTAAGAGCACTGGCTGCTCTTCCAGAGTCCTGAGTTCAATTCCCGCAACAACACGGTAGGTCATAACCATCTATAATGATGTACATGCAGACAGAACATTGTATACATAATAAATAAATCTAAAACAAATAACCCAATTTTAAAATGGGATACAGAGCTAAACAGAGAATTTTCAACAGAAGAATCTCAAAGCACTTAAGAAGCACTTAAACAAATGTTCAGTGTCCTTAGTCGTCAGGGAAATGCAAATCAAACTGGCTCTGAGATTCCACCTTACACCCATCAGAATGGCTAAGATCAAAAACTCAAGTGACAGCAAATGCTGGTGAGGATGTGAAGAAAGGGGAATCTGCCTCCATTGCTGGTAAGAATGCAAACTTGTACAACGTCTTTGGAGATCAATCTGGTGCTTTCTCAGAAAATTGGGAATAGTGCTACCTCAAGACCCAGCTATACCACTCCTGAGCATATACCCAAAAGATGCCCCACTATTCAACAAGGACATTTGCTCAGCTGTGTTCATAGCAGCTTTATTTGTAATAGCCAGAATCTGGAAACAACCTAGATGTCCCTCAGCTAAAGAATAGAGAAATTGTGGTGCATTTACACAATGGAATACTACTTGGCCATTAAAAACAAGGAAATCATGAAATTTGCAGGCAAATGAATGGAACTAGAAAAGATCATCCTGAGTGAGGTAACTCAGACCAGGAAAACACACACATATACTCACTTATGAGTAGACATTAGCCAAAGTATAGAACAGCCATCCTACAGTCCACAGACCCAAAGAAGCTAAGTAACAAGGAGGGCCCAAGGGAGGATGCTTGAATCTCATTCAGAAGGAAAATAAATAAAATAGACATCTGAAGTAGATGAAGGGAGGAAGCTGGGAGGGAAGGGGTGGGGAGGGGAGCGGGAATGGGGATCAGGTGTGGGGAGGGCTGGGAGAGAGGGGAGAGGCTGGGGGAGAGAGCAGAAATTGGTGGGAATGTTTCTGGACAGGAAAGGCTCACAGGAGCCTATGAGGCTAAAGGCTCAGGAGTACCTAGCCAAGACTTCTAAGAGTGGAGAATATGGGGCCCAATGTCACCACCTCCTGTAGCCAGGTGGGACTTCCAGTGGAGGGAGGGGACACCAACCCGCCAATTAAACCTTCCACCCAAAATGTGTCCTGCCTACAAGAAGTATAGGGATAAAGATGGACAGAGATTGAAGAAATGTCAAGCAATAACTGGCCCAACCTGAGACCCACCTTGTGGGAGAGAGCCAACCCGTCACTATTAACGATGCTCTGCTATGCTTGCAGACAGGAGCCTAGCATAACTGTCCTCTGAGAGGCTCCACCCAGCAGCTGACGGAAACAGATGCAGAGACCCACAGCCAGACAACAGGCAGAGCTCTGGAGTCTTGTGGGAGAGTGGGAGGAAGAATTGAGGGGGGGGAGTCAAGGATACCACAAGAAGACCTACAGAGCAAACTAACCTGGGCCCGTGGGGTCTCACAGAGACTGCACCACCAACAGGTTGGTTCATGTGCAGGGTGGACGTAGGCCCACTACACATGTGAAGCAGATGTGCAGCTTGGTCTTCTTGTGGGTCCCCTAACAGTGGCCTGGGGCATAGCTCTAACTCTGTGGCCTGCCTTTGGATCTCTTTCCGCTAGCTGGGCTACCTCGTCAGGCCCCAGTGGGAGAGGGTGTGCTCAGTCCTGCTGTGACTTGAGGTGTCAGGGTGGGTTGGTACCCTTCTGTGAGGAGAAGTGGAAGGGGGGTCAGGGGAGGGGACGTGAGGGTGGAACTGGGAGGAGAGAAGGGGGAGATATGCAATCAGCCTGTAAAGTGATTAAACAAATAAATAGATGAAGAAGAAAAATAAAGTGACCAAACAGGCTGAAGGACAGCTCAGCAGGTGACTTGCTTGCTGCATGAACCTAATGACCTCAGTTCAATATCTGGAAAGCACATAAAGGTGAAAGAAGAAAACTAACACTACAGAGTTGACCTCTGACCTCCATATACATGCCCCGGTATGCCAACACACGAACAATTTTTAAAATAAAAAACTGGGCGGTGAGGTGCAGATTTAACAGTTTCTGAGTGACTGTGAAGGAACCGGCAAAGGTGGCATGGACCAGTCCAGCCCTTGACTGACGGCTTAGCCGTGTGATTTGCTTTAGCCAAACAGGCGTGAGTGAGGGCTACACAGGGTTCATACCGGAGCTTGTTCTCGGGCTGTTTGTTAAACCAAGAGTTAAACTGGCCTTGATTGCCAGGAACAGAAGAGAACCAGGCAGAACCAGCCACTCAAGTCAACCTACAACGTGAAACCAAGCTGTCCCAGTGGACTCATCAACTCCAGAAATCAGCCGTGATCAGCACCTCGTGCTGATTTTGAACTTGTTACGCAGCTACAGCTGACCCATACGAGACCACACACCTTGACCATGTCTGTCACATTGTCAAAAGGGAGTATAAACACAGTATACTTGGCCCTGAACTCCCATGAGGCATTGTTTCGGGGACCACCTCCACGGGTCCCAGAATGCAAGGATGAATACTCAAGTCGCTCTACACCATGCATGACCCAGTGTTTGCCGACAGCCTCAGCACCGCCTCCTGTATCCAGTCATCTCTAGCTGGCTAACGGTGGGGTGGCGTGTACGCTGCTGGGTGCTGTGTTAGGAGACTAGGACAAGAAGGAAGGTCTGCGCGTGCTCAGCACAGGCTCTTCACAGCACACATCAGCAACAGGGGGATTTTCTTCCAAATCCTTCCCACGCCTGGCTGGTCAAATATGCAGGCGCGCTGTCTGTGTTATGAAGGCCAGCTGCATCTGCAATCAGAACGCGGTCCAGTGTGTCTCTTTAGCACTTGAGGCGCTGTAACTACAGAGAAATGATAATTTAAATAATGAGAGCAGGGACAGAGAGAGGGCTCAGCGGCTGAGAGAGCCGGAGGGAGGACGGTGAGAGCACTCACTGAGCTGGGTCCAGGCTCGCTTCTCAGCGCCCGGACGGCGGCTCCCCGCCAGTCCAGGGGATCCGACACCCTCTTCTTGCTTCACGAGCATGGCGTACATGTGGCATGTGCGCACGTATGTGCAGAAAGACGGCAATGCACACAAAATAATGTCTGTTTTAAAATAATGAAAACAGAATAGAGATATAATGTGTTTGCTTCGCCATCACCAATACTAAAGTGAAGAGGAATGTTGAAGGGGTGGAGAGGTGGCTCAGTGGTTAGGAGCACTGGCTGTTTTGAGGAGACCCACAGTTGCAGGTGCTCACGTCAGGGGTCTGCAGCTCCAGCTCTGGGGAATCCAACACCCTCTTCTGGGTGCAGAGGCACCTGTACTTGTGCACTAATCACAGACATACAAGCACCCTGAAGTTAAAAGAAATAACAGGGCTGGAAGGTGTCCCAGCAGTTAGGAGTGCTTGCTGCTCTCTCTCTCTCTCTCTCTTTCTCTCACTCAGAGGACCGAAGTTCAGTTCCCACACCCAGCAGCTCACAGTTGCCTCCAGAAGACCTGACACAAACTCCCGGTGCATGCACATGCTTAAAACTAAAATCTCTCAGGAACAAATGGTTCCATCACCTGGCTTGGAATAGATAGCACCTGCTTTTACACAGGAGTGACCTTCTCAGGAGAAAAGGTACAGCTTACTCTTAAAAAAAAAATTAAATTAGATTAAATAAATCTGTCCATTTCCTATGAACAGAGGCTGCAGCTGCCTGGCACCAATTTGCAAGGAGAAAGGGAAAGTCTTTGCCTGTAGGTTGGACAGATGTGATGCCAATTAGCTCTGAGGTAGGAAGCTGGAAAGTCACATGACTGTGCTCCAAATGCCAGGCCTTGGTCCTAAGCCCTCTGTTCTCACGGCCTCTTGCTTGGTGGACGTGTGATACTGAGCAGCCATGACCTTGTTGGAACACGAAAGTGGGAGTGTAAAGCTGCCATTGTGTTCAGCTGCTTTCTGGCTAGAGCATCTTTCCCAGGACTCAGCCTCCTCTCGGGTGAAATGGCTGAGCTTGAGCCCGGTCTACTTACATCACCAGCACCTGTTGAGCAAGACCACATACTTTAGGAACCAGATAGTGCTGCCCCTGAGGGCAGACACTGTGACTCCCACCCCAGGCCATTCCCGGGTGATACAGAAGAGGCTTTAGGCCAGCACGAGGCTGGGTGAGGCTGGGTGAGCCCTGGGCATGTGCCATCCAGCTAGCAGAGTGCCCTGGGGACCGCAGCAGGGTGGAAAGAAGGTGCCACGGAGCAAGTGCTTGCTAAGCTCTGGGCCTGAGTTTGGACCTCTAGCACCACACAAAGCCAGAAGATGGCAAGCTCCAGATCCACTGAGAGAGAAAGACACTGGACATTGACCTCAGGTCTCCAGTGGCCCATGCAACCCACCACACACACACACACACACACACACATGTATGCACGCACACACATGTCCGTATGGGGAAGGGGCCGAGACAGACAGAGATGGAGGGGGAGGAGAAATAGGCATGCTTATCACTTGCTGAAAGAGGACTTCTAACTAAAAACCATCACTCTTAGTAAGACATAAGCCATCATGGTTTATTTTCAGTACAAGGCACGTTAGAGAGCTTAGAGCTCATCAAAGAATTGCAGACAGGTCGGAGACACTGTGGACACCTGCAAAGATGTGGACTTTGGGCATCCCTCTCAGCCAAGCAAAAGGTTCATCTCAGCACAGAAAAGTGAGGTCGAGTGTCGGGGTGCGGTGGGGACAGCAAGGCTCCCAGGATGGAACTGCCGTCAGGGCTGTGCTACAGGGTCAGAAGGGCGGGAGTTCTGAAGAGCCCAGTCAGTGATGAGAGGGGACAGACATTTATGAGCCCAGCCAGAAGAGTGGCTGTGTCTCCTGTCAGATGGGCGCAGCAGCCAGCTGTTGCCTTTGTTTGGCTGACAGCTGGCTCCACAGAAAGAAAATTTTAAAAATGGCTTCACCTTGGCTACTTGAAGTCTCTTGAACCCAGTGTCATGCCGCAAGAGTCTCGTTTCTCATGTCGTAAGACTTGAACCTTTAGGGGGAGTTAGGGACCAGGTTGCCACACTGGGATCTTGGACAGATGTGAACATTCAGGCCACATTCAGCGTCTGTTTTACAGATTAAAGAATCCAGGATCTTCGGAATCAATCATCTACCCACGGTACTGCTCACGGAGTTACTGCTTCTGCAGGGAGCATGCCCACACGGTTTCCCAGGCTCCCTACAGTAGGTGGAGCGAGGGTCCCAGAGTGTCTCCAGTGCGTTCAGTACATGAGTGTTCAGTGATGGTGTGAGGGCAGGGCTGAGTGACCCTTGGAGTCACACTGCTCTCGCAGAGAAGCAGAGCTCAGACCCAGTGCCCACACCCAGCAGCTCCTGGGACCCACACCCTCCCCTTGCCTTCTCTAGCACTGCACTCATGTGGCACTTCATACACACACACACACACACACACACACACACACACACATTCTTTAAAATATGTGGGAGGGTGTGCATCAGATATAGAAGACCACAGTGGGTAGTGACCTGCTCAGAGCACATAGCAGCCATCAGTGGCACTTAGATGCCAACCCGGGGAAGTTCTGTTGCCAGAGTTCCCGGTGAGGCAGCTCCTCCCGTCAGACAAGGAAAGAAAATGTTACAGCGCACTAGGACTCCAGGGCCAGCCTTCCAAGGCAGCAGAATGTGACGGCAGATGGTGCGTGAGGCTCACTGTCACAATCACAACCCGGGCTTGCTTTATACTCTGCTCCCAAGTGTGCTCAAAGCCGCCTCATTGGCTCTTCCTCACACGTGAGAACACCACAGCAGTTCCTGGCCAGGCCTGCACCCTAGCTCCACCGCACACAGGTAAAGCTGTGTAATCAGCCCTTGCTGGGCCATCAAGTGTCCGAGGCATAGGGCTCTCTGCAAGTAGCAGAAAGCGATGTCCTGCCCATCCTGCTCAAGGCAGCCTTTCTGGAGGTTCTCTCCGCTCGGCTTCCTCATGCTCAAATCTCCTATCCCAGGCACTGTGGGGCTCCAAAGCTTTCCCCAGAGCCAAAGCAAGGGAAATCAGTTGTTTGTCCTGAGTCTTCAACTCCCCTGAGGGCCTGAGGGCCTCTGGGCTCTTTCTGGCCAGTCCTGAACTTCCAAGGCCACTAAGCAAAAGGCCACTTCTGGCCTGCCCCACCCTGAGCTTTGCATTATTCTACATATAAGCCAAGGACAGTCTGGGGACATCAGTCTGTCAGTCAGGAACATGGATCACAGGCAGAGGTCAGCAGAGGACGGAGAGCAAACAGAGCGTAAGGAGTGCTGGGCCAGGGCTGGAGAGACTGGAGTATTGACCTGGCTATCCTGCCCCATCACCTGTCAAGTATTTTGTGGCACAAAATCTACAATCCAAGAGGTAACACTTCCAAGGCTTGAACTGGGAAGGGAATAAAAACCCCAAGGTGCCTCCCGGAGCTGCAGAGCGCAACCGGAACACTGCACTCTGTGGGTGATCGATTCATGCATTAAACGCTTCCAGGGGCTGCCTGACACACCTGTGAGCTCAGCACGTGGGAGGCGGAGGCAGGGAATCGCCAGAAATCTAAAGCCAGCCTTGGCTACATAGTGAGACCCTGACTCAAAAGAGCAAAACAAACAGACAGTGAAGGACACTTCATGGGTGTCCAGGCCTCTCTCGGCGGACAGTGATCAGCCATGGGAAAATGTACTGATCAAATCAAGAGACACACTAATTAACACAGACAGAATCAATCGGTGGGCTACCACGGAACCATTTAATGATAAACAGTAAGGCCACAGAAGTCTTTTAACTGATTGTTTTGAAAAGACATGAAATTATAGGCACTCTGTACCGTCTCTTTTCTTGCACAGCAACAGAACATCCCTGGAAAACAACTTGAGAACGGGTTCTTCTGTTTATCGATCCTGGGATCCACTTTACTGTGGTGGGAAGGGCACTGAGGACATCAGAGTGGGCGATTCTGCACCGTGGGGGACCTGGAGACTGAGCCCAGCTCATCAGGCATGGCAGCAAATCTTTCCTGCTGACATGTCTCGTTAACCCTTCTCAACAATTAAAATCAGGCAAAACTTTATCTGCCTGGCTTTCTTGCCCATGTAGTCTTAGGTTTTTAATTTGTTCAACTAGCTATCACACAGAGAGGGGATATATTTCTGAAATCACAGTAGTTGGTCATTTAAAAACTATCATGCAAGGCCTACTGTAGTGAAGAATTTTATGTGGCGTTCTCCTCTCACTCTGAGCTTGTCCATTTATGAAAACACAGAGAAATCGGCAAGCCTTTCTAAGATCATAAGAACTCATCAGGAAAAGCTGCCAGCAACTGCAAGCATCAGATGAGCTGAAGAATACTGAGAACGCTGTGTGATAGTCCACTAGCCAGCCCAAGCTCCACGTGTGGCCGAGGTAATTTTATATTTAACCAGAACCTTTTCCTTGCACATATTTCCCTAGAAGAAGAAAGAGGAGAAAAAGAACAAGAAGGAGAAGGAGAAGGAGAAGGAGAAGGAGAAGGAGAAGGAGAAGGAGAAGGAGAAGGAGAAGAAGAAGAAGAAGAAGAAGAAGAAGAAGAAGAAGAAGAAGAAGAAGAAGAAGAAGAAGAAGAATGCTTTTGTGTGTGCTAGGATAGAACTCAATTCCTCTGAAATTTTCCAGGTGTTGCTAAGACACCACATGTGACACCATGAAACCTGTCTTTTGGGGAAAGATTATAAATTTTTTTTTTTGCAAAATTATTTCCAGTATACATGTGACATGTATATTTCTAGTATCCAATAACATGAAACAGAAACGCTATGTTTATAATCAGTTCCTACCTCCAAGCTCATTGCATATGCAAATATTCCCAAACCATGAAAAATCCCCAAATCTAAAACCTTCCAGTCTCAAGTATTTCACAATACAATCTGCACATTATTCTATAGTATAAACTAAAAGTTTCCGATGAGCAGGATTTGGTGGCGCACGCCTTTGATCCCAGCCCTGGGGGAGTCGGGTCTCCATGAGGCCAGCCTGCTCTACAAAGCACTACAAAGTTATTCTGTTGATTCACAGCAACAGAATGCTAAGACAGTTTGGCTGCGGTTTTTGTTGTTTCTTAAGATGTATTTAACACATGTATGTCTGTGTACTCTGTGCACGTACTTCCTGAAGAGGTCAGAAGAGGGCGTCAGGGCTTGTGAATACAGAAGCTGTGAGCTGCCATGTGGGCGCTGGGAACTGAACTCCAGTCCTCTGAGGAGCAGTCAATGCTCTTAACAACTGAGCCATCTCTCCAGCTGCTGGTTTGCTTCCTTTTGTTCTTCTTTCCTCCATGTGAAGACAGTTTGTTTGTTTGTTTGTTTCTTTGTTTTAAATCATTCTGGCGACAAAGGGAGCCGCCTTCAGCAGAGACTAAGGCTGCTGGCATCTTGGTCTAGGATTTCCCAGCCTCTACAACTTGAGAACAGAAGTTTCTGGTTTTTATAAATGATCCAGTCTCTAGTGTTTAGTGATAGTAGCACTAGCAGACTAAGGCAGGACTACTGGCGAGAGTCAGTATAACATTAGCTTTTGCTACAACTAAATACTCAAAGCCCAAAGGTGCAGCAGAAGGAGAGTCTCTTTGCTATTCACAGAATGTTTATTGCAAGCTCTTCAGGGACACGCCCCTCCGTGAGTCCCCACACAGCAGCTGCTTTCATGTGTGCCCCCCCTGTCAGAGTGGACCCCACCAAGAGGAAGTCAGCTATGGACATCCTGCCTCACACCACAGAGGACAGGAGACTCCTGCTCGTGGCCCAACAGCCTGGTCAAGATACCCGACCCCAGTTCAACTACAGGAAGTGCTGAGAACTAGGGGGCAGGGGGATAGTTGGTAAGCATTACCACGGCAAGAAAATCACATCTCAGAGCGGCTAGCACCAGGGGGCCAGTGATAGGAGGCCACCTGCATAGAAAGGCAGGTGCACCAGCGAGGTACACGATGCAGAAGTGTTTTACAGGGAAATTGCGTGAAAGCTCCTCCAGCTGAGATTAATAAGCTGTGTCAATGCAGCTGCTTCAAAGAAAGCTGGTCGCCTAAATAAGATGCAGTTTACACCTCATTCAAAGCCAGGCCTGGGACCTCATTCTTAAAACAATGTATCGGGCTCATTTGTCGAGGACATCCCTTCTGCTACAGTTTGCGGTGCCCAGTTTTCTGACTCTTAAAATAGTAACAGCTTTGAAGCCAAAATAAACTCTAGTTCTCTCGAGCACCCATCTGCCTCATCCTTCGACACCAGGAGCCCTTCCAAGGCTCCTAACGTCTGAGCCAGTGCACATGATAAGCAGTTGTCACATGGCTGCCTTCCGCCAAGGCTGAGAGCATGTGTCCACGTCCGTGCTGTGGCCAGATTATCATTATTTGGTCCACACAGCAAGAACTCCGGATTGCTAGCTCTTAGACTGTCTTTGGGACAATAAACGAAAATAACTATTCCCCGTGTGAAATAATCTCTAAAAATGCTCCACTGGGATCCAAACAATGTCTAAGAAGAAAAATCACACAATAAGATCACAGCTATTAACAAATGTACCCTTCCTATTCGTACGCACACAATAAGTGTCTCGTTATTTTACAAAAGTGCAATTTCGGTTTTGGTTTTGGTTTTTTGGGATTTTTTTAGAGACAAAGGTTCCCTGTGTAGACCAGGCTGGCCTCGAACTTGCAGAGATCCTCTGTATCCCCTAGTGCTAGGATTACAGGCATGTGCCATCGCACCTGGCCCAAATTCCCCTTTTGCAGCCTTTAAGTAACATGTGTCTAATTTTGCTAATTTCTTAAATGCTGCAACCAGAAGTTTCGAGCATCGCACTTTCAGCATCCCAGTATCAGAAAGCACTGAACTACAAAGGAAAGACAGAGTCAAAAAGAACGTCCTTCTCATGAGCACTTCCTAGAGTTTTTCTAGAATTTTCTCTTGTGTTCATTGTGGCATCATATTCAAATCAAAGAACTAGAGCTGGCGCATGCCAGCAGCTGCAAACGGCACCAATATGTCATCTGTTCTGCAAAGCGTTCTAGGCGCTGAAGCTGAGAATCGGGCTGGAGGCAGGGCTGGGTGGTAGGAGCGAGCACTGCTGTGCAGAGCACCCGAGCTCAGTTCCCAGCAGCACAGCGGGTCACAGTCGCCTGGACTCCAGCTCCCGGGAGAGTGAAGCCTCTCTCGGCCCCTGCCGGCACCTGCATGCATTTGCATACTACACACACACACACACACACACACACACACACACAGCATGCACACACACACACAGCATGCACACACACACACACAGCATGCACACACACACACAGCATGCACACACACACACACAGCATGCACACACACACACACAGCATGCTGCACAGACACTCAATGACACGCATATCTTGTAACAGGCATCTATGAAATCTCTTGTCTAAGGGATCCACTCAGTGTCCGTTACAATGCTTTCAGCCTTCAACTGCTGAAAATTTCCTTTTTTATTTCCATATTTTATATCATTCTGCCCTGTAAAAACAGCCCAGATTGTCTTAAGTGGGGGATAAATTAATTTTCTCATGTAATTCAATATCGACAGAACAGTTGCCTGGTGCTTATTTCCTCGTTGTCTTCAGCCCTTGTATGGTCTGCATGGCCTGAAGGTCCCCCTGCTTCCTGGAAAACACCCACACTGGCCCATGGTATATTTGGCCGGACAAGTCCATTGGTCATGCTCTTAGCTGTGCCAGTGATGTCCAGGTACTTACTCTCAGTTTCTGTGCTTTTGTCCCTGCAGGATGGCATGCAGCTCCCACTGGCCCCAGCCCACATTCAGAGCAGCCTTGGCTCCCTGACGAGGTGGGCTTTATCATGACTCTTGCCCCTTGCCTGGGCCTTCCCCATTCTTTGAGGGGCTGACTTTGGCAGTGTTTTGGTCATTAGCCAAAAACCTTTCAAAACCTTCAAAGAGGTTTTGGGAAAACCATTAGCTAAAACTTACTCCCAAACCACCCCTGACAATCGGAATGAGGTCATCACTTAAATGAACCGTGGCTTTTACCCCCATGAGACTACAATGAGTTCAGGGTTGTTCTGATCAGAGTGAGCTGGGGCAGAGTGATCTCTGGCGGTAAGGGGCACCGTATCATTCTCCTTCAAAGGGGCTTCCTGAGGCGTCGGTCTCCTCCTCCCAGAGGGTACGCATACCCAGAGGCAGCTGTCGAGGTTTGAGTGTGCAATGACCTCTAGAGGTTCAAGTGCTGGAACCTGTAGCCCCATCTGCTGCAGGGAGGAAGTGCATCGAAGGGACAGGCCTTGGTCAGGTGACAAAGTGACTAGATGCCTCCGTCACTAGCAGTGTGCCAAAAATAAACCCTTTCTCCCTACCACAAATACCCACAGTAAGCTGCTTCTGTGGACAGAAGACTGGAAATCACTCTTCTTTCCCACCGTTAACTTTAAGGAAGGGTATCAGGAGGCTTTTGACTCCATTTTCTCCTATCACTTGCTCATTCAACTAAAATCTGCCTGCAACTTAACTGTCAGTCAAGTATCAAAACAAAGCTCCTGTGAGGCCGATCCCAGAACCCGGACACTCCAGTGACGTCAAGAGCAATGCTAGGTCTGGAAAGGGGACAGATGATGGCAGCCGCACACACCTGGAGAACTGGCGAGTGTGGAGGAGAAAGGGAGTCTAGATGATGGATCAGGCGCCTTCGGTCAGACACCAGCCACAGAGGGAAGAAAGAGGTGGTCACTGGGTAGGCGGCAGCCAAGTTTCTTTAGGCAAAGATCAGCGCTTGGCAGACTCAGGGTCCGAAGTGCTGCCGGGGTGATTTACAAGGTCAGCCCTCTAAGCACGGATGTGGGGGCAGGGAGCACCCCAGCCAGATCATTCCAGTCCAGGTATCCCAAACGCAGGAGGTGGGGGGAGGATGGCAAGGCCCCAGGGCACGAGTGGGAGGTTGTTACAACCTCCTCGACAGCACCATCCCTACTTCCCAAAGGAGCAGTCCAGTGAGGAGGAGGACGGGATGACTGCCGCCCTCGCTGACCGCTGTGGGCACCACTCTACATCAGCTGGGAGGGGTGGCTCTCCCCTGGGGCTCTCTCTCGGAACCACCCACAGGTAAACGGGAAAGGCGTGACCCTTCTCCTGTCTGTTTAACACACTGAGAGCGAGAGGCTGTTAAGTATTCACTTCGGGATGCGCATCAACTGAGATGAGCTCCAGTCCTCTGCTTGAAGTGTCCTCGCTAAGAAGGCCGCACCACCCCACAGGCTAATCAGAGTCCCCACAGTTTCCTCCAGTTCCTGCAATTACTGGCCTGGCTTTCCGTTATTTTAGGGTAGTGTCAGCAGCTAATTGTGGTAGAGTCTGAATGCCTTGAAAGGAGCTCAGCTGGGTGTGAGGACAGCCCAGCAAATGTGGGGCTGTGAGAGCATCGGTCCTAAAGCCTGTTGTTCTGCAGGACACCGAACGTGGCAGAGTGGTGGTGGAGTCCAACACACAGGGCGGGCAGCTGGCCTTGAACTTCACTCTGACTTCCGAAGCTGCACCTTGCTCAGCATCCACTTGCCATGCTTAGCCCCCACGGGCGCCCGAGCTGGCCCGAGCAAATGAGGGACCCTCCGGTCCTGGCGTACACCCAAGCCCCCAGCACAGCTACTTAAAAAAAAAAAAAAAAAATGGACCCTATAGGAGGAAAACTGCTGCTCCCTCAGATTTGCTTTCAGGAGAGCAAATTTCCCTTCCATTTCCCAGTGGGGCACAAGGAGAAACAGACAGAAAGTGTGGCCCAGGTACACCACGGAGTTTTAGTCAGCCACGCAGAAGCATGAGCTATGTGCTTTTCCAGAGAATGGATGGAACTGGCGATTAGCACGTTAAGCGAAATAAACCAGACTAGACAAGAATGTCTTCTCTCAAATGTAGAAGTTAGGTGTGTGTGAGTGTGTGTGTGTGTGTGTGTGTGTGTGTGTGTGAGCACATGCAAATGCCTTGAAGATAGAAATCTGTGAGAACTGTGTGGGAGGAAGTTTCTTAAAGTGGGGAAATCAGAGAAAGCTGAAGCCTCCGGTGTTTCCTCTGATTTTCAGAGTATTAGTTTTGGAGGAGGACCACTGGGCAAAGAGGGAACTCAGCGAGTGGAGAGAGGCTGGAGGGGAGTGGCCACGTGAACACAGGAGCCGAAGCACGGTGAGACGCGTGCAGGCAAACACCACGGGAAACTCGCCGTGTCGGGTCTGTACTGGCCACTGTTGGCTGCTGTGGTAAAGGGCTGCCAGCAGACTTTCATTTTGTCCTGAGGTTCCAGAGAGAGAGTCCATTACAGCAGGCAAGGCATGGTGGCAGGATCCCGGAGGCCGGGGCTGGGGCAGAGGCCACCGAGGAGCGCTGCTTACTGGCTTGCTCTTTCTTTCTTTTTTAATCTCAGCTTATTTACTTTATATCCCAAGGGTGCCCCCTCCCTCCCGTGCTCCCAGTTCCCCTCTTCCCTCCTCCCCCTCTCTATCCTTCCCCCTAGAAAAGGGGTGCCTCCCTCCCCTGCACCAACCCTTCCCAGCACATCAGTTCACATCAGGCCTGAGCATATCTTCATCCGCTGAAACCAGGCAAGGCAGCCCTGCCAAGGGCAAGTGATCCAAAAGCAGGCAACGGAGTCCATGCTAGAAACAGCCCCCCCTCACCAGGTGACCCACATGAAGACCAAGCCGCCCATCGGCCACATATGTGCAGGGGCCTAGGTCTAAGTCATGCATGTTCCCTAGTTGATGTCTCAGTCTCTGAAAGCCCCCATGGGACTGGGTTAGTTGTCTCTGTTGGTCTTCTTGTGAGGTTCCTGTCCCCCCAGGTCCTTCCATCTTTCCCCCAACACTTCCACAGGACCCCTGAGCTCTACTCCATGCTTGACTATAAGTCTGAGGATCTGTTTCAATCAGCTGCTGGCTGGAGCCTCCCAGAGGACAGTCAAGTTAGGCTCCCGTCTGCAAGCATAGCAGAGCATCATTATTAGTGTCAGGGTCGGGGGCTGGCTCTCCACCCTGGGGTGGGTCTCAGGTTGGGCCAGTTGGTTGGACTTTCCCTCAATATCTGTTCCCCTTCATCCCTGCACTTCTTGTAGGCGGGGTAATTTTTGGATCACGGGTTTTGCCAGTGGGTTGTTGTTCTCTTTCCACTAGTCCTGCCTGGCAACCTGGGGGGGGGGGGGGGGGACATGAATCCTGGCTCTCTCTTCTTGCTTGCTCAGCCTTGTTTCTTGTAGAACCCAGGACAGGACCACCAACCCAGGTGTGGCCACACCGCAAAGAACTGAATCTTCATATCAACCCCTAAGAAAATACCTCCAGCTCGCCCACAGCCCAGTCTTACAGAAGCGTTTTCTCAGTTTAGTTCTCTTCTCTCCGATGACTCTAGCTTGCATCAAGTTGACACAAAACTATCCAGGATAATCCTAACTAAAAAAAAAAGTAACAAAGTTAAAAACAGAGGGAGTCTCCTTGCTTTCTTCTGCAATTCCATTGGGGGTAGAGCTGATGGGTGGGCCTGGAAAAGAGAACAGAACATTGCTGATTCGGCCCTTTCACTCACTCTACCCACGTTCCTCTGCAGGGTGTCAGAGCGCTCCTGTTCCCCTGAGCAAACACCTCTGCCTAGAGCCAGGCGTGTCGGCTCAGGCCCAGGATCCGATCCCCACATTCTCCTGATTACTCAGAAGAGTCTGCCTCTCACATCCTGGCTCCTGGTGGTGTGAAGAGGAAGGCCCCCATAGACTTGTGTGTCTGAATGGTTGGCTGTTAGGGTGTGACTTTACTGAAGTAGGTGTGACCTTGTTGGAGGCAGAGTGTCCCTCAGGCTATGCTCAGTGCCACACACAGCCCCTTCTGCTAACTCTCAGCCGTGGTCACAGTGTCTCTGCACAGCAGTGGGCCCTAAGACACGTCTCGACCTGAAACACAACTCCAGTGGGAAGGTGGGAGAGGAAGGGGTCACAACATCTAAATACTCGCCTGCTGGAGCGGGGCATGACCAGTGGTGTCTAAGGTGAGTGCATCCCAAGACCCCACTACGTGTTATTTATCAATGTGGAAAACCGGCTGAGGGGGCAGCTCTGCTGGGGGAGAGCTTTACACACCAGGTCTGGGGCCCTGAGGTTAACCCACAGCGCAGCACTCACTCAAGCGTCCTCAGTCACAGACCCCACTCAACACCAACCTGGCTCGGGAGGCTCAGTCTAAAAGGCAAAGAACACAGGTGTGGTGACACATACCTGTGATCCCAGCACTGGGGAGACCGAGGCTGCAGCTGTGCGTTCACGGCAGCCTCGGCTACTACCTGGTGACTTTGGGCCCGCCTGAGCAGAATAAGTGTTGCCAGCAAGGAGGGACGCACAGAGCCAGAAAGATGTCTGTAAGGGTTACCGCAATGAAGATCACACCAGAGTCCCTAGTAAACAGGGGCTGTGTGTGTGTCTGTCTATCTGTCTGTCTTTCGGAGTCTGTGTCTAAGTGTGCCTGTGTGTCTGAGCTTATATGTGTGCATCTGTCTGAGCGTCTGTGTGTCTGAGCATGAATGTGTGTGTGTGTGTGTGTGTGCACTAAGGCTGGGTCTCATGCTGTAGTTCTGACTGACCTAGAACTCAAAACTTAGCCCAGGCTGACCTCAGACTCACAGGGATACCCTGCCTGTGCCTCCTGATTGCTGGGACTGGTGGCCGTGTGCTGGGATTCATGCTGTGTGCTGGGATGAACCGGCAGTTATGTCTCTACTTCTGGAGGCTGAAAGTCCCAGGTGGAGTGCTAAGTGGCGAGGCCTCCGGAGTTTCTCCTCCTGCTTGTAGACAGCTACCTCCTCACTGTGCGCACGAGCCTTTCTTCCCCACGTGCAGGACATCTTCCTCCCCTGTGGGTGGAATATACTAGTGTTGGTGACTAGTGTGTGAGTGACAACACACAAGTGCTGGTCAGCAAGTCAGAGAAGTTCCAGAACCACAGAAGCCAGTGAGGCCTCTGCTCACTCAAACTTCGGCCAGGCTCTGCCCATCCCTGTCCCGACTACACCTTGATTGTGAGTGCAGAGCCTGGGTTCAGTGGAACCTTACTGGGCCTTCCCGACACAGCCTGACATCCAACAGAGTTCCTCTTCCTCCACCCCAGCGCCTGGTCTGTCCTTTGGCTGTTACACCCCCTCTCCTCACTGTCTGTAAGTCCCATCTTGGCCTGTTTTGAACTGGGTTCATTCTCCTCCCTAGTTGTACTAGTCTTGAACCAAACCTTTCTTGCTGCTTTTTGTTTACTTATTTATCTATTTAATCGCTTATTTACTTATTTATGTGGTCTGTGTGTGTTCATGTAGGTGTGGTATATGCAGAGATCCAGAGGTTGACCTAAGATGTCTTCTCATCTTCGGTTTTTCTTCTGTTTTGAGACAGGGTTCCTCTGTGTAGCCCTGGCTGTCCTGGAAGTCACTCTGCAGACCAGGTAGGTTGGCCTTGAACTCAGAGATCTGCCTCCTGAGGGCTGGGGTTAAGGTGTGTGCCACCACACCCAGCTCCATCTTAGTTTGCAAGCCACAATGAACACGGAACTCACCAGTAAGGCTAGGCTACCTGGCCAGTGGACTGCACAGACCCTCCCTCTGCCACGGCACCAGGATGGCAGATGCGCGCCACCGGGATGGCAGATGTGCGCCACAGCACTTAGATTTTTACATAGGTGTGCAGGACCTGAACTCACAGCCTCTCTACCCACTGAGCCATCTCCAGCCCCTTCTAACAAGTATCAGAATTCCTGAGTAACACACGAGACAATGTGCTTTTTAAGGACCCGGAGGGTTCATCCAAATGGTCAGGACACATTTCAAGCCCATGAACTAAATTAAAGAAGAGTCTTCAGTCCCTCCCCAGCCCCTCTACTGACCCTTGCTGGCTTCCTTCTGTAGCAAGCAGCTTCCCCCCAAAATGGTGCCCAATGACCCAGCCCTGGTAGCTGCTGTTGGGCCCCATTTGAGCTGCAACGGGTGAGGGGGCTGGTGACATGGCCAGGAAAAAGCCACGGCAGGGCACTTACCATCTGCTGTGTCCTCCCAGGCTTCCTCTCTGCCTTGTTAGGTTGGTTTTGTTGTTGTTGTTTTGTTGTCCTGGGAATCCAAACCCAGGACCTTGTGCATGCTAGGCAAGAACTCTACCACTGAGTTACACCCCAGGCTGATTTTGTTGAAGTCACTTGCTATGTTGAAGGGCCCCATGTATGAAGACAGGAGAGGCAGCCAGCTTCTGGACAGCGGCCAGAATGAACCAATGCTTTCAGCCAGTGGTGCACAAGGAACTGAATCCAGCAGCAACTGCGGGAGTGATCTTGGAAGCAGACCCTTCCGAGGGCAAGCCTTGAGCTGGCCGCGTGCCTGAGTAAAACCTCCTCATGCACTGCCTGTGAGAACCGTCCAGCAGACAGCCTGGCAGGGCCTCCAGATTCCAGCTACACTGCGAGGTAGTTTGCTACACAAAGATAACATATCTCCTGTGGCATGCTTGTCGCTAAAAGAAGTCCTTGTGGACAACACAGACTATCGTGAGACACATGTTTCAGATAAGTTAGGGACACACAGAACCCACCTTATCACGCCAGGCCGCAAGTGTCCTGGTTTGAATCTAACTCCTGAAGACATAGTGTTCATGAGATTTGGGGATCCAATACCCCAGTCCTTTCTGAATGGTGTCCCTCCTGTCATGTGAAACGAAGGTTCTTTGGGCAGTAGCTTGGGAGAGCACTTGCCTGGCAAGGCCAGGGGTTCACAAGTGCAAGGCTTCAAAGCCCAGTGTTACCAAACACCCCTCGCTGACAGTTAATCTTGATTGTCACCTTGAGTGGAAGTGCGCCTCTTTCCTTGTGAGGGCATTTCCAGAGAACCTTAAGTGAAGAGGGAAGACCAGCCTGAATCTGCCGGACCAGTCCCTGGCACGGACTGCAAAGCTGAATAGAAGAGGAAGCAGGCTGAGCACCAGCATCCATCTCTGCCGGCTTCCCGACTTGCACTGGGCCAAGACCAGCCGTGATCCTGCCTCTGTCTCCCATGACTACCAGTGACCCACAAGTCCACATACAGCCAAAGATAGCTACAGCTGCAGCCTAGCACAAAAGTGTAAACTTCACCACATTATTACAAGATTTTTGTGTGAGTATTTTGGCAACTGAATGGTTCTGGAGTGTGAACTTTGCAGATGATGCAATCATCAAATCTTCAAGCCTGGAGCCAAAGTAACCCTTTCCCTCCTTAGACTTTTTGGCCAGGTATTTCGCCACAACAAGAAGGGGCTGGAAGAAGAAGCTAATAAAATATACCTCGTGGTACCCACAAATTACTCCTCTATCCCTTGTTTTTCAAGCATTGCTCGCCTGGAGCCATCCTGATCACAGTGATAATCATAATCCCAATTAGACAAGGTCCTGCCCTCCAGGAGCTCAGCGTTTAATGAAGGGAGGAACCAGACACAAACACAAAACGTCTGTCAGACAGTGCATCCTGCTGCAATACAAAACCAAACATGTGAAGAGACGAGCGGCTGGATAGCCCTGGCAGAAGGAAGGCATGTTTGAGAAGGTGGCCGAGAATGCAGCTGGAGCAGCTGGGGGTCCAGCTCAGGGTGACGCTCCTGTGTAAGGCCCTGGGTTCTGACCCAGCACTAAGAGGGAGCAAAGGAAAAAGAAGACAGTTAAGCACACCTGTGATCCCAGCACTCAGGGAGACAGAGGCAGGTGGACCTCTGTGAGTTTGAGGCCCGCCTGGTATACAAAGAGAGTCCAGGACACCCAAGGCTACACAGAGAAACCCTGTCTTGAAAAACAAAAACAAAAACAAAAACAAAAAAAAAAGTTAAAACATTGAGAGAACATTTTATCTGATACTTGAAGAAGCCATGAAAAATCTGAGGCAGCTCCATATCCCACACCTGGGATTAAAACAAAAACATACTCATATAACAAAACTGGGTTTTTAAAGAAAACAAAATTCTCACCACAGATTAGTCTAGCCTGCTGAGAAGCACCAGGGGCTGGATAAAGGGCCAGGTGTGCACATGTGGGACCCCGGAGGCAGCCCCTGTCCCAACATGGGGTGAGGCAGAATTTTCAGAAGCCCATGGGCCATCAGTGAACAGACGCTAGATCAGACAAGACTCAAGGCCGTGCCAGGAGCGGTGGCTCAGTGAACAGACCCTAGATCAGACAAGACTCAAGGCCGTGCCAGGAGCGGTGGCAAGGGCTTTTAATGCTCAGGAGGATCTCAGTTCAAGGTCAGCCTGGTCTACAGAGTAAGTTACAGGACAACCTGAGCTACTCAGAAAAACCTTGTCTCCAGCAAAACAAAACAAAAACAAAAACACACAAACAAAAGGCCTGAGGTGTACATACCACACACATGTTATTCCTTGAAGACAATTAATCCTTTGTTTGCTGGTTTGTTTGTTTTGTTTGAGACAGGGTCTCTCTGTGTAGCCTTGGCTGTGCTGGATTCACTTTGTAGACCAGGCTGGCCTTGAACTCAAAGAGATCGACCTGCCTCTGCCTCCCTGAGTGCTGGGATCACTGGCTTGCGCCACCACACCTGGCCAATTTAAATTTTTTAAGCAATCAAAAGGCTATCTACAAAACTCAGAACACTGGCTAGCATAATGGGGAATGAATGTAGGCTAAGTATCATGAGACTTATTAATCTCACTTTGTTACAAAGCAGCAAAAATGAGGAAAACGTTCTATATTGTTTATTAGTTTAATTTTAAAAATTGTCCTGGAGCTGAAGAGGCAGCTCAACAGCAAAGAGCAGCAGCTGGTCTTCCAGGGCACTGGGGCTCCGTTCTCAGCACCCACTCCAGTAACTCCAGTTCCAGGGGATCAACATCCTCTTCTGGCCTCTGCTGGCACCGAGCACACACACAGTACACACAGACATGCAGGCAAAACACTCATGCACACAAAATGAAAGGCAAATTTTTAAGTGATGCTTTTTTATTTTTCTACTGTTCTATCCATGTTTAGCTCTCCTGCAGCAGTTAAATGAAACCAGAAAAAAGTTCTCCTGCAGTTTTAGAACCATGTGAGGAAATGTAGCTTTGAAGAGAGAAAATCCCAACTCTGTTTTGGGCCTGAGGGGAAAATTGAAATGTTTACTCCTTGGTGAGGCCAAATGCCTCTCCTGATTCAGAAGGCCTCTGCTGTTTCACTCCGCTTCCGTAAAGCAACAGGACTCCAGCCCAGAGCTGTGATCAATAGTGCTTTCATCATTTCCTGTGAGGAAACCTATTCACACAGCCGGTCAAACTCATCCCATCAATTCATTTTAAAGAAAAGAAAAAGCGAGAAAGGAAAAGTTTGAGTCCAAATATAGATGTCAGCTTCTCAGTCATTGATTTCAGCCTGCTTGGAGGCCCAGACTGAATGGTTCTCCTTGGTGGACCCGAGAGAAGAAATAAACAAAGTGAACACTGCCAGCACAGAGCAGTCCTGAGCACCCGGGGCTGGGGAGGACAAGGAGATGAGGGTCACCAATTGCTTCCGTTTCTTCCTCCTTGGGAGGTTTGGGGTTTTGTTTTGTTTTGTTTTGTTTTGTTTTGTTTTGTTTTGTTTTGTTTTTCCCAAGATTCACAATTCACGCAGCCTCTGAATGTACAATTACGCACAGACCTGAGCTCAGCTCCTTTGTGCCCTCAGCCACACTCTACCCGCTCCCAGATGCCATTGTGCTGATTTCAACCATCAGTGGCAAACTGGTCCACATCAGTCCCGTTAGGAGGCTCCAGCCTCAGGCAAAGTCAGTTTTAAAATTCAGGGAGGAAGAAGAGAAGCTTTCCTGTTCTTCTCTGTGACCAAGGAGACTTTTAAAACTCATCGATAGTCACCTGTGAGAAAGTTCTCAATCCTTCCCTCCCCTGTCAGGGAAATTGACTTTTTCTATCCTGCCCACTCCTCAGTGTGGGAAAAGATGTCTTCCACTTTTTGCAGCATTTGGTAAAAATTCTGGCACCGAATAACCAAGGGAGGCACCAGGTGTGTTGGTGGAGCCTGTAATCCAAGCACCGAGAGGGAAGAGGCAGGAGAACACGGTGCTGAAGGGCACGTGGAGACAGAGGACAGGAAAGGGGAGCCAGCTGGTCCTGAGACCCTTTGCTGCTGGGAAGCTCTTCCGGGGACCACCTTACCCTCTGGCATTGGGCGAGTCTGATCTAAATGCCAGACGAATGCCAGGTCACTGAACAGCCACGCTTAGTGCTGACTTCCCCCTGAGCCCCTGCAAAAGTCTGTAAGAAGAAAGGCAGTTCTCAGGGTAGAAATCGGATCCAGAATGGCTTTCTGCAATGATTAAAATGGGCCATCGCTGCCTTCTTCCAGGAAAAATCCTGTATTGCCACCTCTTATCTCCTTCATTACACTATAGCCAATGCCTTAGACTGGGCAACTTGTAAATGACAGAAATGCGCTGGATGGTTCCAGAAGCTGCGCAGTCCAAGGCTAAAGTGCTAAGGGATTCAGCGTCTGCTGAAGCTGTTAGCAAACGCTCTCCTCATAGGAAAGCCAGTGTCTAGAGGTTAGTGTTGTAGAAGGAGGCTGAACTCAGTGGCCAAAGATTGGAGAAGAGGGGCGGGGCTCACGACCTTTCCCCAGGGGCTGAAGGATCCAGGAGTCATGAGGAAGAGAGATGAGCTCACAGACAGGAATGCTTGTGTGGCCATCCAGAACTCCAGTGTCCCTCCCCTCATGGCCTGCTGTGATGACAGTGGCTGCTGAGTGTATTTGACCTTGAAGTAGGAAAAGACTAGGCCACTGCAGGCGGAGATGGCCCCAGAGCATAGCTTCTCACAAGGCGTTTCTCAAGCGGTTAGTGTGACTACCTGCAGAGCTGAGTTGAGTTTCACCCAAAGCAGTGGAGGGGACAGCCACAGTAGGAATACAGAGGAACCAAACCTTCTCAATCTACAACAGCCACCCATTGGCCACCTGGGGGCCAAAGCGAAGGCTTAGCAGCCATCGAGTATAACACACAGACCTGCTGGCTAGAGAAAGTGAGTGGGAAACTATCGCCCAGCTCTGTGGGTCCCAGCTCAGTGAGCGACTCTGGTCAGGTTTCAGGTTCCCCCAGAAACAGCAAGTGAGTAACATTCCTTAGGGCACTTGCTTCTCCAACACGCCCACATCTGGGTGGATGCTGGTCCCTTAGCTGGGGAGGGAGCTCCATGGACAAGGTCTTCCGCACTCAGAGGGGCTCTGTCTGCTTCCCAGATGGTGCTCCCTGTCTGTTGTGTGTGCTGGCCAGAGCCCACAAACAGCTCCCTGGCATGCTTCTTTGAGGCCACCCTGCCTTTCACTGTGTGGTAGGATGGTTGTCCCACATGCAATGGGCCCTGGGTCCTACCCCATCACCACCAAACCCTGACCTGCGCCGGGCTCCAGATCTCAGGCAGATCTATGGGGAGCAGCTGCACCTGAGTCTGTCTTCACACCCACCAGATATAGGCCTAAAAGCTCCCACAGCCAGCTGCTGGGTCACACTGCCCCACCCCACCGCCAAGCACGCAGAGAGGCTTGGTGGTCCATGTTCCTTCCCCACCCCCAGCTCCTTCACAGCCCAGAGATGGAGAGCGAGGAAGAGGCAAGCAGGGAAATGTGTTTCCTGTCTCTCTCCTGCCAGGTCATCAGAAAGGACTCATCCCTCTGTCAAAGGGCAGGACTCACTCTCAAAGGGCAACCCTCCCCTACAGGTTCTCTCTGCAATATACAGAACACACACACACACACACACACACACACACACACACACACACACGGCTGCTCCTTATGGAGGATTGCTCCTGTTGTTTCCAGTTCCCACAATGCTTCGCAGCTTCTGCATATGCCTTCTCTGCACCTGCCCTTCTATAAACACGCCTGTCGTTGCTAGGGTGGTGGGCTCGCCAGTATTCCCAGCATCTCAGTGCAGGCAGAAAGATCTGTGCCCAAGGGCAGTGTGGGCTACTTACACAAGAGAGACCCTGTCACAAACATGGGAGGCTGGGGGTGTAGCTCAGTGATAGAATTGTCTCTACTATGTCTAACTTTTCTCCACTAACATCCCTGAGAAAGGTAAATGGGGGGCGGCAGGGGATGGTGGCCCTCACCTTTAATCCCAGCACTCGGGAGGCAGAGGCAGGTGGGTTTCTGTGAGTTGGAGACCAGCCTGATCTACAAAATGAGTTCCAGAACAGCCAGAGCTACACAGAGAAACCTTGTCTCAAAATAAAACAAAAACAAAAACAAAAAAATAATAATAAAGAAAAGAAAAAAGGAAAGGGAAACAGACAAACGTCACATCAAGCATTTCATTATTAAAAGTCTTCCGTAAGGGGCTAGAAAGATGGCTCTGTGGGTAGACGCACCAGGGCCTGACTTTGAGATCCAGCACCCACCTGAGAAGCCAGGCGTGGCTGCACACATTGTGGCCACAGTGCCCTGGGGTGAAGTTTGACGGATCTGACAATGTGGTCTCCACACAAGTTCCAGGCCAGCCAGGGCTCTACAGTGAGACTGTCTAAAGACTAAACAACAGTTATGTTTCTTTGAGACCTCATCTTGTGTCTTCTTTTCTAGCTGGTTATTCGGCTTTCCTTCACTTCAGAGCCTCCTTCTTCTTTTTTACATCATCAGAAAACACCCACAAGGGTTTGCTGTAGAGATTAAGTCACATACTCCTTGAAAGACAAAAACAACCCCTCTCAGATGGTTGAGTTAGAGCTGACTCACGTACCAAGGCAGACCTCAGCTTGAATCCCGCTCTCGGTCAGGATAAGCCGCTCTGCCCTGGAAGGTGGGCTGCGGACCGCACATTTGCTAGACTGCCGAATGAGGACGCAGCGCGGCCACCGTAATGGCTGATGGTTTTAGCTCCTGTGTGTGCTAAGTGAGGTGGTTAGGACTGGGCGTGCATTGTTCCATTCAGCTGTTGGAAAGCCTCATGCAATAGGTGTTATTTTTAAACCTCGCGTTCCATATGATGAACCCGAGTTATGAGGGAAGTTACGGAATCGGAGCGAGGCCACCCGCTCCTAAACGACGGCTCGGGAGGTACCAGCTAGCACTGGCAGCTGGCAGCCGCTCGCGGGGTACCTGCTCCTCGCGCTCTGATGCCTTCACTACTGTTGCCGTGCAGCGCTGACCCCGGGGTCGGGTAGAGTGCCTACCTCTGACCCACATCCTCAGGCCTCTTTTTCAGTTTTGAGACAAGGTCTCCTTAAGTTGCTAAGGCTGCCCTGGATCTCACTTGTAGCCCAGGCTGGCCTTAAATTTGTGGTCCTTCTGCCTCAGCCTTCTGAATAGCTATGATTACAAGCCTGTGATAGACACCAAGCCCACCTTAACATTAAAGAAAGAAGGAAAGAAGTTAATTTGCAGTTCTACCATGATCTAGTGATGCTTCTGAGCCCTGTAAATAGCACTTCTTTCCCTGACCATTCAGAATTTAAGGATTTCTGTCTAGAACTTCAAAATGAGTACAATTCCCGTTATTTTCCACTTCTAGAAAATTTCCCAGTACAAACATACCCACAAAAATACATGTAAGAATGATCATGGACCTAGGGCCGTCAACATGAGAGAAACATTAATTGCATATTCATACAGTGTAACTGAATGAGCACGCAATCATGTACACAGTGGGACAGCTCTTTCTAGCTTGCTTCTTTGTTGCCATATAAAGCACTGAAAAAAAATGGGGGGAAAGGGCGTATTTGGCTTGCAGTCTGCCTCTCGGGAAGGGCAGGCTGTGCAGACGCTGCAGGGACCCACCTTTCTTGGCCGGTTCTCTCAGGCTGAGACTCCTGCTGCACAGCTTTACCTGGCTGCTGGGATCCAGCCCGGGTCCCTGCGCTTACACAGTTTCTGACAGTCCAGTCAACGTGTCGTTTGCTTTGCGGCATCCTTGTTTGTTTGCTTGTGACAGAATCTTGCTCTACGGACGTGGCTAGCCTGAAACCTGAACGTGAGTGAGGCTCCTGCCTCAGCCTCCTGATGCTGGGATTGCAGGCATGCACCGCGGTGCTGCACAGGAGGAGCACTTTTCTGATGAGATTTTTTTCTCATCTACCTTTCCTCATTCTTTCTTCTGCTATCTTTATATAGCTACAATGATTAGTTGTTATCTGTCTTATCTAAGAAGTTATAAATTACTTTGTGGCTGCTTACTGTTAAATCTCTGCCCCCTGTTCTCCTCTCTCTCTCTCTCTCCTCCTCCCTTCCTCCTCCCTCCTCCTCCTCCTCCTCCTTTCCAGTAGTGGAAATTAAAGCTAGAGTCTCACACATGCTAGGCAGGCAAGCCCTCAGCCACTGAAGACCAGCCATAGCCCTTCAGTTCTTCACACACTACAGAACTGTAGAAGCGAGGTGGGAGGTTTCCAGAGGGCCAAGTCCACAGCTATGTCCTTAGAAACTGTGCGTATTGTCAGTAAACTCTGGGCTTTTTCGGTTGTTTGCTTTATTTGTTACAGTGTTTGCCTACCAACACACACATACACATGCGCGCACACACACTTCAGATCTGTAACTTTGGAACTTCGGTGATGTGTAAAATCTGCTTCTCTCCCAGCTCCTCCTCGCTGGCTAATTGCTCCTGGAGGACAGAGTGGCCCTCTGTGTTCCCTTTGTTCTAAAGCAGGAAGGCTGGCTCGGCTTCAGGCTTCACCGACGATGTGAGACATTCACTGTCAAACCTCAGGTGAGCCCAGCTCACGCTCTGAAGCTGAGCACTCCTTGCAGAAGCAGCTCTGTGGTGGAGGTGCCCGTGTTTACTCCAGCACAGAGCTGCCTCTGCTGTCCTTTCCTGCCTAGAGCCTTTTCTAGAGAGACAGGGGCTCTGCTGATACTGTGCCATCTGCTTTTGAATGTGTGTAAATGCTTGCCTGCATGTCTGCGCTGTGTAACTGCCCGGTGTCTGCAAAGACCAAAAGGGGCATTAGATCCCTGGAACTGGCCTTACGGATGATTGTGAGCTGCCATGTGGATGCTGGGAATTGAACCTGAATCCTCTAGGAGACCAGCCAGAGCTTTCAACCACTGAACCATCTCTTCAGCCCCACACTGGCATCTTAAGTGCAGACATCTCATTACATCTATAAAATGCAGATGTGGTTAAGCTTTCACTAGGGTGTAAAAATGAATGCAATCCGTCTTCATCTAACGCAGAGCCCTCCAAATGTTTGCTCTGGCTGTGAGATGGTTTATACAAAAAACACCCCTTTACAGCATTTTGCACAGAATCATCTCTAGCACATGTGTTTCCTTCTCCTAAAATTTGTAGAATTATTAAAGGACAGCATATGTGAGAATATTACAGAAGCAAAGCCAGGATCTGGACTTAGAGAGAAAGTATGCTATTGGAGAGTGGAGAGGGCTGTGAGTGGGAATCCCCAGCAGTAAAGAAACCGCCTGTCTTCCCTGGAACCCAGGGCAGCTGCCCAGACCTTTCAGTCCTGCCAGGCAGGCCCTGCGCTTAGATCAACAGCCTTTCAGAAGGTGACAGCAGCGCTGCGCCTCGAGCCTTCTCGTCAGGGCTTCTTCACTTAGTCTGTCGGTGAGAAGGGGGACGGAGCCACAGCTGCAGAGGAGGAGGTGGACGGCGGACAAGGCAGCTTCCTTGCACATTCAATCCGGTTAGCAGTCTGGCAACTTCGAAAGTTTGAAGATTTCTGTAAAGTGTCTCCAGGAGAACATGCTCTTAACAATGGAACTCAAAACCGATGCACAGACACCCAGCTCCTTCGGGAGTTAGCCCCAGCCTAGGGGCGTACAAGCCTTGCCGGTGAGGGGGAGCAGGGGGCTGGGTGGTGGAGGAAGCCACGTGTGTAAGGAAAACTCCTGCCTGTGGCTTCTGACAGTATACATGCTTCCTTGTGTACTGTCAAAGTCTATCCTTCTTGAGATGAATTCAAAGTCACTTCTAAAAGGACAGTCCTGATTCTGAATTGAAGCCATGTTTACCTTGAAATTTTTGCAAAGTGCATAGGAGAAAATCATCAAATATAGGTAGCATTTTTTAAGGAGGGCTTGGCTGAACATGGCAATGCATGCCTTCGATCCCAGCACTCAGGAGGCAGAGCAGGCAGGTCTCCGTGAATTAGAGGCCAGCCTGCTGTGCAGAGCGAGGTCCAGGACAGCCGGGACTGCACAGAGAATCCTTGAAGACTCAAATTCAGAGACAGAAGGTAGATTGCCGGTGGGTTGGGGAGATGGCTCATTGAGAAGAATGCTGTGCATGGCTGAGAGTCTGCGTTCAGCCTGCCTGTGCCCCAGCGCTGGGCAGGTACGCACGGGCACAGCTTCAGACCTGCCCTCCAGCCTCGCCCAAACAGTGAGCTTCCGGTTCCTCAGGAAAGCCCATCTCAAGGCAACGACACTCACACCTAATGGCACTCAGCTGTACCCCTACCACAGTTAAGATGGTAAGTTCTGCCAGGCTGGTGGTGCAGGCCTGTGACCTCAGCACTCAGGCAGGCAGAGGCAGGTGGATCTCTGAGTTGGAGGTCAGCCTGGTCTGCAGGCCAACAAGCAATCATGAGACCATCTCTCAAAAGAAAAGGTGAAAGCAGGAGGGTATAGGTCAATGATCGAGTGCCTATCATGAACAAGGCCCTGGGTTCCACAACTCACAACCAGAAAAAAAAAAAAAAAAAAAAAAGGGAAGGAGGGATGCATATGATGAAAATACACTGTGCAAACGCAATGAAGGTCTCAAGGAATAAAATAAAACATTTTAAAAGAATCAACAACAAAAAAAGAAAGGTGGTAAATTTATTTTGCCTGTGTATCACAAAGAAAAAAATACCATTTTCCAGAAAAACTTTCAGCAATATAGAAATACCCGTCCATTGAAGCAATTAACAACATAAAACAAGTAAAAATATTTCATCTTCAGCCAGGTGTGGTGGCTCACGCCTTTAGTCCCAGCACTCGGAAGGCAGAGGCAGGCGGGTCTGTCAGTGTGAGATAGCCAGGCTACACAGAGAAAGCCTGTCTGGAAAACTCTCTCTCCCTCCCACCCTCTCTCCCTCTGTCTCCCTCCCTTTCTCTCTCTCTCTCATACAGTGAAGGGGCTGGTGAGATGCTGGAGGAGAATGGGCTTGTTGCCAAGCTGATGACCTGAGTTTCATCTCCGGGACCCACATGGTAGGAGACAAGCAACAACTCTTGACAGTTCTCTTTGAACATCCTCCCTCAGAGCACAGTATGTTACACATACAAACACACATGCACACAAACACACACACAAATAAACAAAATAAAATGTACTGTAAAGAAGTTTTTTCAAGACAGGGTTTCTCTGTGTGGCCCTGGCTGTCCTAGAACTCACCCTCTAGACCAGACTGGCCTCTAGAGACCTGCTTGCATCTGCCTCCTGAGTGCTGGGATTAAAGGTGTGCGCCACCATTCTCTGCAAAAATTTTTAAGGAAAAAAACTGAAGACACTCTGAGCTGTGAGAAGGCAGATCCTGAGGGAGAACGTCGTCTCTGGACAGAGGCCCCAAATAAAGACTGCCTTCGATGTTCAGCCGACACGGCCTCACTGCAGAAGGCGGGCAGCTGCCCCGTTCCATCCGGTGCTCTGCCAGCGTGCAAAGCGTACACGTCCTCTCCACTTCTCCGAGCCTCATGACCTTTGCTCTCCTAAATGGTGTGTAAACATCGCTCATTGCTCAAGATGCTTTAGGTTGATTTACTGTTCTCAGTAAAGTCACCATCCTGTGACATTTATCAGTTTAACCTCCTCTGTTACCAGGCAACAAACAGCCTCGGTGTACACTGGGTAAATACCAGGTTCACGGCATTGCTGTGGGCACTGAGGTATTGTATGGGGCAGATTAAGCATGGTTTCTTGACCTCTGGTTTCTGAGATCCAACGAGAACAATAAAACAGCTTAACAGAGGGATTGATGTAGAAGGAGTGAAAGGTCAACTAAGAAGTGCTTGACAGTTTCTTTAACATTTATTTTTACTTTAATGTGTATGAGTGTTCGCCTGAGTGTATGTCTGTGCACCAATGCACGCCTGGTGACTGGTGGAGGACAGAAGAGAGAGTCAGCTTCTCTGGAGCTGGAGTCACAGATGGTGTGAGCTGCCTTAGATGACTCCTCTGCAAGAACAGCACATGCTCGTGACTGCTGAGCCATCTCTCCAGCTTTTAGAATGCCAAATTTGGAAGGTAAACATTTTATTGATTTTTAAAATGTCTATTAGTTGTGGGGTTTTGTTGTTGTTACTGCAGCAAAAGCAACCTAAGGGAGGAAGGATGTGCTTTTGCTCACAGTCTGAGGGTGCACAGTTACGGAGAGAAAAGCAGGAGGGCGGGAGTGCTGGTGCGTTGCATCTGTAGTGAGGAAGTGCAGAGAGATGGGCGCTCCTGTTTTCATCAAGTCTAGAACCCAGCCCATGTGACTGTGTCACGGGCACTCAGAGCAGGTTCAATCTTTCCAGTAAATATAGCCAAGGGGACAATGTCAATTAACCATCACAGTGTTCTCAGCTGCATTCAGGTAAACATGACTTCATTAAAACTTTCCATGTTTAAATATCTTTGCATCATTCATTACATTTGAAAGGATGAAAAAACAAAGGGAAATGAACCAAAAATAGAAAAAAAGTAAATTATAACCTTTGGGGACATTTTTAGTGGATTTAGATTTGGGGGGTGTTGTTATTGTTTTCTTTTCTTTTCTTTCTTTCTTTTTCCTTCTTTCCTTCTTCTTTCTTTCTCTCTCTCTCTCTTTCTCCCTCCCTCCTTTCTTTCTTTTCTTTCTTTCTTTCTTTCTTTCTTTCTCTTTCTTTCTTCCTTCCTTCCTTCCTTCTTCTTCTTCTTCTTCTTCTTCTTCTTCTTCTTCTTCTCTCTCTCTCTCTCTCTCTCTCTCTCTCTCTCTCTCTCTCTTTCTTTCTTGGCATGGTCTCATGTAGCCCAGACTAGCCTTAAACTGGTTATGTAGCAAAGGATGACCTTGACCCTCACCCTCGAGTGCTAGGATTACAGATGTGTTCATCTAATCCCTTGGTTTTGAATAATGTAGGCAGCAGTGTCACAGTTTAATTTCTGCCCTACAGTAACATTTAGCCATTTGAACAGTTCACAGGAACATGTCTTAGAGGGAGGTAAATGGGTTATATGATGTCCATGTCATAAGAAGGAAAATGCACATGAGAGATCATGTGATTTCTCCAAACAGGGAGTCCTGAGAGCCCCCACATCTCCCCACTCTTAGCCGCTGCTGCACCTGCCTGCTGCTGTACTCACTGATGTAAAACCTTGGCTGCCTTGGGGCTGGAGAAACAGACCAACAGTTAAGAGTGTCGCTGCCCTCACAGAGGAGCCTGTTCAGTTACCAGCACTGACAGGGGTGGCTCACAAACACTGGTAACTCCAGTTTGGGGGTTCTAACACCCTTTCCTGGGCTCCACAAGCACCCACCTACATACACACTCACTCACACACGCATGACAATAAAACATTCAAAAGGAGGCGAGCTCAGTCCACTTTCCAGCTCTCTTCATAGCTGACCCCATATTTTCGGAAGTCTCCTCTTCTTTACAGGCTCATGCTCTCTCTGAGGATGTTCCAGGCTGTCTTGGTAGCTGCCAGAGTCTCCTGTGGTAGATGAATAAGCTCAGAGCAGTCAGGGAGCTCAAGAGGTCACAGGTGGATGACAGCCTGTCTCAGTTACTTTTCTAATGCTTTGAAGAGACAGCATGGCCAAGGCAACTTACAGAAGGAAGCATTTCATGGCCTCACGGTTCCTGAGGTGAGTCTGGTACCATCGTGGCAGAGAGTATGGCAGCAGCAGGCAGCTGAGACCTGACATTTTGATCCATGAGCAAGGCAGAGAGAGAGAGAGAGAGAACTGGGAAAGCCCCCTGCCAGAGACATACATTCCCCAAGAAGACCACACCTAGTCCTCCTCTAACAGCCCCACCAACTGGACCATATGACCACACATACAAACCTCATTCTTCCTCCACGCAGCCTATGACCGTGACCCGATGAGAGAAGGCTAAGGCCCTGGGACAGTTTTGCCAAAGGCTAATGTATCACTATGCCCTTTAAGTGCTGAGTGAATAATGATTTGAGACAAGAAAGTTTCTTCTGTCTCTCTTGTTCTTCCAACAACAAGTTGGAAGTTATGGCTAAGGCAAGAGAAAGAACAAAGCCAAATAGAAATAAGAAATCTCTGGCTGGGTGGTGATGGTGCATGTCTTTAATCCCAGCACTTAAGAGGCAGAGGCAGGCGGATCTCTGTGAATTTGAAGCCATTCTGGTCTACAGAATGAGTTCCAGGATAGCCAGGGCTATATGGAGAAACTAGAGAGAGGAGAAAGTGGGGAGGGACAAAGGGAGGGAGGGAGTGGAGAGAGGCAAAGTAAGGAAGAGAAAGAAAAAAACAGGAAGAAAGAAATTGCTGGCAGTCAAGACCATTAAAATCTGAGAATGCTGTGTGTGTGTCGGCCTCTCTGTATCTTCTGTATCTGTCTGCTCCTCTCCCTCCCTCCCTCTGTGCGGGGGGGGGGGGGGGTTGGAAACAGAAGCGAACCTTCCGCACTGAAGCCCACGCTAGCACTCAGCTGCACCCACCCGGCCCTCTCTCTCTTTCTGAGACATAGATAGTCACATACACACTGTTTACCCATGTAAAGCATCCGAGTCAATGCTTCTTAGCATGTTCATAGTTGTAGAATCACAAGAGTAATCATGCTATAACATGTTCATCAGTGTTAAACAACAGCCTTAGGTTCTCCTCTCACACACACACCCCACACACCTGCAATCCACAGATCGGCCTTTTCTAGCTATTTCATATAAACAGACTCGGTGCCATCTTCTGTGACTGCTGCTGTCTCCTGGCACACTGTTTCCAAAGTTAATCCAATGTTACAGCACGTTTCAGAACTTATTACTTTGTAGCTGCTATCGTGGCTCGTACCTATGATCCCAGCACTGGAAAGCTGAGGCAGAATGATCTCTGCAAACTCAAAGCTGGGCTCGGCCACACAGCGAGTCTGAGGCCGCCCCAGGCTACAGAGTGAAACTGTCGTGCCGGCCTCCACTTGACTTCCTAAAGACTAACTGAACTATTTTCTGTACTGTCACAGCACTTCACATTCCCTCCGACGATGCAAATGGGTTCTAATTCTCCACACTCATGCCACTTGGGTGGGTGTGAAGCGGCATCTCATTATGGCTTTGATCTGCATCTCCCTGATGACTAATGTTCAGCACCTTCTATCTGCCTATTGGCTAACTGTGCGTGTTCCTTAGAGGACTGTCTGTTCAGATCTTTTGCCCACAAAAGCCTTTTTTAAAGTTTAAGGTTGCAGATTAAATTATCAGCCTCAGGGCTGCTTCAGAGCTAGCCCTTTGGAGATGAATTTCATGAGTGCTCATGGTATGAACTAGAAGCCTTGGTCCCTTCTGGTTACGCTTTGAAAGGGCTTCTCCATTAGAAGTCCGATTGTGCATAGGTGTGTACACCTGTGGGGCAGGGAGGCGCGTGAGTGGGAGGGCCAGACAGCCTCGGGAGATCTCAGGAGCTCTGCACCTTTTGACACGGAGCCACACTTGCTGGACTGGAATTCACAAAGAAGCTGCCTGAGGATCAGGCAGGGGATCCTGGGGATCGGCCTGCCTTATACCCTAAGCACTGGAGCGTATGCACAGTTTTCTCTTCTCATGTAGGCGCTAGGTATTGAACTCAGGTCCCTCTGCTTACAAGGCAAACCACCACCCTGGCCCCTTCAAGCTGGAGTTCACAAGCGGAAAACAAGGGTATAATGCTAGAAAAGGTCCCATTTCCTGTAGACATGAACACTTGAGCTGTAGGCCTGCAAAGACCTGTGACTGTCACTTCGGGCAGGTCCTTCGAAGGACAAGAGTTGCAGAGCTGCCGTCACACCACCGCCACAAGGAGAAGCAACCGTGGAAACACACTTACTTTCCTGTGGCATTTAGCACTGCTGCCGGACAATAAGTAAACAAGCCCCAGCTGAGCGCGGTGGCTGCTGCCTGCAGCCCCGGCTCTTGGGAGACTGAAGCAGGGTGGCCTCAGTGAGGCCAGCCGAGCTTCGAGAGTGAGCTTCGGGACAGAGCTTCGGGACAGTTTACACTGCAGCCAGGAGATGTCTCAGAAGCAGACAAGAGCGTGTGTGCACATGGGAGGGTCTCAGGGAACGGACAAATCCAATTAAAAACCGTAAGGGAGGAGGCGGCCCACCTCCAACCCCAGCTGAGCGGCCCATGGGCTCCAAGCCCATGAGGCTCTGTGAAGACCCACCCCGACACCATGCTCCTGGAGGACGCAGCCCAGGCTGGACGAAGCACATGGCTCCCTGGTCTCTCCCTTCAGCTCTGTAATAAACTGTTACTTCATGTGAATGTGAACATTTCAGAGCCATTTTTGAGTTTGTTTTTTGTTTTTTTTTTTTTTTTAAATCCACAGGCTCCACATTCCCTACAATAAAAGCAGTCATGGTGGGAGGGAAGCAAGACTGTGCCCAAGTGAGTGGGCAGGTGCCATGCCGCGGCCCGGGAGTCTGGGGAGGGCAGGGCTGCTTCAGGCCGCCTGAAGGGCCTTGTCTTCGTTACTGTGTGTCGGTGTGGGGAGACGCCGTGAACGCTTACAAAGGAAGAGCATTCATTGGCAGCTTGCTTACGGCTTCAGAAGCTTAGTCCATGAACAGCACGATGGGAGCACAGCGGTGGGCGGGCAGTGCCAGAGCAGCACTGAGGAGCACATCTGCTCTGCAGGTTTCAAACAAAGAGAAAGAGACTGGGCCTGGCACGCACTTCTGAAACTCCAAAGCCCCTACCTCCCATCCCAAGCCCCTGCCACACACCTTCTCCAACAAGGCCACACCTCCTAATCCCTCTCAAGCTGTTCCACCAGCTAGGGCCAAGCACTCAAATATATGAGCCTGTGGGAACCATTCTTTTTGTTTTGTTTTTTGTTCAATTGTTTTTCAAGACAGGATTTCTCGGTATAGGCCTGGCTATCCTGGAACTTTGTAGAAGAGGCTGGTCTCAAACTCAGGATCTGTTTGCCTCTGCCTCCGGAGTGCTAGAATTAAAGGTGTGCACCACCACTCCTGGCTTCTATGGGAGCCATTCTTATTCAAACTATCAAAGCCAAGCCAAGCGATTGGTACCTTGGACCCCTGTGACCCCACAGGCCAGGATTAAGCCCTCTATTTAACAAGAACCTATGTTATTATCCATCACTGCCACACACACCACCACCCTGAACAGAAGCATTCAGAGAAACTTTGTGAAATCAATCTGAATAGCTGATGGATCCAAATCTAATGCTAAATTGAAAAGGACGGCCTAAAAATGACTAGTAGGGGGCCAGAATATGTCTCAGCCAGTAGAGCGCCCGCCTTGGGGGCTTTACACACTCAGTTACCTGAACCCAAGTACCTAAGTGAAAAGGCAAGAACAGCTACACGCTTCGGAAACCCTGTCATGGTGTGGGGCAGAGGCACGCAGATCCGTGGAGCTCCGTGACCAAGGCAGCTCATACGAGGAAGGGTTTATTTGTGCTACTGTTCCCGATCTGGAGTCCGTGAAGATGGAGCAGAGGTGGCAGGCACAGACAGTGAGAACACAGCTGAGGGCACACATCTTGAACCACCAGCAGGAAGCAGAGCGAGGGAGCTGGGTAAGGCACGCGGCTTTTGGAATCTCAAAAGGCCACCACCACTCCCTGCCTTGACCTTCTTCCTCCAGCAAGGCCACACCCCCCAAGCCTACCCAAACACCAGCAACAACTGAGGTCCAGCAGGACCAAGTGTCGAAACTCCTGAAAAGGGGGGGCACTTCTTATTCAAGGCCAGCCTGAGTTACATGAGACACCACTGCACAGGGTTCAAGGCCAGCCTGAGTTACATGAGACCACCTCTCTGAAAACAGAAAACCTAGTTTTAAACTGATTTCAGGATCTTTAAGAAAAACACCCTGCCTATGAAGCAAAGCATTATGAGGAGATCCACATGATGGAAATGAAGATGAGGGAACAAGGAGCAGGCACCTAGAGACTTTCTGAAGAGACCATTCCAGAGGGTATGTGCTGACTTTCCTTACCAAGAAAAACAGCCACAGAACGGATTCTACAAGTCACCTTAAACAGTTGGCACCCCACAGTATGTCGTTTGATTCTGAGGTAATACAGAGTCAGGAGGCAGGACAGGCAGCCAAGGGAGCATCAAGGAAAATGCGGAACCAAATGGTATGTGTGTATCATGTAAGAATTATATTACAAACCCCAAAGCCAGAACCTGATTTAACCTGGAATTTCCTGTTGCTTCCACATAGATTCATACGTGTTTATTTGTGTGACTGGTTTTATTTGGTACCGAGTACTGAGAGCGTTACAGTCCACAGTTAAGGAGGGTTATCTGTATCCCCTCCCAGTACCCCCTAACTCCGTAAGTTCTGTTCTCTCCCCACTATGGGCTCAGGTCCCTGCTGCTGAGGCCACCAGCAACACCCTGCTGACATGCAGGAGGTCACAATTGCAATCTGGGGTCTCCATGGAGACCGCTGAGCTGTGAGGTCAGAACTCTGGGGTCAGTGCCATCCTAGACCGAAGCGAGCATAGTGCTGAGCAGCCGTGACTACTGTGAGTGGCCCTCATGTTCCCTTGGACAGAGAAAACTTAGGAGCATAGGAACCAGAAGGCATTTCTGCCTGAGATCTAGGGAGCTCCTTCGGCTCTCCTGTTCCCCCAGGTTGGAAGTGTAGCATCTGGGGGGAGGGAAGTGATTCTGAGGCTGTGGTTGTCTAAGGGGGTCGGTGTCCTTTCTGAAAGCCTGACAGACAGAGAGCACAAGGGAAAGAGTAAAGATTACGGAGCCTTAAGCCCTCTCTACTGGCTCTATGAATCTGGCTGATGAGAGCTGCTTAAAGCTGGCGTGAACTTACAGCCACAGCCTGCCACCATCCCAGAACCGTCAGACATATGTTTCTATCTCATGCAGGTGGTTCCAGGGAGAAACCTTACCAGGGCCCATGTGTGAGCACAGCTACTTGACCTGACCAGGATCTTTGCAGCACCCACGTGAGTTACCACAGGTCCATCTGGCTTCTCTCGGGTCCACTACAGTTTCCACTCTTATCTTCCTAAGTGACGAAAAGACCTTCCGTTTTCCTTTATAACCCTGATATTCACTTCTTGACTTCTTCACCTTTATTCGATCCACTACCATGGTCTACCTCCATTCCTGCAGAGAAGCTCCTGGAAGCTCTGGCCCTCAGTGGCTTTGGTTTCTCAGGCACCTCACTACATCCGGTTTAAAGTCTCTAGAGTCCCTGGGTTGGGCCTTCCTGCACATCAGGGTTGTGTCCTTTCAGCAGTGACCGTGTTTCATCTCTGCTTTGGGAGAGGACTAGTCAAGTCTAGGAGGGGCAAATATTTTACCTTCATTATGGGGAAACACATTCAACCATTCAGTAGCCAAAACAGGGCTTAACAAACCACCTACCCAGCCGCTTCTTAGAGAACTGAGTGTCCTCACCAGGGTGAAGCCAGTGCTCAGAGGCGAGCCAATGGCCCTGTCCATGGAGCTTCCCAAACAGCTCTGTCCTCTCTTGAGTGCCCATGGTGGAAGGCCCTGCTGGAAGAGACAGCTTTGGACCAGAAGCTTGTGTCAGCACGAGAGTGATGAGAACACTGGGACACGGTTCTACACCCTAAAGTGGAAAGCTAGTGAGGCTGGCAGTGCGGCTCAGTTGGTAGTGTCCTAGTCCAGCATGCATGAAGCCCTGAGCTCAGTCCCCAGCATTTCAGGAAGCCCTTAAAGCCAGGTGTAGCAGCTCAGGCCTGTGACCCCAGCACTGGGGAAGCAGGGACAGGAGCTGCTCGGGGTTCAAGGCCAGCCTGGTCTATATGTTGAGTCCTAAACCAATCAGGGGCATACAGCAAGACCCTGTCTCCAAAAAGCCCCTCCTCCTTCCAACAAAAACTCAATTAACCTGAGTCACATAACAAGTCCAAGATGAGCCTACAGGAAACCCTGCCTCAGAAATAAACAGGTAGATATCTAAACAGATAAGGAGATAAACAAATAGAGTATGTAGGTGGCTGGGTCGCTGTTCTTGTGTGGGCTGCTGTGGGAAATGTGCCCAGTGCATACGACCCATCTACCTTTGGCTCTCCTGGCTTTAGAGTACACAGAAAACCAGATAGCTGACAGGTAAAAACAGCTGCCACTTTTTTGTTGGCAAATGACAGCGGATGATGAAGAAAAACTGCTTCTAAAAACTAGGGAAGCTGTTGGGAGCACAAATCTCTAAGCCCAAAGGGAGCAGCCCTAGCTAAGCCTGCTGGCTGTCTGGGGACACTGTTACAGCACAATGGCTGGCTGAGCTGGCAGCCCTCAAATGCAGGGGGCAGGACGACACCCCAGGGAGCCGGTCCAACCCTCCCAAAACACAGATAAGGGCGGCATGAGAACCCAGACCACGAGGGTCAGTGGGGAAGGTAGGACGGGAGCTGGGGGTCCTGACCCTGAGGCCAAAGTTTTGGAGTCTCCCCATCACAGAAAAGAAACTAATTCGTTGCTGCAAAGGGTCTTCAAAAGCTGTACAGGGCTGGGGGAGTGGCTCCTCACTCAAAGGGCTTGCCATTCTGTGTTTCCTCTCTGGAAGGACAGAACCTGTGTCATAAAGCTGTCCTGACTGACTTCCATATTGGTGCTGTGGCATGTGCGCGTTCGTGCGTGCGTGTGTGTGTGTGTGTGTGTGTGTGTGTGTGTGTGTGTACTAAATTAATATTCTAAAAATTCTCCTGAGCACGCACCCAATTGTTTTGTTTGTTGTTTTGTTTTTAGAGACAGGGTTTCTCTGTGTAACCTTGCCTGTCCTGGACTCACTTTGTATACAGGCTAGCCTCTGAGCTCATAGAGCTCCGCCTGCCTCTGCCTCCCTGAGTGCTGGGATCACAGGCGAGCACCCCCCCCCAGCTCACCCACCCAATTTTAAAAGTACATTTTCACTTTCTTCCTGTTTTCTCAGTGTGCTCTCCAGTTCTACTTCCATCTGATTTTACTTGACATACAGACCTGAAAACACATTCTTTCCCGGTACCCTGTACACATTCCTCAAAGTGTCAGTGAATAATCAAAAGTGTAAGCATGAACGAAGCAAAATGTCAGTGCTGAGATTACGATAGGAATTGCCAGTGTGCTGAGTGTGTTCAGCCAGTTTTGAGCTCACCTTCAGGTGAGGCTTTAATTCCGTATTGCTAAGGCCGTTCCGCCAGGGCCAAGGCAGAGTAGATTAGATATCAGGAGAATTGAGGTAAAGGCGCGGGCTGACCACGCCTCACAACCCTGGACTGTCCGGAAGGAAGGAGAGAATCCGATGCAGAGAGTTGACCTCATGATTGCCCTGGTACACATGCCCACACACATACATCACACTCATGTACACCCAATAATAACTTTAAGACATCTTAAAAGAAAACTGAGTGTTTTCCTTTATATCAAGTAATCTTGCCTCTCTGTAAGAATCAGACAACTTTGTCAGAGATGATGTAAGATGACTCCATTTTCCCTTTGCACCTATTCGTCCTGCTCACTAGTGAATTCCCAAGTGCTAAGCAAATGCTTGCAATCACAGATACAGAGAAATCCAGGCACGGAGCCCACACCTGTAACCCAGCACCTGGGAGGTGGAGGCAGAAGGATCACAGGTTCAAGATCATCCTTAGCTGCGTGGAGAATTGGAGGCCAGGGTGCTCAAAGGATAAAGGCCCTTGTTCTGAAAGTGTGAGGACCTGAGTTGAGTTCGAATCACTAGACCCCTGTAAACGGCCAAACATGGCTGTGAGCCTGTGACGTAGATGGGGGCCAGAGGCGGGCCAGCAAGCTTCTGTTCTGGTTCAAGTGGAGATCTGATCTCAGGTGAAGACAGGGTGAGATACTGAAGACCACCCACTGGCCTCCGAGTGCATGCGCACACCACACACAGCATTGAAATTTTAAAGAGGGCGTTTAAGGTCAGACAGACTGTGTGATTCCTGTTTCCATAAAAAAAAAAAAAAAAAAAGAAAAGAAAAGAAAGGAAGTGAAATCAACAAAGACAGAGTTTGTAACACCCCTTTATTTAATGGCATCCCCAGTCACCCTGACCCCACACTTAATCAGAGGCAGATTTACCATGCATAGGCCTTTCCCTGGCTCAGGACCTGTCTAAATAGGGCCCTTCCCTACCTCCCCACCCTCCCGCCCACTTTGCTCACTCCAGTCTGGCTAAGTGCTATTCCTCTGTCTACCATATTCGATTCATTTTCACCTTAGACCTTTTGTGCTGTTTTCTCCACTCCTCCACTTCTTCTCATTTTGTTTTTCAGCATAAAATCTCTCAAAAGACTTAAAGTAACGCCCGACTTCAATCACTCTTGATGTCACTATTCATCCATTCACTTATCACTGTAGGGAATTACCTTCTCAGCTTGCTTGTTCACTATCTCAAAAGATTGTAAGTATGAGGGTGTGGTCGCATATGCCCGTAATCCTACCACTAACGAGGTGGAGGTAGGAGAATTGTGATTTTGGGGTCCACCTGATCTACACAGTAAGACCTCCTCAGAAAGAAAAAGAGGGTGACCACTCTGTCGTCAAGCTTGCCACCGAACCCCCACAGCCCAGCAGCACCACCCCCCAGAAGGGGCCCATCCAATATCCATTAAATGCACAGATGAGCAAAATACTCATTAAATAGGAATGTAGATAAATGTGGTAGAAAGTTCATAGGGCGGACAGAGTGAGGAACGTGAACAGAGTCCTTTAGGCTGCTAAAAGTCTGTCCTGCCAGAAGCTGTGCGTTTGGGCTATGATGTCACACAGTTGCTGCTCCCTGGGTGTGCATCTCAGTGCTTGAGGACAAAGCATATCCAAGCACCCACCTGTAAGGCGTTCTCTGTAAACAGCAAAGACGAGGGGCAGAGAACAGGCAGGTGGTGTCTTGGTGTCTCACTGGAGTTGCCCTGATCCCGCAAACATCGGCATGGTAGGGTCGGAGGTTTGAGGGTTATGGATGCTGTCACCTATACATCTGAGCACAAGAAATACTGGTAAAAGAAAAAGACTCAGCAACTGAGGTCAAAAACAACTGCCTTCAGGTCTGTAAGGCATTTTAAAGTAATGACTACTGGAATATAATCCGTGTGTCATAAAATGAACTCTTTCGTTTAGGTTTGGTCTAGGTTTTTCTGGGGAAGTGTTTTGCTTTCTGCTTTTCTGAGGCAGGACCTCACTTGGGCCTTGGCTAGCCTGCAGCTTGCTATGTAGACCAGAGGTCCCGGAGCCCAGCCCGCCTCTGCCTCCTGAGTGCTGGGACTATGTCTACCACCAGTCTTTCAATCTTTCAATGACATTAGGATTTTTTGGTTGGTTGGTTTGGTTTGGTTTGGTTTTTTGAGACAGGGTTTCTGTGTAGCCCTCGCTGTCCTGAAACTCACTCTCTAGACCAGCTGGCTCCAGACTCAGGGATCTGCGTGCCACTGCCTCCTGAGTACACCACTGTGTCCAGCTACGTTTACTTACTCACGGCATGAGTATGAGTTTGCACATGTGTATAATGTTCAGTTTCTGTGGATGGCAGAGGATGGTTTTCAGAACTCAGATCTCTTCTTCCCCCATACAGGGGGATCACACTCATGTTCTGGCCAGCACTTTCTGTCTGAGTCCAGCCTTTCAAAGTGCACAGTTGTTAGTTAGAAGATTTAGAGCTTATGGCCATTAGCACTGCTATATTCATGAACCTCTTCATTACCCCGTGACTCTGCTTTCTGCTGCTCAGTCCAAAAGCAACTTGAAAGTGTCCACTGTCCTTCACAAATTATAGTCTACTGTGGAGGGTGGAGCCAGGCAGGAGCACAGCAGGACCGTGAAGCAGAAACAGTGGAGAGCGACTGCTCACTGGCTTGCTCAGCTAGCTTTCCTATACAACCCTCCCACAGCGGACTGGGCTCTCCCACACCTGTTGACAACCGAGAAAGTTCCCGGCACATCTGCCGACAGCTCAACGTGATCTAGGAAGCTCCTTGCTTGAGGTTCTGCTTCCTCTTTTGTTTTGTTTTGTTTTTCAAGACAGGGTTTCTCTGTGTAGCCCTGGCTGTTCTGGAACTCGCTCTGTAGGCCAGCCTGGCCTGGAACTTAGAGATCTGCATGCCTTTGCCTCCTGAGTGCTGCCACCCGGCCTGGCTGCAGTTCTATCTTTTCTGGTGACTGAGTTATGACAGGTAGACAACTGATAGTATGTCACCCATCCCCCAAAGCCACACTAGTACTCTTCTACTCCTCTACTCCCTCACGTGTTCTCTCTCCTCTCTGCCCCACACCCAGGCATACAGCAACCACCCCTGTAAATGGATTTTCCTCATTCTGTACATTACATAGAACATTTGAACATTTGAGTATGTGTCTGACATCGCTCTGTATACTGAGCTAAAGGCTTATGCTGCACATATATTTCTCCTTATCCCAAGTACTACCGGGCTGTAGTTAACACCATGTCCGGTTTCCTTGCCCCCAGTCGGCGGTCTTTACAGTCCCCTCTGCCCCTGCTGTAAACCACGGAACTGCTCCATCAGCAAAGCATGAGGGGTCTGAGTCTAGAGATGCCAGGGTGAGGGTCTGGATTTCTCTACACTCTCCTCATTTATTATTGCCTTTTTAATTAAAGCAATGACGCCACTTGAGATGGTACCCTGAGGTTTTATTTTGCACTTCTGCAATGGTTGGTGCTGTTGAACATTTTCCATGTGTTTATTGGCCATTGGTATATTCTCTTGCAGAAATGTCTATTCACATGCTTTTGGGGTGGTTTTGTTGAGTGTAAGAGTTCATTCTGTGCATGTTGGTAACATAAATCCCTAAAAGATAAACAGCTTTCATAAATTTTCTCCCGTTCTATGTGTTGTCTTTTCACTCTCTTGATGGCATTAAGAAGCACTGACAGATGGGTGGTTGAATGCTTTACATTTGACTGCCTGCAATCCCAGAATTTAGGAGATGGAGACAAAGAATTCAGAAGTTTAAGATTATCCTCAACTACAAAGTGAGTTCAAGGCCAGTCTGGTCTGCACAGAAATTCAGGCCGGCCTTGAACATTATTACCATGTAGACCAGACTGGCCTTGATCTGCCACCATGCAGAGTACAAAATATTTACTGTAAAGAATTAGATTAGCTCTTATCACTGTAGGAAACAACAAGGTCAAACCTGTAGGAAGACCAGACTCCGCAAATCCTCATAGCAGCAAATAGTGTGGTCTGGAGTTTGAAATCTGAAAGGAATGCAGAATCTCCACGCTATGCCCTTGGGATAGAACTGTTTCTTGCTCCAGAACTCTGTGTGGTTCTTTTAGGGCCTCAGTTGATGGCAAAAAAAAAAAAAAAAATGAACACACCTAATGGATGGTAATATTTTACTAAGTTGATTAATTACAAACCTTAAATCATGTCCCTCAAATCCCTTCACAGCAATATCTAGCCTTGGGTTTGACTGAATAACTGGGTACCACAAAGTAGCCAAGATGAAAAACAAATTGACCATCCCAGGACCTTGGTCAAAACTCAGGCATTATTCCAACACTGGGAAGATAGTGGCAGGAGAATCGGGAAGCTAGGCGTGTCTTGTCTCTATTCTGTCTGTCTATATGGCCAGTTATCCTATCAATTGCTGAAAATGGAAACTGATGTCTTAAATTGTCCCTGCTGAACTCTCTCATTTCTTACACGGGTCAGGTTTTGCTTTATTTGGGGCATTGCTGTTAGGTTCCTGTGTTTAAAACTATGTCTGGGCTGGCAAGAAAGATTAGCCAGTCAAGGCGCTAGCCACCAAGCCAGCTTCTCTGAGTTCGGTCCCTGAGACCCACATGGTGGAAGGAGAGAGCCAAGTCCCTGTCCCCGACTTCACACAGCATGTGGCACACATGGCACCCACACATACTTTCTCACCCACTCCATACAGATATGCGTGGACTGTATTTATTTCTCTCACATATAAAGAAATTTCTCTCACATATAAAGATACTAAAGAATCTTTTACCTGTATCTCTGATTGGTTGACCCTTTTTGTAATAAAACTATCCCATCACTAATGAAATTTGGCTTTTTAAAATGTGTATGATATATGCATGTGGCCCAAGTGTGCCACACACACAGTTAGAGTTCAGAAGACAACTTTGTGAGAAGTTAGTTCTCTCACTCTGCCTTTCCATGGCTTCCAAGAACTGAGCTCATTAGGATTTTTGAAATGGAACCCATTGACCTGAAACTCAAGATCTGCTGGCCTCACCTGCCCACTGCCCCGGCTCTAAAGTCCCCTTCTGCCTGGAGTCTACCTTGTGTGAGAGTAATGCAGCCCTGTCAGCTCTCTTTTGCAAACTGTTTATATGATGTATCTTTTTCCATTCTTCTACAGTCAACATATTGGTGTCTAAGTAAAAACAATAATCTTAAAATAAAATCCTTCTGCTAAATCTATTTTTATTTCAAGTTTAAAATGAAGTAAAGGGGACAGTATTTAAATCCATTTGCCACATTTAAATTATAACAGTCATTATCCAGAAAATTATATTTTTCTTTAGTTCTTGACCAGTACTTTACTTAACTTAAAAACAAAACAAAACAAAGCAAAAAGATAATTTGTGTGCGTATGTGTGAGCGTGCGTGAATGTGTGTGTGCTCAACAGCAAGTGTGTAGAAATCAGTGGACAGCTTGGGGGGAGACAGTTCTCTCTTTTGCTCATGTGGGTCCCAGGGGTCAAAGTCCGAGCACCTGAGTACAGGAGTTAAAAGTGTGCACCACCAGCCACTAGGCTTAGTCTTGAGTTTTTATTCTGCAAGATCAGATTTGACCTGAGCTGATTGTCTTCTAAGACACCCCAATTCTATTTATGTCAAACAGCAGGGAGAGGAAATTCCTAAGCAAGGAACGCGCTCAGAAAGTGCTGTGCCATGTCTCCAAATCCCTGAGAACCAAGTCAAAAAACTGGGAGCAACGGAAAACACTGTACGGTAACTGATTCATTCCTTTAAGTCACTTACTAATTTAGATGACAATATGCATAGAGCAACTGTGTTTAGCTACTTACTTTATTCTCTAGCAAAGCACTATCCAATAGAAGTAAAATATGAGCCAAGCATGCAAACCACGTTGTTTTCTAGTTTCTAACTAGCCATACTGAAATAAGTAAAGAAAAACAGCTAAGATGACCTATATATATTATATAGTTAGTAACTTTTATTAATAGAATTTAACCCAATATACTACATGTTATCAATATGAAATGTTATTAATGTCCAACTGCTGAATTTTGCATTTTTAAACTGAAATCACATTTCCTTTTGAATCAAACACATTTTTTTGAATCAAACACATGAGCAAGGGGACACCTTTAATCTCAGCACTTGGGAGGCAAAGGCAGGAGGATCTCTGGGAATTCAAGCCCAGCCGGAGGCACCCAGGGAGACCCTGCCTCACAGTAAACCCAACCAAATCAAAGCAAGCTAAAATCAGTCCTGGAACCACTGCTGCATAGGTCTCTTAGCACACAAACTCATGTCGGGGTACCTAATGTTTATGAATCTCTAAAAAAAATATATGTTTGGGTCTTTTTTAAAGATTTTTTTATTTATTATGTATACAGTGTTCTGCCTGCATGTACAGCTGCACCAGAAGAGGGCACCAGATCTCATTATAGATGGTGGTGAGCCACCCATGTAGGTGCTGGGAATTGAACTCAGGACCTCTGGAAGAGCAGTCAGTGCTCTTAACCTGTGAGCCATCTCTCCTGCCGAGGTTTTTGTTTTTTAAGCCAAAGCCTTATGTAGCCCAGGCTATCCTCTTCTATCGTCCTTCTAGCCAAGGACGATCTTGAACTCCTGATCCTCTGGCCTCCACATCCTGAGTGCTGGGCTTACAGGCATGAATCTACAGGCTTCCTTTAAGCAGTACTGTCAAACCCAGGGCCTCGTGCATACTGGGCAAACAACCTCTAACACCTGACCCACATCCCCAACCCCTGCATATATACAATGTCACTAAAGTGTGTGTGTGTGTGCATGTGTGTGTGTAACATAGCAGATACCGACAATAACTAGCAATCAGGCCATACCCAGACAAAGCTTCTAGGCAACTTATCTTCTTTTACTGTTACCCTAGTTAATTAAAACTTGGTTAGTATGTAATTCCCCCAAATTTTAAGAACTCTGAATGAAGAAGCAGCCTACTTAGAATGCCCACTATTCACACACATAAATGTGTATATCAAAATAAAAACTTGACTCCAAATTAATGTATGAAATGATCTGACCTTTTAAAAAATAATGTGGCCAAAGAATGAAGTCCAGGTAGGACACCGGTTCCAGTTCTACAGTAGTCGTGCTGGCCTCCTGTAGATAAAGAACCCTGCTAATGTGGCAGTTGAAACTAGAAGGGAAACTTTCTCCACAAATCAACTAAACTCCTCTGGAGAGACCATGGCTGGCTCTCACAGTTCCAGCGAGAGCCTCTGGCTGTCTACTGCATGACCTGGCCCCAGATACTGTAAGACCAGCCTTTAAAACCACCCAAGAGAAAACACTTCACACTTTCGAAAGGCAGGATCACCGACAAGAAAGGAAAAAATCTCTAAAGTCCATGTGTTTTGGAGCGGTGGATCTTACTTGCTTTGCCCCATGCTACGGGAACCTATTACTTAGGGGTGGTGGGGTCCTTTTGACACGAGAAATTCTTTTCACCTCCTGTCAGCTTCAGCCTAGCAATGCTGGACACAGAGTGTGCCTAGGAAAAGGCACCGGGATAAACTTGGTGTTGAGAAGCCAGGAAGATTTTTACAGCAGAATCTGCTGTAAGAAGGTCCCTCCTCTATGCTTTTGGCGGCAACCCTGACTGGGTTCTCTCTCTACAGGAGGCCAGCCCATCTATTTTGTAGAACTAGTTTCTAGCTTGGGATACTTTTTCATTCTTGGGCCACTATTTATTTTTTTTAATGTCAAGCATTTCATAAATTTGGGAGTCAACTTCAACTTTCTTTGATATGAACATTTGTGTGTATGAACGGCAGACAGGACTTTGAGTAGGCTTCTTCCTCACTCCTAGTGTTTTGATGTGAGTCCTGCTCTCCAAGACTAAGGCAGCCCTGGCTAGGATAGACCAGTGCTGGAGCTCCGAGAGAGGGAGAGAGAGACAGAGAGCGCTGGTCGCTGGGCCCCTCCGTGCTGGCTCGCATCGGCCCTACAAAACCACGTTAGGGAGCAAGCAAGCCCCGAACACCGGGACGGGTTGCAGTCCCGGGTGGGGGCCTGTGCTTCGGTAGGCGGGCGATGGGGTGCGGCGGGAGAGTCCGGGATGAGTCTTCCGGGGCAGCCCCGGGACGTGAGTCACAGCACAGCGGCGGGAAGGGGCGGCCTGAGTCACAGCCCGGGGGGAGGAGGGGACACCGCGGGGCTCTACAGAGGCTGAGGAGGGCTCCGCCGCCGGGGAGACGGCGACCGGGGTCCTGCGGCCCCAAAGCGCCAGGGCGCGGCCACGCGCAGGCCGGCAGGAGAGGGACTCCAGCCAGCCGGCGGCGCCGAATTCTCCCGCGCTCAGGAGCTGGCCCCTCCTCCCAGACCCGGCCTCGCTTCCCTCGCGGCCGGCCGGCGCGGCCGGCTCCTCCCCAGCCGCGCCCCGCGGCTCTCCCAACCCCACGCTGGTCGCGCAGCAGGCCGCCTGCCCCGCCCCCCGGCGCGCGCCCGAGTGACGACATGGCAGGGTGCGTGGCCAATCGGCGTAGCCCTCGAGGAGGCGGCGCCGGGCACGCCCCCCGCGCCGCGAGCCAATGAGATGCCGGCGCCGGCGGCCGCGGCGGGGTGAGAGGGCGCGAGGCCCCGCCCCGTCCCCCTCCGGCCCTTGGCCCCGCCCTTCCCGCCCGGCCCCTCAGCCCCGCGCCGCCGCTGGTGCCGGTCGCCGCGCTGGGCCCGCCCCCAACCCTCCCGCCGGCCCGCCAGCGCGCCTCACAGCTCCCTCCTTCTCTCTCTCACGCCTAGCGCAATGGCGGCGGCCGCGGCGGAGCAGCAACAGTTCTACCTGCTCCTGGGAAACCTGCTCAGCCCCGACAATGTGGTCCGGAAACAGGCGGAGGTAAGCCAGGCGGCCGCCCCGCGGCCCCGGCCGCCCGGCGCGCCGACCCT
>NW_026591086.1:58279603-58296518 GCF_907164565.1 Psammomys obesus
CGTGCGCGCCTCCCGCCCGGCCGGCCCTTCCGGCCCGTGCAGCAGCGGCGCCGGTTGCCTCGCCGCCGCCCCGCGCACACGTGCCGCCCGCGGGCCCGCACCCCTTCCCGCTCCCCGCGCCTGGCCCACCGGCCCTCGGGGCGGCCGCCTCCCCCACCCCGTCCCAGCCCGGGGAAACGTGCGCCCTCCCGCCGGCCCTGCCTCGCGGCCGCGCTCCCCCGAACCCTTTCTGGCTTCCAGGACGAACCGCACAAGCCGGTCCCCTCGGCTCGGGCCAAGTCGCCTTTCAGGGATTCTTGCTGTCCAGGGGCGGGGGGCGGGAGGACTCGCCTTCCTTCAGATTTTGGCTGGTCTCTAGAGGGTCGGTGTATAAATGGATGGACGGGGGACTGTGGCTGTCTGACTGGGCCAGTGCCATTTCTTTTCCTGTAACCCAAATCGTTCTCCGTCTGTCTGAGTTCAGGAGTCCCATGTCAGATGCAGCTGTAAGCCTTTGCAAGCCAACTGTAGGACTGTTGGGTCAGTAGAAGACGGGTGATACATTGTAAGGATTGAAACCCGGGTTCTTCTGACGTAACTTCTAGGAAAGTTGATGATACGGGGAGTTCTTGCGACCATGTGTCTGAAGTGTTTTAGGAGACCAGCGGAACAGTGTTTGGATACCTTTACATATTGCTAGTGACGCAGAAACGGCTTGTACTTACCTCCCTAAAGCTGAGCTCTCTGTTAAAGCACAGTTGCTAATTCTGGGTAGAAAGGATATTCTGGTCACACTTACTTTTAAGTAAGTAAATAAGTTGGAAACTTAAAATGGCGCTTTAAAACTATTTTTTTAAAACGCATTTTAAAAATTCATTAGGAGCGGGGAGATGACACGTTCTGGCTGTCAGTTACACAGGCCCTCAAACCAGTGGTATACCCCAGCCTGAGCTTCCTGGGTGCTGGGATTGCGGCCTCCAGTTCCCATGCCTGCCTTGTAATGTGGGCTGAGATTCAAACAGTCCAGTCCTTGACCCACGTTGAAGTATTTCATGAGTCTCCCTTGTAAAGGAATATCAGTGCTGTCTGGGTGGGTTTACAGTACACGTTATTCTGTAGTTTGGATTTTCCACTAGGTTCATTTCACATTGTTACTTAGAAGACCGCATGTTATATAGGTAAGGTGCATTATTTATATCAACATATCCCATATCAATGGGTAATTGATGCTTCCAGTGTCTTCAAAGAGCACTACAAATACAGTAAGACATGGCTGCTTGTCTGTGCGTGCTTTGCAAGCTTTATTTTAAAGATAGTATGTTTTTTAGAGGTAGAATGCACATATAACTTGCAACAGTTTGCTCTTGGGATATGATGCCCAAACATTTTGATACATTCTGCAAAGTCGAGGTAATTTTTTTAAAGCAAAGCAAGTTCTTAATCCCACCCTATAATAGAAATTTCCGTGTGTTGCAGAGCAGAACTGCATTGTAATTAGTAAGCTAGTTTAATTCTCCCCCTTCCCTCCAGTTGCTTAAGTCTATTGTCAAGCCTGGTAGGGAATCTCTCTTCTATTGAACTAAATACCAGTGTCTGGTTTAGCTGGGATTCCGATCTGGTGCCTGCTGTAAATCTTTTATCTCTTACATCACTTTAGGGCTAGTTAGTAGCATTCAGCACATTTTCTCAGAAGAACAATCGGAAATAAGTACTGCTAGTACTGTCGGACTGTATTCCTAGCAAAAACATTCAGATCTACATTTTTCTTTAGATATCCTGAGATCATACTTATTTTCTTAGTTTGGCAAAAGAGTAAAATTGGGAGGGACCTCCTTGGTACCATATAGTATCGTACTAACTGATAAATATAACTTCCTAGAAAAGCAAATATTTGAGGGGGAAAAAAGGCTGCACAGAAACTCTCAATGCCCCCTTTTTCCTAGGGAAATGTATAAGTAACCTAAACAAAATGAAATTTTAAGTCTAATAAAAACAAATACAGAAATGTTCTTCTGGAGCTGAGAAATTGGCATGGGCTCTGAGAATATATTTGCAATTTATTTAGCCAAAATAATAATACTTAGTTGACACACAAATACCAAACTTTTCCCCACTCTAGAGTTTCTCTGTATAGCCCTGGCTGGACTCAATCTGTAAATCAGGCTGGCCTTGAACTCAGAGATGCACCTGCCTCTGTCCCCCAAGTGCTGAGATTAAAGGCATGCCCTGCTGCTGCTGCCACCGCTGCCGCCGACCAGCTAAATGCCAAATTTCTTGACATTACGTTTGCACGTTTATCAAGTCAATACAAGGAAAGTCATGTTTTGTTGAAGTATTTGAAAGACTTCCTTCTAACATGTTCCTCCATTTGTACAAGCCATCAGATAGACTTTCTCAAATCTACATGGATGTTCTCCAACTGGTATTTAAGGAAATGATTTTGAGGTAGGCCTGGTAGCATGTTTTTCAAGCACTGGGGAGCAGAGGCAGGAGGACCTCAAGGCCAGTAAGTTTCAGGCCCCCCAACCAGGGCTACACAGAAAAGACCCTCCTTCAAAACAGAAAGGAGGAGGGAAGATAATGGTTTTTGAAGTTCATATGTCTCAGAATACAATAGTTAACATGAATAAGCAAATAAAGAATTGACAGGTAATTCAAAGGCATTTGTGGTATTCATTGCTGGGTGTTTTTATCTAACATAAGTATTTATGGTATGTGCGTTTTAATTCTTAATATTCCTCACTGGTAATATTTGTATTGAAAGGTAACAGTTGGAAATATGCTTGATCAAGGAACCAAGATATTTATAGAGTTCCTTGTTTCTTCCTTTGCATTTTTTCGTGCAAGGAACTGTCATAAGTATCTATGGGATGAGTGAGGTAAGCTCTTAACATTTCTCCTTTGTGGGCAGGGAAAAGGAGGCAAAAATCTTGACAGGTTGTGATTATGTATAGTTGACTCAGACAAGCTTGAAATTTTACTTGCTTCAAACTTGTAGTGGACACTGGACAAAGCAGAGTAATGCTAGGAATAGCCTTTATTGTGTTTCAGTGTCCTGTGTATTCGGTATCTAAAAATAAGAAAGCACAACCTGCGTTGTGGAAGTTTGTCTAGGCTAAGAGCTATGGACTGGACTTCGCGCTGTGCTCCTTTTCTGAGCCATTATCCTTGTCTGCTCTGCTGCAGCCAGTGTTTCCCATGTTGAATATGCAAATAGAGAGGCCTGTTTTAGGAACATAATGCCATTCATCCCGAATTTGCCCATCATGAACTTATAATTCATCCTGGAGCCATGTTGAGTATTTGGCTTACTATTTATTCTCAGTAAGGACATGCTGGCATAGTCCAACACCAGTAGTCCCACCTGGTAAGACTGGCAGTCCTCAGAAACTCTGCTGGGTTTTCAGTATGATTGCAGTAACATGTTAATGGTTTATAGCATATGCAGTGGCTCTGACATTGTGCTGGATGCAAGGAATGAAGAGATATATAGTATGCCATTACTATTCTGTAAGCCTTGCCTTTGTTTGGGGCTTTTTATTTGGTGTAGTTTGCTGCTTGCTGATTGTTTGTATTGTTTTTTTAGACAAGAGTCTCACACTGAAGCCCAGACTGGCCTCAGACTCTAGGCAGTGTGGTCCTCATCCTGGCTTTGGCCTCCCGAGTGCTGCAATTACAGGCATGAGCCACCACAGCCAGCTCTTTGAGAGTTTTTTTTAATGACAGCTTTGATGGGTTTGTTAGTTGCTTTGGAAAAAATTAAGTGAAGATTTTCAAGATACATATCCATTTTTGTAATGAGCCTTGTGAATATCTTCTGCATAAGTTACCTCATTTCTGTATAAATAATCCAGCCCAGCATCTCAGCTGTGCACACCTTTGGGCACAGTTTTCAGCGTTGTGTTCCAGTACAGCTGGTCTGTGGTCTGGGTTCACTTGCCCTCACAAATCTGTTTGTCCTCAGACAGAGATGTTTAAGGAGTTAAGACTAGAAGGCCCTATATAACTAGAACTCTTGAGTCAGTTAGACTCAGGAATGAAACCCAGAGCTGTCAGTGCCAGAGAGATGTGAAGGCTGGGTGCCTTGGAAGACCAGGTTCTGTCCTTGTTCTCTTTCACCTTAAGTCATTCAAGGTACAAAACTTGATCACCGTGTCTGCCAGTATCTGACCTGGCTCTGAGTAGCTTTTATTTTCTTCCCATGTCAGTTTTGAAAATCCAATGTCAGCAGGCCAGGTCTTCCAACTTAGACCACTTTAGACAGGTAGAAAGAGAGTCTTTCCTAAAAGCTTTTCCAGATAAATGTTGCAAGTGCACTTACCTTGATCGAGTATTCCAGTGAAAGAGGTCATTGTTAGGCTTTTTGCATGTGAATTCTTGCCGGCATAAGTTGAGACTTGTTTGGGCTCTATTCTAACAATTTGGATTCTTGGTTTTTGTTTTGTTGGGTGGTTGGGTAGTTGAGATTTTAATTCTATTTCTCCCTTCCCTCCCCACTCTACTTCAGATGTGAGGCTTCAAATAAAAGACCGTAATTGTTATGCATGTATGTGTATACACAAATATCCCTACCTCTAACCTGCTCGCTCTGTGTCTTACTTGTGTATATGTTTTCAGGCTGAACAACCAACTGGAGTGCTCTTCATGGGGAATACCACATAATTTGCTTTTGACTAATGTCTTCTACGTTTTTATTGCTGACGAGTTCGTTCTGATACTGTGTTAAGAGAGAAGGGGAAACCTTTTTAATAGATCCAGATATAGTATTGGAGGGGGTTCACTAAATTTCTCTGCTGTTTTGTTTTTAAATTATATAATAAGGTGTTAGAATAAGCCTTCCTTGAAAATGCAGCATAAAGAATCTAGATACTTTCCCTTTCTTCATTGCTTCATCCAAGGATGTTTGAAGGCAGTTGTGATTTGAATCAACTCTCCATGGTTGACTTTAAAAAGTGTTAACAAGTTAAAGTCGTTTCTCAGATAATCAGGTGAAAGATATCAAAGTGAGCACTTATTTTGCAGTGTTATATTATGTTATATTTGATATTTTTAAAAAATTTACCTGTATGGCTGCATGGTGCCCATGGATTCTGGAAGAGAGTGTCGGAGCTCCTGGAACTGGATTAGACTATTGCAAGCCACAGTGCCCATGCTGGTAACTAAACCCAAGTCCTCTGCAAGAAAGAGCGTACATACATGCTCTCGACCACGGAGCTACTTTCCAGCCCCGTGCTTGACTTTTTTAAATTTGTATTGTGGAACATGAATTTTTGTTAAGCAGAGGACGTAAGTTTTGAAAATATGGTAGAGAACTCCTCTACTCACCTGTCTGAGACAACACTTCGTATCGCCAAAGAAACTGTTATCAGCGGCAGCCCTGACTGCTGCATACAGTTCTTTATTTGGTCACTGGTTTGCTACTACGATTTTTAACATTGTATTCCAACCTCTCATTATCTCTCCTTCAGGAAACCTATGAGAATATCCCAGGCCAGTCCAAGATCACATTCCTCTTACAAGCCATCAGAAACACAACAGCTGCTGAGGAGGTGATGCTTCAGTAGTGGAAACTGGTTCTCATGAGACAGCTGTAGTATCGGGATGCTCAGAGTGATGATGAGAATTTTAGTGATTAATTACAACATAGATAAAAGCTAGCAGCTTTATATAGTACTTAAAAAAAATCTTACTTAGTTTTGAGGCTGACGTGGAAATTTCCAGGTCTTTTGCCTCTATCTCATAAGTGTGTCACACACATAGCAAATCATTTCTAGCTATAAAATTGGTTTCTGTCATTGACCTATGTCATTCTACAGGAAGAAAGTTCTATTCACAGAGCACTTGGGGAGAAGTTAGATTTACTTATTTTATGTGCATAAGGGGTTTGTATACATGTACATATGTGCACCACATATGTGCCTATGGTTTGTTTTGAACTACCATGTGGGTGCTGGGAACAAAACCAGGTCTTCAAGAATGTCAAGTGCTCTTAACTGCCGAGCCATCTCCAGTCCCTCACACAGCATATTAATGTTAACCAAATATTTTGAATGTGCATTTATAAAATGTGTACATATGGCCATCTTAGATAAAGCATGTGTGCTAAAGAGAAGCTTGAGAACTGACCACTCCTAGGGTTTCTGTCTGTAGCCCTGGATATCCTGGAACGACTTCTGTAGACCAGGTTAGCCTTATTCTCATAGAGATCTACCTGCCTCTGCCTCTAGAGTGCTGGAATTAAAGGTGTATACCACCACACCCAGCTGTTTTTATATATTTTTAGAAGGACCATCTTAATGAAGATTTTTAGCAAAAAAAGGAAAGGTGCCCAAAAAGAAAGATAGTCCCCAGAACCTTGTTTTTTAAAATAAGCATGTGTTCCAATGTGTGTTCATGTGTTTTGAGAGGTCAGAGGTTGACCTGGGTCTCTGATTTGGCTAGACTGGCTAGTGCCCAAGCCCCGGGATTCCTCCTGAGTCTTGTTTCCCAGACTTGGATTATAAACAAGTGTCACCATACCTGTTTTTACAAGCACTTTGCCAAGTGAGCCGCCTCTCCAGTCCATCTTCTTTAAAAAAAGAAAAAGAAAGTAAGGGCTTGCATTGTAGCCCAGGCCAACCTTAATTGTGACAGTTTTCTGTATCTGCCCAGCCAGGGAGTGAGGCTTTTTAGTGAATTATCTATTGTGCAAGGTTTCGATTTACTGGAATTTTAATGCATTTCCCCTGTGGTAAATGGAGCTATATACTGGGTTTTTATAGTTTGCTATTCTTCTGTGTTTAGTACCTAATTTTTATTGTTTCCCACCATAAAGTAATATCCTCACACTGTTGAATATCTCTTTGAGGAAATTGTTGAGTGCTCAGGTCTAGAAAGCCCTGCACACAAACCTTGGATGCACAGAGAGGTGATAGATATTCTTTTTTATTTTAAATACTTTATTTTATGTACATTGGTATTTTGACTGCATGTTTGTGAGAGAGTCAGATCCCTTGGAACAGGAGTTACAGACACTGTGAGTTCTTGTGGGTGCTGGGAATTAAACCCTGGTCCTCTGGAAGAGCAGCCAATGCTGTTAACCACTGAGCCATCTCTCCAGACCCCATAGATACTTTGCTAACAGACAACTGAATGTAAATGCGTGTGGTGCTTATGACTAGAAAGAGATATTTTAAAAACTAAAAGGGGCTTTGAAACAAATTAGAAACAGGACACTGAGACCCATCAAGGCAGAGGGTTGGAAATACTATCTCCAGTAAGACATGAGGCTAATAGCAATTGTCTCTTGATAGGCTAGACAAATGGCTGCTGTTCTCCTGCGGCGTCTTTTGTCCTCTGCATTTGATGAAGTCTATCCAGCTCTTCCATCAGACGTCCAGACTGCCATCAAGAGTGAACTGCTAATGATTATCCAGATGGAAACACAATCTAGCATGAGGAAAAAAATTTGTGATATTGCTGCAGAACTGGCCAGGAATTTAATAGGTATGTACACAGTGGGATACGGGAGGGAGAAGGGCATACTAGTTGCTGGGCTTGTTATTGGGGGGGGGGGGGGGGGGGGGGAGAAGGGGGTGGGGGGTGGGGGGGGGGGGGGGGGGTGTTGAGACAAGGTCTTGATCAGTCTTAGGTTGTCCTAGAATTCCTTGTATCTCAGAATGGCCTGGAACTTCGCAGTTGCCCTGCCGGCGCCATCCTGGAGTGACAAGCATGTACTAATATACCTGGCCCTTTTTTCTTCTTTGCTATCATGCTTTGAGGCAGGCTCTTTGTAGGCCAGGCAGGTCTCAAGTTCTCATCAGTCCTGCCCCAGCTTCCTGAGTGCTGGGACAGCAGGTGAGAGTTACCAGGGCCTTCTTTAGAGTATTTATCGGTACCAAAGAACTTTGTATTCTGTGATTAAGAGTCTACACAGAGCCAAAATAGACATGTTTGTGAAGTATAGTTCTGATATTTTTAACACTTGCTATCCCAAGTGCCCTTGCAGACATTTTGTGTCTTTTGATTCGGGTCTCGGTACACAGGCTTGCTCTGACCTCGCTAACTGCCCAGAGCTCAGGTGCTCTGATTACAGGCCTGTGTTACTACACCAATATGTTAAGGAACTTTTTTCCTTTCCTGAGTTTGGAACACAGCCTTGTACATGCCAGATAGTTCTGTCACTGAGCTACAGTCTGAAGCCCCTCTGGGAGAACTTGTAAATTGAGGGGGTGGGGGTGTGTGTAGCTTTTTGGACATGTCTTAATCTCCTTGTAATTATCCTTAGGTTGGAACAAAGTAAGGGTATTGTGTTGGTAGGGTGCAGCTCAGTGGTAGAGTACTTGACTAGCTGCTCAAGGCTTAGGATTTAATGTCTGAAACCATAAATGAAGATAGAAGCAAGAGTTTGTAATGTCCAACTTTTTAAAAAGAAAGGACATTACTTTCTTTTTGTAAGGGGAATAGAAAAAGAAAAGGAAAGAAAGGAGAAAAGACAAACAGGACTCACTATGGTGCCTGGGCTTTGTTCTGTAGACCAGGCTGGCCTCAAACTCACAGAGATCCGCCTGCCTCTGCCTCCCAGAGTGTTAGGCTTACAGGTGAGTGCCACTGCCCCCAGCTGGCCTCAGACTCTATACAGTTCCTTGTGGCAGTGTGAGCAGTGGGCCTCTGAAGGGGCACAGTGTCTGCTGTGTGTCCAGGCTAGCCTTAAACTTACGGCATTCTTCTCCTTCAGCCTGCCAAGTGCTGGGATTATAGATAGGCTTGATTCCTTTCTTTGCTAAGCTTTTTCCCCCCAGTACTGAGGGTTGATTGTAAAGCCATACACATACTAGGCAAAAAATACTTTACCCTAAGCTGGCCTTGAACTTGTGATTTTCCTGCCCTAGACTCCTGAATAGTTTGGATTTTATACCTGAACCACTAGGTCTGGTTTAAAATTTGTGTTTTTCAGTCTTGTTAAATAAATACTGATGGGGGCTGGAGAGGTGGCTCAGTGGTTAAGAGCACTGTCTGCTCTTCCAAAGAACCTGGGTTCAATTCCAAGCATCTACACGGGAGCCTACAACAGTCTGTAATGCCAATTCCAAGGGATTTGACACCTTCACCCTAATGCACATGAAATAAAATTAAATAAAGAAAATAATAAACCCTGACGGCGCCCTGAAGTGCATATGTAGCACCTACATACACTGCGCGGTGTGCTGTACCGTGACTGCGCCAACAGTCTGGGGCTATGTCGTGAGACTGCCTCAGAAGCAACCTAAGTGAGATCCTGGGATTCCTGCTGTTTTCTCCAGTTTGAGTTCCAGCCTGGCTTTGCCTCACAGTGGGGGCAGGATGAGGGGTGTGTGTATGTTGGGGGCGTTGGGGGGGTTTACCACCAAATACTTCATGTAAATAAAAGTGCTGCCTTCTCTAGTAGTCTAAGCTTAAGCAGTGCTCCTATCTGCCGACATGAACCTTTAAATGCATAGTTGTCTTCTTGAACTTTCAGTGCAGTTTTTACAGTTAGAAGACCTGTTTAATGGGATTTTTAATAGCACAGGTGGCCTTCACACTAGTGTGTATTTTGATTCACACATAATATTGTGAGGTTTGAGCTGCACACTTCATGCCTGAATTTTGTATTTGTAGATGAGGACGGCAACAATCAGTGGCCTGAAGGTTTGAAGTTCCTCTTTGATTCAGTCAGCTCACAAAACATGGGACTCCGGGAAGCTGCCCTTCACATATTTTGGTATATAATCTGTTCTAATATTTTGGAAATGTTAATGTCACTAACGTCTAAAACCTTATAGCTGATTGTTTTAGCCTAGAAGTTTTGAGAGTTATAATAATTTTTGTATTCGTGTTGGAAACAAATCTGAAAGAAGCAGAAACAATTGCTCTGTCCACGTGTGGCAATTTTGTGTGTGTCTCTGACAATTCTAAAATGTTTTCACACAGGACTAAGTGTAACTTAGAAAAACCACTTTGATGATATTTTGAAAATGGGAAATGTTTTTCTGGGTCATTTGTGATCGTATTTGTAACATTTCACAAGCTCTGTGCATCTAGGAGCAAAGGTTGGAGCTGAGCATCCGGTGGCAGTTACATGGCTGTTTACTTGTTTACAGTATCAGGGTTGGAGCTGAGCACCCGGTGGCAGTTACTTGGCTGTTTACTTGTTTACAGTATCGGCCCCACTAGCTTTGTGACCTTGCAAGTTGTAAGCAGTATAGAACAGTCTGCAGACACCACATCACTGCTGAGGTTCAGTAAAAATGTTTCATTTAGTTGTTTTCTAAATGCAGAGCGAAAGAGCTTGAATGCCCTGGGTGACCAAGACTAGATGCCAGCTGGTAGGAAGGCTGTGGTTTCTACAGGTCTCACTTTTCTTGTCCTGTCCTGCATGTTAGACAGCTCCTAGCTGAGACAGAGAAAGGATGAGGCAGGGCCTGGGGCGGCCGCCGCATGCTCTGGTTGCAGCCTCAGCTGCCTTGTTTATTCGCCAGTGCAGAGAACATGTGCGCTGCGTGTCTCTAAGGACTGGTGGCTACTGTTGATTCTGTATTTTGAATCCTTTGTTAGGAACTTCCCTGGAATTTTTGGGAACCAACAACAGCACTATTTGGACGTCATCAAACGGATGTTAGTTCAGTGTATGCAAGATCAAGAGAACCCCTCGGTAAAGAGTTCCGCTGCCGCTAACGTTTCTACCTGCTCTGGGACTAGCCGTGAGCTGGCTTCATGGAGCAAAGGGGCATTGTTTCTTCTGGTTCTTTTTCTTTCTTCCTTTCTTTTTTTCTGTTTTATTTATTTCTGTGGGTGTGGGTGAAGAAAGGGGAGTAGATTCTCCCTACCTTTATGTGAGTGCTGGGGATCAAGCTTCTGCAAGCACCGTTACCCTCTTAGCCATCTTGTCAGCCCCCCATTTTTACTTTTATGTAAATACTGGATCCACTGATGAAGGTTCAGCTTGATCTGCCGAAATGGTCTCACATGTGACCTCTTCTGCATCCCTTTAGATCAGGACGCTGTCTGCCAGAGCTACAGCCGCCTTTATACTTGCCAATGAGCACAATGCTGCTCTGTTCAAACACTTTGCAGACTTGCTACCTGGATTCTTACAGGTAAGAAAACACCTAAAGAGACAACAGTCCTACCCCATGTTGGTTTCCTGGAGGTAAAATTTCCATCACTTGTATAGTTTGTTGCTTCATTTGTTCAGTGCATGTTTATTGCCTGTGAAGTGCTAGTATTAGCAACCCAGGAGTGAGCATCGTGATATGTGCCCACTGAGCCCACATTTACTGCCCTTGAAAAGGCCTCTGATATGTGGACATCAGAAGACAAATCTGTAGACCATGCTCGCCTCCACCTCCCGAGGGTGGGATTGAAGGAGTGTGCCACCCCACCCTCATCCCCTGCTCGGACAGGGGCCTGGCTGCCTCAAACTGAAAACCCTTCTGAGTGGTGCTGAAAGACTGACAATTTAATATTCTAAGGCTGCCTCCTCCTGCCTTAGTCACAAGAAAAGATTGGTTTGGGTGCTGTAGTGATTCTCAGCCTTGTCCAACACCAAACACCTGGAGCTTTGTTCGTTTGTTTTTTGGCATTGATGTCTCCTTTTAAAATGTAATCACGTAGACAAATGTGGCAAATGTGCGTGTATACTTCTTAAATGCCAGTATATGTGCCCATTACTGAGTCTGAAGAAAAAATAAAACGCAGTGCAATAAAGTGGCCTGCTTTTCGACAAGCAAGGGCTTAGGCACAGCTACTCTAGAAGACCATCATCAGACAAGATGGATTGTGATCTGTGATCTGTGATCCAGAGCTAAAACTGGACGGACAGAGATGGCATTGATACGTCAAGCACCATTTTGTTTTTGCTGTTGGTACAATTTTCTGACTCGTCTAGGCATGTGGTGGTGTGCGCCTATAATCCCAGTACTCTGGGAGGCAAAGGAAGGCGGATGGCTGTGAGTTTGAGGCCAGCCTGCTCTACAAGGTGAGTCCAGGATAGCCAGGGCTAGACAGAGACACCCTGTCTCAAACAAAACCAAAGAAAAGGAAAAAAGTCTCTGACATGGAGCCTGGGGAGAAAGATGATGGCTCATCCGGTGGAATGTTGCAGTGCCAGATGAGGACCTGGCTTTGGATCCCCAGCCCCACAGTGGCCGAGACCTGTGCGTGCACAGAGCTCACTGGGTAGCCAGTCTAGCCTAAAGGCAAGCTCAGGTCCTTAAAAATTAAGGTGGAAAGGGATGGAGGAGCACACCTAATGTTGACCACTGACCTGCAGATACCAAAGTCCTTTACATTAAAATGTTGTGGAATTTGCATATGACTATGTGTACTTGAAACCCTCTACTGCTTCTAATACCTGCAGGAGGCAGGGCTGCACAGTAGTTGTATTCTTTAGGAAGTGCTGATGAGAAGCCTCGGCTGGGTGTGGTGGCCTCTTCCTTAATCTCAGCACTTGGGAGGTCAGAGGCTCTGATTTTTGAGGCCAGCCAGAATAAACAGACCTTGACTCAAAAAAGTTTGTGCATATTACTATCTACACAGTTTTTCCACTATTTTTGGTCATAATTGGTTCAACCTATGGATATAACTAAAGGTATTTAAAATAAGTTGTTAGATTCTAGGCCCAGATCATATGATTCCCCATTTTTAGAAATAGTGATCATGGGAAGTCCATGATGAGAGAATCTTGTGACTCCCTTGTAAGTCGAAGGCACTGTCTCCTGGCCTTAACTTTTCTTGACCTCAGTATAGCTAGTCAGAAGTGAGAAATTGCATTCTAGTTGAGGAGGGCCACCCAGCTCTCTCGACAGTTCATGTGAGGTCGCCTTCCACCAGGTCCTGCCCCGTGTTTTGTTGTGGTTTAGCCGTCTTATATCAGGCCAAAGTCTATTTCATTGTTTTTGTATTTTAATTTTTCATTTTTATTTTATTTACATTGCTGTTCTGCCTCCATGTATGTCTGTGTGAGGGTGTCAGATACCCTGGAACTAGAATTACAAACAGTTGTGAGCTACCATGTGGTTGCTGGGATTTGAACCTGGGTCCTTAGAGGAGCAGCCAATGTTCTTAACTGTACCTTGAGTCCCCTATTTGGGGGAGGGGGAGGGGTGTCTAACATTTCCTCAAAAGGAAGATATTCTCTTGCTTCCAAGTAGAACATTTGCATTTGCCTGATTGCATCGGTCAGATAGTGCTTCTTGGGAGTGTTTTGGCTAATGAGGCTTCACAGCAGAAGGTGAGTCTTGACGGTTTATTTTCTGTTCTATCCTGTAGGCTGTCAATGATTCATGTTACCAGAATGACGACTCAGTCCTGAAATCCCTCGTTGAGATCGCAGATACTGTTCCAAAGTATCTGCGCCCTCACTTAGAAGCAGCTCTACAGCTAAGTCTAAAGGCAAGTCCAACCCCCCAGTTGGTGTTCTGTTTGTGTTCTGTAGTCTAAGCCGCTGAATGTGTGTACGTTTGTCTTCGTAGCTGTGTGGAGACACCACCCTCAATAATATGCAGCGCCAGCTGGCCCTCGAGGTGATTGTAACCCTGTCTGAGACCGCAGCTGCAATGTTAAGAAAGCACACCAATATTGTTGCACAGACTAGTAAGTCAGAACTCTTCAAATCTCCTGTGATGTAAACATTACTGGATAAATCTGCTAGGATCTATGTGGCTGTATTCAGCCACATAGGATCTTCTCAGCTGTATTCAGAATGTGAGTATGTCTTGAAAATTAACTGAGTCTGGTTGTGCATCTGTACCTGTCTGCCTGAGCCCAGTATTGGGAGCTGCTTTTAGGACTTGGCAGATCTCTGAAGCCTGGTATTAAAACCAAGGTTGGCATTGTTGAATCGCCTACATTGTTCATAGAGTAAAAGTTAATGCAGAAGGGACAGACATTAACAGCAAACTGAAAGGCAGAGGGCATGGCTGTGGTGCCCTCTAGCAAAGACAGGGCTGAGGTGGCGCCCTGCTCAGCATATACAGCCCTGAGGAGAGGCCCACGGGACTGCTGTGCTCTGGAGGTACTTTAGCTTAGGTACCCAACCTAGCTTTTTGTGCGCTAGATTTAGAAGGTGAATGTACTCAAGATGTAGTTTCTACAATGAGTGAAATTTTTAAAAACTTTTTTTAATAAGATTTGTCATGTATACAATGTTCTCTCTGCATGTATGTACACCTACACACCAGAAGAGGGCACCAGATCTCACTATAGATGGTTGTGAGCCACACTGTGGGTGCTGGGAATTGAACTCAGAACCTCTGAAAGAACAGCCAGTGCTCTTAACCTCTGAGCCATCTCTCCAGCCTCGAATTTTTCGAACTCTTAACGGCGGGAACAAGGAAAGGGTCTCTGCTGTCAGGACTCTTGTTGGCAATTCCAGCCAAAGCATGACAGTAACATACTGAGGATTGGAAGCAAAGCAAACACTGCTTGTTTGTTCCTTGCTTGCTCAGAGAGTTTAATGAGATTTCTAACAATAAGAACACTAGCAATGATAGAAATAATGTGAGGAGAGGAGAGCTAGCCAGATCCCTCAGAGACAAACAGAAGTGACAGCAGGTCTCGGGTCAGTCTGTGCCCAGTACCTCTCCAGTCAGGCTAAGTCCCTGAGTTGGGGGGCTACATGAGATCCTGGGGAGCTTGTCCTCACAGATGCGAGGGCAGGTTTCCTGCTGAGTGGGGCAGGGAGCGTCAGAACATACAGCACCCCAGAAACAAAAGCTGACCCCCGAGATGGTTCATCAGAGGTATGGGGACAGCAGGTTCTTTTTGTAGAAGAAACGTTCCAACCCCAGATGTGTTAACAATAATAATAATCTAGGGTTGATGAAAGATCCAAATAAATATGGATAGGTTTTATAAGTAGACATTTAATAAAAAAACATTTTTAAGACTTAGTTACAAACCAGAGATTAAGACATTACTATATTTGCAAATAATCAAAGGAAATTCTTGATCAACCACCTATCAAAAGACAAGGTTCACACCAGCAGGGTATAATCCAGGCCAATCTGGGCTGCATGAGCCCCTGTGCTCACAACAAAAAACCTAAGCTTAGAGATTTTCAGTATAGGTACAACCAGCAAGCTTTGTTACCTAGAAATAAAATTTGTAAGACAGGATTCTGACTTAGCATTGCTAGGCCTCAATAAAAACAAGAGTGATTAAGAGTATGGATTGTGAGAGGGTTGGTGGTGTTGCTAAGTGATGAGGAAAGCTAGTGAGCTCAGAAAGGACAGGGAGGGTTTGCGGGTCACCCATCCAGTCCCTTAAAAGAATTCTGTAACAGTTCTTGCCAAAGTTAAAGTGGGAGGGCATTAAGGCAGTTTTGGGAGTGTGTGCACTTGTTTCCTGGTATTTACAGAGCTCACAACCCAGCAATCTTCACAGACATCAGGCCACACTGTGGGTAGCGGTGCTATGTAGACCCTGTTCAGGGCTTCTTTTGTAAGGCTGACTGGGAAACTGGAATCTCTTCTTGCACGCTATGTGGGTCAGGGTACAACTCAGGCATTAGGCTCTGGTGACAAGCAGCCTTCCTCCCTGAGCCACCCTGCCAGCCTGTCAGGAGTGCTGTGAGTGGAGCTTCTCACACACAGGGTGTAGATCCTGTGGGTGTGAGGGCTGGCTGCAGAAAGTCAGTCACATTTCAAATTCGTGCGCATGCAGTGTGTGTGTGTGCGTGCGTGTAAAGGGAAAAATCTACAATAAACTCAGTCCTGAGGCATGAGTTGACTGTTCCCTCAGTTCCTCAGATGCTGGCGATGATGGTGGACCTGGAGGAGGATGAGGACTGGGCGAACGCTGACGAGCTAGAGGACGACGACTTCGACAGGTAAAATCTCCCGCATCCCCTTGCACGTATGTGTCACCTACGCACGCTCACCACCTGCACACGGGGCTCGAGGCCACCCGTGCTCCTTCCTCACATTGTCCTCTTTGAATGGAGGTGAAAATGTGTCTTCCTTATCACGTAGGTGACATTTTATTCCTTATGTAATTTCTGTTAATAAAATTTGCACTTTTAACAAATGTTCTTAAAACATTTTACTTGAGAGGTAACTAAAAGTACAGGAAAAAAAAACTATTTTTTTTAAATCAGGAAAAATACCCATGACAACAAAAAATGTTTGTTAGTCTGGGATTTCTTCAGGAATTAATGCTGTGTGTGTGTGTGTGTGTGTGTGTCGTTAAAGCTATGGTTCACTTAAAATAGTGTCAGCAAAATTCCCCAGGAAGCACCACATTTCCCCTTATAAGGTGATTAGTTTCATATTGACACAGGGGTGACCAATTTGTACACCAAATGAACACAGTTGACTTGATTTAGTTGGCATCGGCCACCAGGAGTACAGGTTCCCAAGGTAGAGCCAGTCCAGAAGGGGAAATCAAGACAGAGGTTGCCCACAGTCCCTTGGCCATTTCTCTTGTTCTTTCCAGCTCATTGTGCTATGTAACCTCCTTTTCTCTAGAAGAACTAAGAATTATTTCCCTAACAGGCTAATTGTCAGCGTGAGCACACAGGTGTTTGACTTACAGAGTTCGAGCTGTGGTCTTTGGTCAGACGTGGCCATATTTCCTTCCTTAGTTCAGCTTCTAGGACTTGTTTCACCCTGCCCTGTGAGCAGCACTCACACCTAGTTGATTTAAGAAACTGCTTTTCAAAAACAAGCAAAATGTTTTGATTAAATTTTCTTTTTTTGTTGTTTTTGAGACAGGGTTTCTCTGTGTAGTCTAGGCTGTCCTAGAACTCAACCAGAACTGTAGACCAGGGTAGCCTTGAACTCAGAGATTTGTGTACCTCTTGAGTGTGCCACTATACCCATCAATCAGTTAATCAATCTAGCTAGCTAGTTAGCTAGAAAAGAGACTTTTCTGGAAGTGATAAGATTTCCTGTGTGTGTGTGTGTGTGTGTGTGTGTGTGTGTGTGTGTGTGTGTGT